>NC_044028.1:600000-942500 GCF_900496995.4 Aquila chrysaetos chrysaetos | reverse complement strand
ACTCTGCCTCGAGTGGAACTGACATCACACCTGCGTTGATTGTATTGTCAAAGTGTTTGAAATTCCTTCACTGAGCTTGTTACGTGGAAATAAAATGTGGTTGGTTTTAAAAGCTGAACCTTGTTGCCTGTATTTTGGTCTGTGGTCTTCAGGCTGTCCAGCTCCTCTCAAGGTTGACCAGCTCCATCCCCTCGCAGTACGAATGAGGCCGTCGGGCTTTGTGCTGTGGATAGAGCGATTTCATCTTGTACTCCCGAGCGGAGCTGATGGCTCCCAGCACTTCCCTCGGAGGCTCCCTCCGATGCCGGTGTCACCCTCCCCGGGACGGAGTGAGAAAGGGTGCAGCCTTGGGCACCTGCACCCTGCCTGCACACCGGTGCTGGGGATGGAGCAGGCACATACATACAAGCCACAGCCACTTCTGTGGCACGCTGTGCTCACCGGTCGCTGCCTGGAAAGCTGATGGAGGAGGGGAAAGGGCGTCCACGGGATGGGCTCCATGGGCCAGCTTGACACTGAGATATCGCTGGCTTTTCCCGAGTCCACCATGGGGTCGTTCATGCTGCTAGAACTTGTGTCCCAGTCGTAATGGAAGCTGGGAAGAAAAGTCATCAGTAATTAAAAGAAGGGGAAGGAGGGAGGGAGAGTCAAGCTGTTGCTGATAAAGCAGCCTGGGGGCCTCAGGAGCAGGACCCTGCTCGCAGGTACTTTGCTCCAGCGGATGATGGGCTCACTACACTGACTGCATCTGTCTGCAAACACGCGCCCAGGTCCCCGCAGCAGCGCTGAGCTCAAGCACAGCAGCGAAGGGCGTTGTTCCCGAGCTGTGGCCGTGCTCTCTCGGCTCGCCCAGCCCCAGGGCCCGACGGTGGGGGTGTCCCCGGCTGTAGCGCCCTTTGCTCATGAAACTGGAAACCTCCAGGGACCTTTTTCCATTTACGCCCCTGGAAGCTGATTATAAGACTTTCTCATACGCACACACAGCCATGGTCTTTCCTGCAGATGTGAACCCTTCTACCATTAAACCAGTCCCCATCGCACAAAGCTCCTTACATGGGGTGGGAGGGAAAGAAACCACTTACTTCTCCTTGGACACCAAAGGATGCTGCAGTGTCGAAGCTGCCCGGTGCTGTTGATAAGCACAGGGAGGCCAGCACGTGGCTGGGCAGTGGCTGCAAAGCAATGCTGCCAGGGCAAGCTGCTGTGCCCCTAAAACCTCCCCCCTTCTCTGCTTCACCCCTGCCCACTGAGCAAGAGACAAGACCTTGCGACACGGGCTCGACAAACCACCCTCTCTACCTGGGCCGGCACGGCGGGCGGGCGGGCGGCACCGGGCGCTGCTTGGCGCTGCCGGTGATGCCCGAGTCCTCCCGGCAGCTGCAGCAGCCGTTGTCCAAGATCTGCAAGTGGAGCAGCTCCTCCGAGTTGCTGAAGGCCGGGTTGTCCAGCGAGCTGGCCGAGGGCAGCCAGGAGCGGGACCAGTACTGGGCCGAGACGTCGTCCAGCCGGCAGAACCGCCGGTAGCTGCGGGGACAAGGCAGGGGGGCTGCGGCAGCGCCCGGCACCCCGGGGGGGCACGTGCACATCCACACGCGACCCCAGTGACTGCACTTGCAAGCGCAGATCGCAGCTTTCCACCCAAATTTCACAGCACCGGGGCAGGGCCCAGCCCCGCGCCCTGGGTGGGGGCAGAGCCCATGACACCGAACAACATCTGGCCGCAGCCCCGCGGCTGTTGCGGTGGTTTCCTCGGGAACAATCCCCCACGGCGCGTTACAAAACCCTGTCCGGGAGGGCGGCGGGGCCAGGACAGCGCGGCCCCCCCCCCCGGCACTCCCAGACGAGCTGCTTTGGCCGGGCTGTGCCGGATCCCCGCTCCCCGCCCGCAGCCCCACCGGGCTGAGCTCAGCCCAGGCGACCAGCGCCCGGCCGGGTGGATGGGCCCTGTGCTTCCCCACGGGAGGCACTGGGTGGGGGGTCCCTGGGACCGTGGATTTGGGGGCTCATCGGCACATCTCACGCGTGTCTCCACCACGGCGCGCGCGCAGCGGCACAGCCCGCAGCCCTTCGGTGCGACCGCGGCCCCATCCAGCCCTGCAGCCCCCAGCACGCCTCTCCCGCCTGCGCGCTGCTCGCCCGTGGCCACGCGTGCACACCGACGCCCCCACCCAGCCGGGGGGAACCGCCGTGGCTCTGCGGGGTGCTGGGACCGGCCGCTCCCGGGCCCTGCACGTGCTCCCCCCGCCGCCCCGGCACCTCCCGCCCGCCGCTATCAGCCGCCGCAGAGTGTTTTTCTTGGCAGAGCTCAGCCCGAGCCCAAGCCGGCCGCCCCGCCGAGCCCTGGCTCTCCCTGACCCCGGATGGGCTGCGCTGCCCCCGGGCACCCACGTGCGGGGCCAGAGCTGCTGCCCATCGCCCCCCGCCAGCACCCCCGGGGAGGGGCAGGGGCATCAGCCTCGCGGCAGGAGCACCCCTCCATCTAGGGCCACCCTGGAGCCCGGTCCCGGCCCCCCCAACACCACCACTGGCCCCGCGCACCCCACCTGCTGCGGGTCTGGTCGGCCCTGGCCTCCATCAGCAGCGCCTTGAACCGGCGGATGGCGACGGCGGCGACGACGGCGCCCAGGAGGACGATGCTGAGCAGGACCCCCGCGGCCATCCCCAGCAGGCTCTGCTGCGTCACCCGGTAGTCGCAGCGCAGCCCCATGAACCAGAAATCGCTGCCGACGGGGCACCTGTGCCGAGGCGGGGGGGGATCAGCCACCGGGGCGGGGGGACAGCACCCGTCACCCCAGAGCTGGTCCCAGGGGCACTCACTGGCAGAGGGGCTCGCGGTCCCGAGGGTGGGTGCAGATGCCGTGGTTCTTGCAGTAGTCGCGGTGGCAGAGGGAGGTGCAGGTGGCGTTCCCGTCCGCCCCGGCCACACAGGCGAAGCCGGCCCGGCAGGCGAAGAGCACAGCGCAGGGGTCCAGCGGCCGCTCTGCAGTAGACGGGGGTTCGGCTGTGCCACCCCCTCCCCACCAAGCAGAGAGCCGGGGCCGGGCACATGCCCGCCCTGTGACCAGCCCCGGCCGGGCACTGGGCCCCGGGGACCGCGGGAGGGTGCGGCGATCGCGCGGCCCCACGCACGCCCCGCGCTCACCCAGAGCCACGTTGCGCAGGACGGGAGCAGTGCCCACCGCCAGCCCCGGCCGGTTGCCGCCGGAGCCCAGGGCGGCGTCGAGGAGCTCGCCCAGCCCCGGCGCCTGCACCCGCTCCGCCGCGAACAGCGCGTCGTACTCCAGCACCACGCTGCCCTCCCTGAGGGGACACCCCACGACGAGTCCAGGGGTGGCGGCTCGGACGCCCCGGTCCAGCACCGCACCCCGGCACCGCTGTGGCCCCGCAGCGTGTGACGGTCCCTGCACCCCCCGTGCCAGGGAGCATCGCACGCTGCGGGGCTGCGCAAGCACCTACCTGATCCCCGTCACCTCCAGCCGCAGGAACCCGGGCACCGACATGAAGAGGGGCGCGACCTGTGCAGGGAGGAAGCTGAGCGCGATGCAGGATGGCCCCCGGCCGCAGCCTCCCCCCCCCCCGGACGGCCCCATCCCGTGCTCACCGTCCGGTTGAAGCTGTGCAGCAGGCCCTGGCGCTCGCGGGACCCGGGGTCCTGCAGGGCGGGAACAAACCCCATGTCCAGCACCAGCTCGCAGGGGATGCGGAGGAGGGATGCTGTGGGAGGAGAGACGGGGATCAGCACGACAGGGACCCGTGCTGCCTGCCCCGGGGGGTCCACCGCCACTGACTCCCCCAAGCTGATGGCTCCTTGGAGCTCTTCTCCTCCCGCCATGCCCAGGCAGAGGGTCCCAAACCCCCCAGACGCACCTCTCAGGAGGGGTGGCTGATCCTCCACGACGAACACGTGGGGGGCCCTGCCTGCCGTGGCTGCGGCCAGAGTCGCTCGGGGGGTGTCAGCATCTGGCCACCCTCTGGAGCTGCTCGACGGCTGGACCAGGTCTGTGTCCCCAGCAGCTGGGGGGGACCCGGGGCCCCCACGATGGCTCAGGGTCCCAGGGGGATCAGTGGGCTGCTGTGGGGGCCCTGGCACCACGGTGGGCAGATGAGTTGGGGGCCCCCACGTCAGCCCTGCTGCATTCCCCTGCAACACCGCAGCACCGGGCTCCGTCGTGACTGTCCCCACGTCCCTGAGCCGTGCTGGGCTGGCGGTGGCAGCTGTGGTGGCGGTGGTGGTGGTGACAGCAGTGGCAGCGGTGGCGGTGATGCCGACAGCGGTGGTCAGCCCCAGGGGAGATGCAGACTGGGATGCAGCCGGCTGCTGGGGGGGCCCAGGGGCTGAGGGGGGGGGCAGAGATGCCCAGCTGCCAGCTCAGCGAAGCAGTCGCTGCCCAGGGCATGGCATCGCCTACCCCCACCGTGGTCCCCCCCATGATTTGGGGGGTCTTAGCAGGATCCCCCCCCGAGCTGGGGTGGGGCATCCAGTGCCCCAGGGATGGCCCTGCCGGGGGGGTGCCCAAAGCAGGGCTGAGCCCCAGGACACCCCGGCTGGTCCCTGGGGAGGGCTGTGGGGTCGGTGACAGGGGCACTGCAGAACTGCCAGTTGGGGAGGGCTGCGGGGACGGGGGGATGCGGGGGGACCCTGTGCTGGTGTACAGCACCCTGCTCTGTGCCGCAACGGTGCTGCTGGGGGCCACCGAGGTGGGGGGCTGCCCTGGCATGGCTGGTGGGCGCCAGGTCTGGACCAGGGAGACGTGGCTGTGCTCAGGGGTACCCTCTGTGTCGGGTGGCCCCAACACCCCCGTGGTTGGGTCCAGGGCTCCCCCCAGGCTCGGGGATGTCACCCCTGGGGTGCTGGCGGTGGCGGTGGGGACAGGCAGACCCGACCCCTTGCCTGTGGCAGGCAGCGAGGTTGGGCCTGTCCCCACGGCTGGCTGGGCTGTGCTGGCCAGGGGGCCCCCGCGGCCACCAGCCCCCAGGGATGGCAGAGAGGTGCGAGGGGCAGAGCGGGCACCCTGCCAGGCGATGTCCGTCCCATGCCACGGGCGGGAGTCAGAGGCCCGTCCTCCTGCCGGCCCTGGCAGCCCCTGCCATGTCCCCTGCGGTGTCCCCGCGGGGCTCAGCAGCCTCTGCAGCCCCCCGACAAAGGGGGACATCCCCGTCATCCCCAGCGCAGGGCTACCCGTGGCTGGCGCAATGCTCGGATGAGTCCCTGGGCTGCCGTCACCCAGCGGGACGGTGGCACCTGTGCCCTCCCCAGCCCACAGCTCCAGGGACGAAGGGCCCTGTGAGCCCCCCTGTCTCTGTGCAAGCCCTGTCCCCGTGGGGCTCTGTCCTGGCAGGGTGCTGGGGGACCCCCACCGCCCCCCGGCAGAGCCGGGCACCGTCACGGAGGATGGCGAATGCGAGGGGCTCCCGTGCGGGGTCGTGGCACCTTCCACCATCACATTTCCTACAGGGTCAGTCCCGGGGGGAGATCCGGCGGTAGGAGCTGTGTCTGGCTCCGCAGGTGCTGGGGCAGGGGATGGCCGCTCAGTGGTGCCTGCAAAGAGTGGGAGCCCCGGGCGCTCGGTGGCTGTTCCATCCCACGCCGCGGGCCCTGTCCCCTCCCCGCCTGTCCGGGTGCTCCCCTGGGAGCTGGGGGGCTCGGCAGTCCCGGCAGGGGTCCCAGGGAAGGGCAGCAGCCCAGCCTCTGTCTGCAGCTGCCCCACGGCCTCTGGCATCGGCGCCCGCCCCATGCCAGCTCCTCGCTCCGGATCTACAGGCAGAGGCAGAAGCGAGGGGATGTTGAGCAGGGCTGACCCACAGCCGGCACCCCACAGCCGCCAGCTCAGCGCCCCAGGCCCCAGCGTGGCACCGACGCACGTGGCCGGCACGCGGTGCCGCAGACCGAGGGCCACGAGCGGGACCCAGCCCCGGCGGTACCTGTCCGGCAGCGCTCCCGCGTCGCGGTCCCCAGGCGGGTGCAGGGGATGGCGGTGCTCAGCGTAGAGCCCGTCCCGCTGCCGAGACCAGGGCAGAGCCGTGCACAGCACTCCACAATCACTGCGGGGAGAGGGGAGAGAGCAGCGTGCGCAGGTGTCGGGCATCAGGCATCACGCACCAGCTTTGGGCATCTGCACCGGGCATCGTGCCCCCCGTGCCCCTCTGTTAACCGAGGGCGGCACTGCCAAAGGAGACCCTCGGGAACGACCCAAACCCAGCTGGAAACCACCCGCCTTCGTCTCCGCGGACCAAACCGAATCCTGCCCCACCCGGCCACGCTCTGCCGCGTGCTGGAAACGCCCGTTTTGCCCCGAACCAAACCACCGTCCGGCAGAGTCACCACGTGCCAACGCTGGCACCGCCGGCCCGCCGGGCAGAGCACCGCGCCGGTGCCAGGCCAGCGCCAGGCCAGCCCTCGCCCCGGCCAGGGCTCCGGGTCCCCGCTGCGGCCGCGGCCGCTCTCCGGGGCAAGCGGACGGCTCACAGGGGATCGGGATGGGCGGTCACCCGCCTCGGTGGGCCGGGGTCACCACCAGCCCGTCGGGCCCCCCTCTCGCCTCGCCGGGGCTCCCGCTCCTCCGCCCCCGGGCGCAGCACCCGCTGCCTTCGAGGCGGGGGAGCAGCCCGGGCTGGCGGCACCGCACACGGACCGCCGGACCGGCCGTGTGCCCCCGGGACCCCGCGGCTGAGACCCCCCCCCCCTCCACCCCCCCCCCGGGGGGGTCCGGATGACACCCGAGCAGCCCACCCCCCCCTCCCCGCCGCCCCAGCGCCACCGGGCAGCCCGGACCCGCCCGAGCCCGGTGCCGGTGCCGGCCCCGCCGCCGCCGCAGACCCCCGCGGCCGCCCCGAGCGCGGCATCCCCCGCCGAGGGACCGGCGGCGGCTCCCGGGGCCCCGGCTGCGGGACCCCCCCCCCAACCCCGGCCCTGCTCCCGCCCCCCGGCCCCGCCCGGGGGGAGGCAGCGGCGGCCCCGGCGCTCACCTGCGGCGGCCAGGAGCCGCGGGAGCCGCGGGAACCGGAGCCGCTCCATGGCGCTGCCGGCTCTGCCGAGGCGGCGGCAGGAAGCCCCCGCCCGTCCCCGCTGCGGCGGGGCGGAGGCGCCGGGGAGCCGCAGCCCCCGGCCCGGTCCCGCCCCCCCCCACCCCCGCCGCTCCACCCCGGGGCGGCCGCCCGCCCCCCGGCAGCGAGTGCGGGACCCCGGGGAGCGGCTGCCCCGGGGGGGGCGGCGGGCGGGGCAGGGCTCGCCCAACAGGGAGCTCGGCAGCAGGGCGGGGGGGGGGCGGCTGAGCTCGGGTTGAGGGACCCCCGGCGGGGTGTGGGGGGGGGCACGGCCAGGCCCCCGCCCTCGTCCTCACCGCGCTTCGGGGCGGCTCCGCGGGGTCAGGACACCCCACCCGGCCGCGGGCTGCACGGCCGTGCCGGTGCCCAGGGACAGCACGGGCGCTGCTCCGTGGGGGGCACACGCCTTCTGACCCGCCCCCCCCCCAAAACGGGTTTGTCCCAGAGAAGCCGCCGTTAGGCACGGCCGGGGGTTCCGAGGTGCAGGCTGGCCCCAGGGCCACCTCCAGCCGTGCCCGGCTCTGCCCCGGCTCAGGGCAAAGGCTGCTGGAGGAGCAACCTCTGGCTGCAGCTGGCCGCGGCTCCCTCGCCAAATCGCTCAGGGCCACACCGCCAAGAGAAACCAGCGGCCGCCCGGGCACGCCTGGGTCGCACAGGGATGGCCTCCGAGCAGGCATCTCCCGTCCGCACCGAGGAAGGGAGGGGAAACCACCGCGGACATGGTGGCCGAAACGACCGTGTCTCCCCAATTCCCCCGTGCAGCCCGTTCAGGAAACGTTTCAGAACACGTTTGGGGCGAGGGAGCGATTAAGGAGCTTCCAAAGGCGTGGGCCTCACGCACAACGAAAGCGAAACTCGGGCACCGAAGGCAGAGGGTCACCCAGCTGGCCGAGGATTTGGCACCACACGGTTTTAAAAGCGAAACGCAGCTCTAGAGGAAGCCCTGAGAACACCCACACCACGCTCAGGCACCGGGTCCAGCGCCGACAGACTCGCGACTATTTTCCATCCTCCGCCACCCTGATTGCCAGAGGAAGGTATGTTATCGAGCGACACTTTCTTGGCTCACGGCCTAGCAGCGCCTCTTTGACATATGAAAGCATTTCTTGGCTCAGAGGAAAAACTGTGTAGTGTCCAGAAATAACTTGTTTCTGTCTCGGGAGAGATTTAAAGCAAGCCTCCCCTGCCACGATTAGTTGGGCTTACAGAAACACTGATGCGATTTTGCTTTTCAGCAGCAGGAAAGTCATTCCCCCCCCTTTATTTTCCATCAGGAAAGCAGAAGCCTTTCAAACGGAACTTGCTTGTTTTCACCAGCACTGATGAAATAAACCGTAAAGGCAGCAGAAGGGCGGTTTATTGGAAAGAGCAGACAACACCAGCAGCGAGATCAGGGGGAGAGCGACCGCGCCAGGGGCAGAGGGCACACAGCTTGGAGCGCAGCGGCACGAGCCGTACAGGTGCTGCCAGCGCTCTCACACACGCAGGCAGAAGGAACGGCAAAACGCTCTCAGCGAGATGCGCTCGGAGCCCGCCAGCCCCAAAACCGCCTCCTGCTGCGCCTGGGAGAGGGTGCTCGTGTCCCCCGGGGTGAGGGGCCCCAGCCGAGCAGAGGCTGCGCCGCCGGCCAAAGCCTGGGCGAGGGAAGAGCGGTTCTAGTGAAGTCAGTTACTCACCTCTGAAACATCCTTCACGCACTGAACACTAATGGAGGGAGCCACCGACTGCGTGAAACGGAAAAGCCATCAACGCAACAATGGTCTTTCTTACATATTTATTCCTTTTTTTTCTTGTTTTTAAAGGACAACACATTCAGACAGCTTTAAATACAACATCCAAGTACAACTTTCTGATGAAAGCAGCAACGGTGCAGCATGTGTGTTTATATTCATACCCGCTGACACCAGCCTAGTCCTGGTGGTAGAGACATCATAGCCTGTTAAAAACAAAAAATCCACATATTTAATATTTCAGCAAGCAAGAACTACCATTTTAAGGCACAAAAGAAGTGGGTCAGGCAGAGACAAGACAAGCTGAATACCAAAAGCAGGCACATAACGAGTCCACGGGTCTTTCAAATCACTAAGATTCCCACCTTGGCTCAGAGAGCAGCAAAGGGGCGCAGCTCCCCCCCACCGACCCAGGAGGGACCGTGGCGGGAGGCCAGAAGTGCCCACAGGAACAAACAGGGCCGTGGCCCGACCTGCTGCTGCACACTGGCCGGAGGCCACCGGCTCATTTCCCCTGCAGCCCCAGAGCCCCTCAGGGCAGTCGCTCCAGTAACCCTTTCCTGCCTGTTTCCTTTCCTGCTCCAGTCTCTGGCTGCGGCTGGTGGGGAGGAAACGGTCGCCACAGGCAGTTGGGAGCTGTACTATCCCACGCCTCGGGAGATGCCTACCCCGCACGCTCTGCACGTGGCCAAGGAGCGCTGAAAAGATGGACCTTTCCGACTAAAGTCAATTCGCCACCTAGTAAAAGACCTGTGGGTAACCCGAGCGCTTGAAGTGCCACGCAGGGCAAGATGAAAGGTCACCGAGCCCCACATCCTCCCTCCAACAGCAGATGCTGCAGGAAAGCACGTATACTTTGTCCTCCTCACTCGGAGCGGGCAGCTGCTGCCAGCTCCCTCCCAGACTTGCCAGACCCCTGCCTGTCATACAGCCATACGGTGTTCAGTGCCTTGCACCAGACACTCCCCTCCACAGGCATCACACAAGAACGTGCGCCCTGTGTGCACCGTTGTTACCCGAGACACTCACAGGAGCATGTTTCTACTTACTCAGCTTTGAAGAACTGTTTTTATTCATAAACATCCTTCTTATCTGCAATGTAATCTACAATCTCTTGTGGACACATTAACTTTTCTGCATCTCCATCAGGAATTTCAAATCCTGGAAGAAAGTGCACATATTTAGCCCAAAACAACGGAAACGGGAGCAAGGCTAAAGGAAGCAATTACTGCTGGCTCAGATGCCTGCAGCTTGGCAGGGGACAAACAGGCAGGGGCTGCTGCGTCAGTCAGAGCCAACACTTCATTACTAGGCTGAGTTTCAAGCTGCGTTCTGCCTTACATGACGCTGCTTCTGGATAAGGGACAAGGCAGACGCAGCAGGGAGGAGAGCTGCTGAGCCAGACGGCGAGCGCCCCGCACGCCTCATTAAAGCCACTAACGCCTTCCCAGAGCTCCCACAGCCACCGGTGTGCGACGGGAGGGGGATGTTCTTGGCAACTCCAGGCAAGCCAGGGCCCGAAGCCCCTCGGGTTCAGAGTCTGCTGTTGAGCACTCGTACAACCAACAGCTCACACCAAGCCGCAGCCAGGGGCAGGGAGCACAAGGGCTCCCGGCGGCCGAACCGGTCAGAAATGTGTGGCAGAAAACTTAACGTTCTTCCTTCTAGTCCTCATGGTCACACACTAACACTCCACCCATGGTACACAGTAAGTGGATTAAACGTATAGCGTTTGCAAATGCTCTGAAAGTGAAACATCTGCCCAGGTTTTAGAGAGTGACCAAACCCCAGGAACACTTAGGACCCCACGGGACAAATCAGGCACATATTCCAGAATTTATGAGCTTTAAGTGAAAGCATAAAGAAGTCCAAAATGAAGTAAAAAGCAACTTGGAATATACACTAAGGAAAAACCACCTTGTTTTTCCTAGCAGCATCAAGTATTGGGGGAGAAAAAAATTCTGGGGAGGAAAAACATGGGATATCTTTGATTTCCCAAGCAGGAGCCAGGATCAGCTCCAGACGCAGCCTCCACGCTAAATGTAAGATCCCCTGCCCTCACATACACGCTGCTGTCTCCCCCCCCAGCAACAGGAGGGGTGGTGCCCAGGAGGGGAGTGGGGAGAAAAGCGATCAGTGCTCCTGGTGGGACCCAGCTCAGCAGCAGACGGACGGACGCCTTCTCCTGGCTCCCGCTGGTGCCACCAGCGCACGTTCTCACTGACTGAGAATGGTACGGCTTTCTCTGGATTACACCAGAGAAAAATCAACGTTACTATTCACAAAAAGGAACTAATACTCATTTGCTATAGCTGTGCTTAAGGACTAGCCAAAAAGGGTAGCGATGAATCCGAGCATGCGCAGCTCTGAATTACCAAATTCGTCTTCCATAGCCATGATGATTTCCACTTGGTCCAAACTGTCCAAACCCAGGTCTTTCATGAAGTGGGACTCTGCTGTGAGCTAGGGGAAGAATAAATGGAAGATCATTTGGCCGCAGCCATTTCAGTAGAGCGGCAACCATGCTCAAACCGGAGCCGCGGGCCCTCCCGCCGGCCCCAGCGGGGCCGGCAGCTCCTCTCCCTCCCCCGCCAAACCCATCGCCCGGGCCGGGGCACCGCCGGCGGCCCGCCCCGGCCACACTCGCCTTCTCCGGGTCGATCTTGTCGTACAGCTTGAGGACGTAGAGAACGCGGTCCTTGATGTCCGCCAAGGTCAAGGGCGGCAGGTCGGAGAAGCGGCGGCACGGCGGCCACGCCGCCCGCGGCACCTGCAAGAAACCGGCCAGCAGCGGGCAGCGCCTGGGCCGCCCGCCGCCACCCGCCCGTCCCGGGCCTTACCTGCGCCAACGGCTGCGCCAGCGGCGGGGCCGGGCCCGAGCCCGACGGAGCCCGCGGGCGGCGGGGACAGAGGGTGCCGAGCGCGGCGGGCCGCGGGGCGGGCGGAGGCGGCCGGGGCAGGAGCCGGCGGACGCAGGCCGAGAGGACACGGGCCGCCATGGTGACCTGTTCCCAGCGGGCACCGCGCCGCTCCCGGCAGCCCCCGCGGCGGGGCGGGGCCGCCACGCGCGGGGCGCGGCAGCGGCAGCGACCCCTAGCGGCCGGGCAGACCCCGCCGAGCCCCGGCCGGTTCCCCCCCCCCCCGCCCCGCGGCGGCAGCAGGCACGGAGCCGTTCCGAAGGCAAAAGGTTTAATGGCATCGCACACACCGGGGCGCCCGGGGACCGGCCCGAGCGCACATACAGCCCCGGGCAGCCCCTCACCCGCAGGCCGCCCCCCCCGGCGGCAGCTGAAGCGCCGGGCCCCGCCGGTGGTGGGGGTCCTCGCCGGTGGTGGGAGTCCTCGCCGCCTCCCCCCACAGAAGTCCTCCATCAAGCCGCTCCTGGCTGGGGCTGCCGGTACCGGTAGAGGCAGACCGTCCCGTCCCGCTGCCCGGCCAGCAGGCAGGCGCCGGTGGTGGCCCAGCGGGCCAGGGCCCAGCTCCCCGCCGGCGCCGGGGGCAGCAGGGCCGTGCACCGCCCCAGGAGCAGGTCCCACACCGCCACGGCTCCCGATGTCAGCACGGCTGCGGCCGAAGCATCCTTCACGTCACCCTCCAGGTACCTAAGGTCGTAGACAGAGGGGTCATGATGCTGCGGTTTCTTTGTGGCAACACTCTCGCATCATTTTTCAAAAATACCCAGCTTTTAACGTAGCAAAGCGGTGAGCAGATTTAAGCCAACTGGCAGAAGCTTAAACACAACGTTACGTGTTGTGTTTTCAGCATGCCTGAGAAGGAAGGATGTTGAGACAATCCTCCCTCGGTCTCAGAATGTACTTGAAAACGGTTCAGTAAGCCAAGACCTCAGGCGGCTAACACCCGTGCACACCGGACGCACGACGATGGGTGTCAGAGCATGGCGGGACCGAGTCCTAAACGGCTGACGCTTCAAAATGCAAGACCTAGGAAGGGAAAGGTCGTCTGACTGCAAACAGCCGCTTAAGGCAAATAAACCTAGCACAGTGCTCTTTAGCAGCACAGAGGCTCAGAACGTCTCATTTGCAGACGTTTTTACAGGGGGTTTTTGCGCGATGAACCCAGTTACAGCATTCCCACAATCGCTTTGCAGGGGGAGAAAGACAAAAGCGTAAGCACGCAGAAGATCAACACTCCCGTTTGTCAGCGGAGTCCCTTGCCGGGTGGCGAGGCTGGGAGCTCAGAGGTCAGCGCGCAGCCGGGCGCAGGAAACGAGCAGGAAACAGCCAACACCCTCGCCCCATTCCAGCCTAGGTACAGGGCAAATGGCAGCGATGGACGCAGCCTCCTTATCACCCGCAAGATGGCAAATGGATCCTTGCCAGCAGGCTGCTCCGCTCGTTAAGCAATTCCTCCCCCAAAACCACCTCGAAGGAGTTGTGAAGCCAGCACGCAGAGTCCCCGAGGTACTTGCCTTCCAGCATGCCCAGGTGGGAGGGAGGAGAACATCACTCCCGTGCTCCTGGCTGTTTTGGGGTTGAACGCTATCACACGGAACGCGGGGTTTCCACAGGACTCGCTCTCTTTGGCATGTGGATGACTTAAAACAACAAACAGAAGGCCCTGATACACAGAGGAAAAATACATCACTAAAAACAACAGCACAAGGGGAAAAGAAACCAGAGAATTTTCCAAAAATTAATTGCTACATTTTCTCTATAATCAAAGCCCCATGGACAGTGATGCGTTATTTTTACTGGATAAAATGGAAATGGTTTACTTTCCTTATCAAATTAGATAAAAACCAAAGCAGCTGCTGACTGATAAGGGCTGATGCAATACAGCAGAATGACAGCTCAGTGACCCAATGGATTTATGCACTTATCTTTCTGTCTGAAAAAGCTAAACTTGCGGTAGGATGTGATGACATTTAAAGTAAAATTTCTGGACCTCATTTTAATCCCTAGGAGCTTAACATTTAACAAGAATTCCATGCAAACCAGTACAGCTGAAAACGGCAGTGCTGAGAGCAGCCACAGGCCAGCATGAAAAACGCTGGGATAGATATTCTGAGTCTAACTCAAGCCATCATTATCGGACAAAACGCTCTTGTCCCAAAAGGTTAAATGCTCACTGAAAACAATCAAATCCTTGATAAACCACAAAAATTCGTTGGGAATCACAGCACAGGTGGAAGCAAGCAGGAAAGAATCATTAGTATGAATCTTGGTTTTAAACAGTTCATATCCTCAGGGATATATGTAAATAATAACCACTTCACATCGGTTTTCCGACAACGGCAGCGTGCCATCACCACGCTGGCAGCTACCCACTTGTGAAATATAAGAGACTTACCAAGCACCAGCACTGGGCAACAGTACTGCTGCTTCCCACATGCAAGATGCTGCTGCTTTGGAATGCACTTTGATGCATCACTCATTTTAATAGTACACTGCAGAAAGCCAAGAATCCGAGGTAGCCAGTGTGGCTTACTTCTCCTGGTTAACCTATTTTCCTTTGAAATATTGTATCTAAACAGAGCTGATATTTCAGTCCACTCTAGAAACCCTAATCCTTTAGGTCCCCACCACAGTTAGTCAGTGCAGCCCATGCATAAACTGTGTGCCATATTTCACATACGTACAGAGTCGGAATATGCTCGATGGCAGATGGAAGCTGGGTAGGAATAACCAACGTGCATCTTCTTCAGGAGCTGGCCTGTTTTCAGATTCCTACAGTTGGTGAAAATACAAATTCTGACTGCATTTCCATCCTCTATATGCTATTTTCTAATCATAGTTAACACCACCGTGCAAGACGGACACAGTTTTCATTCCACATAAACCAAACTAAGACAAGAGGCCACAGGAAGAGAGGTAATGAGTATGATGCAATGGCAAGTGGAATTATAGCAGCATAGTGCATTCACTATCTATCCAACTGTACAGAAGTTAAAGTGCCAGACTGCAGGCCCTTTGACAATTACCATTTCACAGGCAAATCGTGGCCAACCAACACCCCTACAGAACGTCTGCAGCTAGCTGTAACAGCCACCACATACACCCGCAAGCTACATCATTTAATTGCAAAGGAAACACTGACCAAACAACAATGCTGTTCGCTGCAGTGGTGCCAAGCAAGGCATCTCTCATTCCTTCTACTTCAGCAAAAGCTAAAACGGTTTCTTCGGGGGGCATCAAAGTCTGTCCGTCCTTGCTCCTGAACAGCAGATTAGCAAGTGAGAAAAGGCAGTCAAAATAGTAAGGTATGTGTTCTGTACTCAGCACACCTCCAGAAAGAATAGGAACCCGACGCTTTTCTACATCTGAGATGTTTCCTTACTTTTCTTCCACCTGCCACACTGAGACCACCCCAAAACCAGCAGACTCACCTTCGGGTCTCTGAAAGTGATACTATCTCCACTTGCTGCTCTTGCACGGTCCTGCTGCTGCTGACCAGCCTCCTATCCTTTAGCCCAAGAACAGCTTTTATATTTCCAGTTTTTACTAGTGATTGCTCGAATGAGTCATTCTCAGAAGAATAAAGCAAGAGCCTAAATGAAGAGAAGAGTACGCCTAATGACAGAAGGAAGCATAACTCAAAACATACCATAGCATATAAAAATAGGCACATGTTTAAACAGTCTACCACCTCTAGGGGCGAATAAGCAAGTCTTTATAGCTGATTTTTAGAAATCCCTTCCATATTTTCCAACTGTTAAAGCAACTGAGAAAGTGACACATTAGTAGGAGATCATTTCAACCACTACACAAGAGGAGAGTTAAGCTGCAGCTATTCAGGGTGCAAAGCGCTAGTAAGAAATAAATACACCACCTTATTTCTCCAATCTCCAAATCTCCCAATGCTATACACATAAGATTACAGGTGTCCGGCAGAGGAACAATCTGTATTACAGGAATCTAGGACAGCAAAACAAGAAGTCAGTGTCACCCACAAATTCCCATTTTCTAGAGTGTTTCAAGTGAAACGACATGGAGCAGAACTAATTTTTAGATCCCTCTGAAGAAGCACACTTCAATTAACAGTTGAACTCTCTGCTGTTTACCAAACTAAACAATCCCTGTTGATATGAGACAAAAAGTGTCTCCAGGGAGCGTAAGGGGAAAGAGCATAAGCCACCATTCAGTACACAAAGTATCAAATTCCAGCAGATAACATGCGACCACACGAGCTACTGGCCTTCTCCATTAGCAGTGCAAATCACTCTCCTCTGTTGCCCGATGGAATGAAAAACTTACGCCACCTAAAGAACTTACCTTGCCCCTAAGAATGCAAGCTCCTTGTATCTTGGGAACTAACACCTGGGACAAGAAAGTTGCCCTAAATTCTAGAAATAAGGATTGTTGTTCATACCTCTCCGAGCAGCCAAGTATAGACCTTTCCCCAGCAGTCGGATGCCAGCGGTTTCCACAGGGAGACGGAACTCTCACAAGCAGTCACCACGCACAGCTCTCTGCAGCCAGCTGCTTCCCACCACATGGTACTCACATCCACGGCACAGGAACTTGAAGAATCCTGTCCAAAACAAAACAGCGCTGGTTTTATTCTGATAGACATGGTTATCTAACCTGGAGGCTCAGCCCGAGAAAAATGCTTGACATGCAGTGTGATGAGAATTTGAAGGCTAAAACTTAATGCTTACGAAGTTTAATTTTCATTAAAGTGCCACTAAGGCCCCAAGGAAAACGAGCCTGGTGGGTTTCACCCTCAGAGCAGGCTCACTTTCACACAAGTCACTTGTCATTTGAAATGACAGGGACCCGGCAGAGTCCGGAGCTGGAACAGGACTGGGGGTACCATGGCACAGCCACAACAAAGCCCCAGGTGCCACCTACCTGCAGTCATGCACTTACTTCCCTTGGTGCACAAATGGGAGACAAGACTTGCAGTAGCACAGACTAAGTTTAAAACTGAACAAAGCAAGGGCCTTCTCTTCTCCCTTGTAAAAAAGTTTTCAGCTCCGGCCACGTTATTGTTGGCTGGTGATGCTAACCCCCCAGGCTTGCTTCTGGAGCAAAACTTTGCACTTTGGTTTGGAAAAGCTAGAGGTGACCCAGCCCCTAGCAAGTTCAATGGGCTTTCCCACAGATGTTGCTTCCATGCCTGCCAACCCTTCTCTACCTGCTGCGAGAGAGAGGACAGCGAAAGGCCCCCACTGCAGGATGAAGAGCCCACGGCTCAGCTGTGCAAACAGTCCTGGGCAGATTTGCCTTGGTCATGGCATGTGCAATCAAGGCTCCGCTCCAGAAGGGTGGGAATATCAACACATTTATTTGGCAGTGCCGTAGTCCCTCACAACATTTGCTCCTTACTGGGTTAATTAGTGCCTGAAATAGAGACAGGAGGCCATGGGAGCCACAGAGCAGGCAACAGGGGTACAAGGGCTGAGATCATTTTACCTGGGGCTGAAGAAAAATGCAGCAGTTCTGTTTGTTAAGAAACTTGCATGTGTTTAGACATTCATTATTCAGAAACAAACACTGAAATCCTTTATCAGTCAAAAGGAGATATACAGCAATCTAACCTTTCAGCATGCCTTACCACAAGTGAAGACAGAACTCATCAAATTAGACAGCAATCTATTTTGTTCAACTAGCCAGTCCGCATTTTTTATTGCATTTTTGTTAAACTTGGTATTAAAGAGCTGCTACTGACTCAGTAAACAATTATCTGATGTTATCCCACCTTTAGCTTTGATACAAGCTGCAAGCTCTCTTCTCTCAGGCCATCGAGCAATACTGGAGTCAGCTGTTCCGCTACGTCTTTCTCCTGCACAAACAAGGAAAGAATGAGGAGGCTAATTCAACTTTGAAATGACATTCAGCACCTGCAAGAATGAGGCAGGAGCGTGAATTCACTCTGTGTGACGTTGCTGGAGAGCTATGGTAGGAGCACCTCTTTTTGTAGTTGCATGTCTTTGAAAAATGAGATCCCAGACAGGTTATTTCCTGGTTTCACCTGAAAATTGTCTTTTACCACCACTTTGCATCTCTCAGCCTTCAGAGACAAGTCATTCTCTTAGTACCCATCCTGCATGCGAGTCATTTAATCTCCTCTACCAAATCCTAGCTGACAATTTTCCTTAAGGTAGACCAACACTATGGGGGTGCCAGAAACCTTTTGTTCATACCCACATTTCAAACATGCATCCTGCAATAAGCACTGAAACCCACATCTCCAGTTGCATCAAGCAGGATTTTAAAGAATTTTCTCTTGAGGTCAAAAGACCTTTGGCAACAGATGAAAACCAAACATTTACTAAGTCAGCTAAAAGACAGCATGCAGGGCTAGCATGCAAAGAGGTCTTTCCCCTGAAGACAGGTGAGACTCTGGAAAAGGGGATTCACCCACAAAACCACTGGCTTAGTACCCTTGGCAAAGAGGCCAGCTTGTTACCTGTTCAGGAGAAGCTCTGCAGCATCTCTGCTGTTTGCTCTCCAACTGCTGATGCTTGTCCAAGGCCACAGCCTCATCGGATTTATCAGGACCTCTTTCAGCTTCTAAGGGAAACGTTGTACCTTGTTCCTCCTCTTTTCTAGCAGATCCTGCACCACAGCTGTCCAAGTGCAGTGGAATGGCAGAGTCTTTGCATTTCCCATCATCCACAAACTGGGCAGATGCTCCTTTGGAGGAGTGCGGGCTCGCTTGCGAGGGAGGTACAGAAGGTGTGTTGGGGAAGACCTCGCTGCATACTGATGGTAAAACAGCTGGGGTTGCACCCACAACAGGGAAAACAGATGAGGAAATCAGAGACTCAGGCTGAGTGGGAGCACCAGCTAAGACAGTCCCCATGGGAGTAAATAGTAATTCATGGGTGTAAAGTTCCTTCTTGGAAGCTGGGCTTTCTACATGAGGTAACTTGGGCAATCCATTTTTGAAAGGCAAAATCAAATTACTTTCGAGACTTTTTTCTTCTGGATTCATTTGTGCATCTTGTGCATCCTCTGAAGCCACACCATCTCCAAACACACTAGGAACAAAAGCCTCCAAGTCATTCACAGGGGAAGATTCTAATTTCTCAAGTTTCAGTAGTCCAAATTCCTCATCAGGTAAGTGAAAGTCTCTGATACCCAGTCTGGGGGCCAGCCACTGGAGACTGCGGAAGGAGAAGAGAGAGCTGCAAGTGTCGGTGTCCATAGCAGGGAGGCCAAGAGAAGCAGGACCCTCTGAACCCATTGGATAGCTACATCCTCTTTTGCTCTCATCTAGACAAACGAATACAAGAGAGAACATTACATCATAAAATAACCAGCAACTAGCCTTTTCAGAATCTCTCATCCAGAGTGCCACTCTAATCTATTTTCCAGAAAAAAAAAAAAAAAAAAAAAAAAAAAAAAAAAAAAAGCAGCCATATCCATCTTAACACATGGAAGTGGCACTTTTCTGGAAAGACATTACACTCTGCAATTGCTCTGCATCAAGCCTTCAGCTAAACTATCATTGCCAAAGACTGCCAGAATTAACCGAGTGCTTGGTCAGTTTGTTTTGTTTGGTTTTCTCTGAACACTTTCTCTTTTCACAATATTCACAGACCCTCAGACTGTAACTCTACTCTTTGTGTTTCACACTTGTCAGCACAAAAAAAAAAAAAAAGAAATATCATTAATACACAGACTTAGTTGGAGAAACGGATTTACATCCATTTGATGGAAAATCAGGTCCAGTGTGCACAACATTTGCTCCAACAGCAAAGGCAACTTAAGTTCTTGGCCCTGCTCCTCCATCCATGCACTGCTGTTCACTCCCGGTCACTGTGCTGAAGCAGAAGTTTCTGGAGTTGTTCAAGGAACATGGGCTCCACAATGATCTAAATTTTTAAAAAATTCTTATTTTAAAAAAATAATAGTTAACCCATATCAGATTTGCTTGACTAAAAATTTACGGCAGGGCGTGAACAGCAGTGCATGCACTCACTGGGACATTTCCCTGCCTTGCTCTCACACTGTAGTATTAGGGAGTGCTTATATTTGATGAAGTACCTTTTGAGACTTGACTGGCTCTCTGTCTCGCTGAGGAACGCAGGGAGCGGCGTGGAGGGACATTAATCACTAGAAGCTCCTCAGCCCTGCGGGCTCCTTGCGCTTGCTGATCCTTAACATGCTCCACTGGATGTTTACCAGCCTCACGCACAGTTAAGTTGGCTTCCAGATCTCCTATACAGCTAGCAAAAGCTTCATTCCCTGGGTTCAGAGGATCGCTGTTCTGAAGAGGATTTTGAACCTGTTCTAACAGAGTCTTACGGCATTTGCCAAGCACTTGGCTCCCACCAGGAGGATCAGCACTCATTGGCTGTATAGCACCAGTCACTTCTGTCTCTCCAGACCCAAGAGCAGCAGCAGCAGACAACCTTCTCTCATCTGAAGATGATTTTTCAAGACTAGCCTCACAGTTTTCCTTTTCACTCTGACACTCATTTGACCGCAGACTACTGCTTTCTCTCGTTGTGAGATCCAAACTCCCTATAAGTTCCTGTGACACTTGTTGCACGGGGGGTTTGCAGGTAGACTTTCTTCTTCCCTTTTGTTTCCTCTGTGATTGTCTCTGATCTCGCTTTGTGCTAGTGATGCTGTTTTGAGAAATTGATCCAAGGGAAGTGCTGCTACCACTGGACGCAGGAAGAGGTTTCTGAGAACTACTTGAATTTGGATCATTTTCTGCACCAAGAAAAGGGAACGGCGTGACCCCTGACTCCAAATCATTTTCAATTCTTTCTTGGGAGAGCCGACCTGAATTTGCATCCTTCTGCTTGCACTTACTTCGCTGACCTTTCTTGCTTCTGCCCAGCTGGCTAAGAATTACAGCATCAAGGTCCACTTTCCTTTGACAATTAGACACGCGTCGAGTTGTCCTGACATAGTATTCAACTGGAAAGAGAAGCCCTTCAACCACTGTGCAAGAGTTCAGTGCGCTTTCAGGAGTAGTCACCTTTTCTGGGTGAGAAAGTTTTGACTGAATTTCAAGCTGTTGATTCTCCAACAGTTCTTCAGCATTGCCCAGAGCAAGATCTGTAGGAAAGAGATTTAAGCTATTAGTGTCACTTTGATCTCCTTCATGGCTTTTGCTGTCGTTAATTATATCGTTATTTCCGCCAGTGGGCAATACTTCATTTTCTGACATTAAATCCAGGAGCCTATGTAATTCTCCCTGATCTTCACCCATACTCTCACCGTCCATTTGTTTTATTATACTGGAGGATTCTGTTCCTCCGTCACCACTGGTGTCCAGTAAAACAGAGTCGCTGTTCCCTGAACACGGCCATGCAGGCTCACAGTTATCAGATGCAGCCACAGCACTTGGGGACTCAGGCTGCCAGACGTCGCTGCTGTCGCTCAGTGCACACGGGAACAGCTCAGGCTCTCCTGGAGGGACACTGTCTTCAAGCATCTCTTGTACAACTCCTAATGCTGCATTGGGAGGAGTGGAACTGTTTTCTTCTCTCTGCACAAGCGCTGGTCTGGATGCCCTTCGAGCGTTTTCCTCAGTGTTTGAGAGGCCGCTTCGCCTGAAGACTGGCGACCTAAGTTCCTCTGTACTGGCAATTTGATTTTTCACCATTTCATTGGCGTTGATTAGATAGACATCACGCACTGTTTCCCCTTCCTCCGACACCAGAGCCTTTGTCCGTCTCCTCAGCTTCATCAAGCTTCTGGAGGTTTGGGTTTTTTTCTCCGCTGGGGCAGGCCTAACGATTCCACAGCACGGGTTTTCCTGGCTAGCCTGTATGCTTTCTGCCTGTGAGCCATCCTGCAGGCTAACCTCATTGTTGGAGAATTTGTGAACGTGTTTAAATGTGACAGACGTTTTCTTTTCTGTGCCGAGATCAAAGCAGGTTTTAGTCTGTAACTGAGAGGTTTCATGTTTGTCAGCACTAGGAGATACATTATCTCTAGAACCTGTGGGAAAAAACGACATATGTGTAAAGGGCTCCCGGCAAAGCCCCGTCCAAGAAAAGCATCACACAATAAAACTAGACGATTTTGTTAGGAGCGAAAGAGCGGGATCTTACAGGCGGGATCAGGGAGCACTGCAGACCTGGGGAGGAGGAAAGGAGAGGATGCGTTATCGCAGGTCACGGTTCAGCGGCGCTGGGGAGGCCCCGAGTGGCTGGTGGGGGGGCGGGGGACGTGGCAGCAGCCGCAGAGAGGGGACAGCGGAGCCGGGAGCCAGGCGCTCAGCAGAGCTGAGGCCCGTCCCCGGGCCGCGGGGGCAGAGAAGGGCGACGGGGGTAACCCCCCCCCCGAAGCGGGAAGCCGGCAGCCGGCTCCTACCTGCGGGGCTCCGCTCCCGCCGGCCTCCGTCCGCCGCCGTGCCCCGGCCGTAGCTCCTGGCTCGCTCGGCTCGCCGCGCCCGCTGCGGAGACAAGACCGGCGCCGAGCTGGGACCGGCCTCCCGCCACCCCCTCCCGCGCCCGGCCGGTCCCGGCCCCCTCTCCGGCCCGCTCCGCTCCGCTCACCCGCAGCCGGCTGACGGTCTCGCTATACTCCCTCCTCAGCAGCGCCAGCTTCTCCCTCAGCTGCAAGACACAACGCACCGGGCTGGCACCGCCGCGCCGCGCCGCCCCGGGCCTCGCTCCCTCCCGGCCCCGCACCTTCTCCTTCTCGGCGCCGCTGAGGGCCTCCCCGCCGCCCGCCGGACCCTCCATGGCGGCCGGACCCGCCGCCGCCTCCCGCGCGAAGCGGGCGGTGCGTGCCCATGGCAACCGCGCCGCCATAGGCCGAGCCCGCGGCGGAAGCGCTTGGCTGGCGGTAGCGGGGAAGGAAGTGACGCGCCGGAAGTCGGGAGTGGCTGTGCGGAAGCGGCGCTGCCGCCATGGAGCTGAGCGAGATGCTCTACAACAAGTCCGAGTACATCGAGACGGTGCGGGGTTGGGGGCGCTTGAGGGGGTCGAGTCGGGCTCGCTGAGGCTCGGGGGTGTGGCGGTGTGGCGCGGGAGGTGGCCGCGATGACCCGTCCCTTCTCCCCGCAGGCGTCCGGCAATAAGGTGAGCCGACAGTCCGTGCTGTGCGGCAGCCAGAACATCGTTCTCAACGGCAAGGTAGGCGGTGGGGAGGGAGGGGGCTGCGGTATTCCTCACCCCCGCCCCGGTACCTCGTTCCGCCCAGCAGCTCGGCCGAGCCGCGGGGTCCCTGTCACCACCGCAGCAGCACCTGCGCTGCGCTGCTACCCGCTGACAACCGCCATCGGCTCTACTCGGTACCGGAGCTCGACGTGCGAGCAGATCGTGATGTTTTTATCCGTGGGACAATGTCTTTCTGTTTGTGCTTAAGCCTTGCTTTGCGTATTGGCTCACTGTGTGCAGCTCACTGGCACAATGGGAGCACAACTGGTGGTTCCAGGCTCCTGTGCGTTTGCTTTGTTCTCACTTTTCTTTTGACTAAAGGAATCGTCTGTAATCGTGCTGGGGTGGCCTGACCTCTGCATGAGTCTGTATTGTAACTGGTAAGCCGGGTAGAAATTGGAGTTCATTTATTTCTCTTCTTCTCCAGACAATAGTTATGAACGACTGCATCATCCGTGGTGACCTGGCAAACGTGCGGGTTGGACGACACTGCGTGGTGAAAAGCCGCAGTGTCATTAGACCACCCTTCAAGAAGTTTAGTAAAGGGTAAGAGGTCCCCTTCCTTTAGGGAGACTGAGGCTAAAATCTATATACCTGAAAAAATATATTGGCTCGGCTGAGATCTGTACTGAGAGGGCTGTGTTCTTTTTGCAGCAATTTGCAGAAATACATCCCTCTAAACCTGCCTTTTCCTCAAACTTTCAGCTTTGCCTTGAGGGTTAGCATTCCCTTCAGACCATACTATGGGGAGGGCTGGGATATATTAAAATAGCTAAGGGAAGAACTTGTTTCACTTGTTCTTTCTTTATTCACAACACCTTCCTGTTGCTCATTTGGGCTATCCTTTAGAAAGAGATGAGAAAGACTGGCTACTCTTGCATCTTCCTTAGCATCAAATCTACCTCTGGTAATCCAGCTGGAGACAGGAGACTCCACAGTGTGATTTTTGGGTCTAACAGTGTTGCAGATCGGTCTGTCTATTGTACACCTGAACAAATAACTCTCCTGTTGCAGGGTGGCTTTTTTCCCACTCCACATCGGTGATCACGTCTTCATAGAAGAGGACTGTGTTGTCAATGCAGCCCAGATTGGCTCCTATGTCCACATAGGCAAGAACTGTGTCATTGTAAGTGTTATTTCTCAGTCTTTTCTTTAAACTCCTGAGCGCTGTTGAGGCTTTGGAAAAACAGCACAGAGGTATCTGCACCAACTGGCTGGAGCAAGCATACTTACTCTGCGCTGTTCCTTTCTCTTCCTCTTCCTTCTCCACAGAAAGCGGTGCTTTCAGTTTTGCTTTTCTGAGGATAGCAGGGACCACTGTTTGGAAAGTCTGTCCCAACAATATTGTCCCTGTGGCTAATGGGACTGTCTGGGGAAGGCAGCCTTTCCACAAATAGAAGTGGAATTGTGTTTCTATGCAAATAATACAAAATAGCCAATGTTGCTGTTGTCTGCGTTAGAGAAGGCCTTGCTACGTTACTGCATGACTCGGGTTTTAGGCTCCAGTTTGGACATTGACATGTGTTAATATGCAGCTGCCCGTACATGTGTTAGTCGAGAGCAAATGGACGTTTTTCCTTAAAAAAGAAAGAAGGTTAATTGCGTTGGGAAGAGCATTCAGTCAGGGTAAAGATTTATTCCTGTGATCCCTTATGCAGGATATGTTTTGAGCCGTTAAACTTGTTGAAGTTTAGGTTGCTTACCAGTAATAAGCAAAAGCATATCATGTTTTAAGTATAACTTTACCTAATCTCTGTTTTAGGGTCGTAGATGCGTTTTGAAAGACTGCTGCAAAATCTTGGACAACACAGTACTACCTCCTGAAACGGTAGTCCCACCTTTCACAGTCTTCTCGGGCTGCCCAGGTATGCTCCCTCTAACTTTACTTGCACAGAAGTGTGGATAACATGGATACTCTTACTTTAAAATGAGATTGCTATGACAAAGCTGCCTGTTAGCATTTAGCGCCTAGAAGTAAAGGTATAGGGCACTTGGCGAACTGAAAAGTAACAATTTTAACTTGTGAAACTCGCTGCTTTAGTGTGTGCTAGGTAGGTGGTACACGTTTATTCAGAACAGTATTACTAGGATGCCATCTGTGGCCATCCTGTACAGTAAGTAACACAGCTTTTCAGGCATCTAGAACCCAACAGGCATTGGGCTCTAGCAGAGGGAGCACTCCTCCTCCTCCTGTGGTTTCTGGTTGTGCAGGCATTTCAGTGGTTCAAACTGTAGGAAATCCACTTGCTCATTATTCATATGTTAATAGGGAGGGAGGTACGTTAAACTGAGGTATATGAATGTTTAGTTCCCGCCCGTCGACCTGGCTGTGCCAGAGATCTCATTGTACAAATTGCACACTCGGTCGTTTATCTTCTGATAGTGTTTTATGGGGAACAGTGGAAGCTGTTACAGGACCCAGCTGCAGCAGTCTGTCTGACGTCTGCCCCACGGGGTATGATGGGAACAATCATACTGTATTGCTCAACAGGAGAGAAGAGCCCGTTGCTGTTCTATTAGTATTTACTTACAATTCAAAGTCACTGCTCTGAATGTTGAATATAAGCTTATTTCTGCTTTCTCCTGCAAGAACGCTGATGGTCATACTCTTGTTCTTCTTCCAGGACTCTTCTCCGGGGAACTCCCAGAATGTACCCAGGAACTCATGATTGACGTTACAAAGAGCTATTACCAGAAGTTCTTGCCACTCACTCAGGTCTAGTAGCCTATTTACCATGTTTCAGACAGTAAAGGCACGCAGGAGTATTCTGGGGGCAGGGAGAGGGATATTGTTCAGTGAGAGCAGGGCACGGTCCTCCGCTCTTCCTGAGCAGTTCCGTGAGCGTTCCTCAACACTAAAGGTCTGGCCAAGCAGTCCCTCGTGAAAGCTGCTGTGTCATGTTGTTTAAACTTTGTATGCTCATCTGAATGTAATTCATTCCATGTTGTCTGAGTTGTGCCATTAAATGTTACGGAGCTAGGAAAGCTGATACAATTCCCTGAAGGGCAGCATCTCCTCGTTGCAGCTGGGGAACAAGGCAGAGTTGACAGCACATACTCTGCAGCCTAAGCCTGTCTTTCATGTCAGTTCTGTTCCTAACCCAAAGCAAGTGGGTTTACATTTGCTAGAAGCAATCTCCATCCTAGAACAGAAGTGCTGTGTGGCTGATGTGTGTGTTACAGGCAGTTACTTACTAGGGTTCATTAGGTCCAGTGCTTCCCTTTGGAAAAATATTTGCTGCTCTCTAGGCCTGTGTGTTGAGGTGGATGGCCTCTTCCTTTTCTCCCTGTGGACTGAGATTCTGTCCTATAGGAACAGGATATCATTCATCATCCTGGGATTGGCTTTAGGACTTTTGGCTGACATTGAAACCTGTCTTTCTATGCCTTGCCTGACAGGACGCTTCTTAGCCTTTAGCTCTTGAAGGAGACATTGGTACTATGCTCTCACCCGTCACGCAGGGTTAGCATTCTTGTAGCCAATGCATGTTCTGTTTCCTGAACATCGCAGACTTTAAAGAGCCAAAGAGCTTTGGAAAGAGGATTGCCATGTCACTCAGAATTCAGTGCAGCAGAAAGTGGGTAATTAAAAGCAGAAACTGGAGGTGGGTGAGGGAATGCTGCAATTGTCCCCATTTATTACCTGGTGTGTATACTTGCAGAAAGCTCTTTGGTGCTTTTCTGCATTGTAAAACTTAAAAAGGAGATTCAGACTTCTTGTAAAGAGCGAACATTTCACTTTGGACATGTAATAGAGCAGGAATAATTCTTGCTGGGAGCAGGTCTGTGAAAGTTGGAGGCAGCTGACACCTGTGTGTACCTGACTCAGTACCAGACAACTGGCTAAAAGTGAATCTGCCTGCTCTGGTTGTGTTCTAGTTAAAGCTTAGCATCGTCCTTCTCTAGCTTGTAAAACTGGGGCTCCTGCATGTTGTAGTGTAGCAGCTGGGGGCCAGGACGCATATTAGTTACCTAGTAGGTGTATGGCTGTGAGATCAGCAGCCCTGGAGCCTTCAGCTGTTCTGTATAATGCAAAGTACTGATACACCTTCAATAGCAAACAGCTGTGCAAGTACTAAAGAGTGTAGTAACTACTGCTAATCAAATGTAAAACCACTGACTGGTTTGGTTGTATTTTTACTGTACATAAATTAAAGCCTCTTCAGTTGTTCAAGTGACTCAAGGTTATGACTCCTCAAATCAAACTCGAGACTAGAGTGAGGTTTCTGCTGTGCCTGGGCACGCGAGCAGCAGTCTCTTGTTCTGTGACTATTACAGGTTGTTACTGACTATTACAGTGTCAACACATTAAAAAAAGTGAAGTACAGTGTGAAACAGCTTCTTTCTGCCTCTGAGCTGATGACTTTCACCCACAAATGATTCCAGCATTGTTGTTTTATAATGGCTCTGACACAGAGTGTCTTTGCTTCTATTCAGTCACCAGGGTGACTCTAAAATCCTCTCTTCAGCACTGAAATGTTAGGCACACCTATTTGGTACAGCAGTAGCTCCGGTAGTGTTGCTTCACGCACTTGGAAACGGCCCACTTTTGGGGTCTAGCCATCCCAGATGGCATGACTCTCCTTTTGCACCTCTGTAAAACAGCAGGAGCTGGAGCCAGCTTCTCTTGGCAGGGAGCACAGCTGGGACAAGAAGATGAGATTCTGTCTTGAAGCTGCAACAGCGGGGCTGGTACTGCTGAGCTGTCTGGTGCAGTGGCTCAGTTAGGTCTGGTTTCAACAGAGGTGAAGTGTTTTACTAGCAAGGCCAGATTCAGCAGGACCGTTGTACCACCTAGTCCCATACTGGCTGGAAATGCCTGTTCAATAGCAGCTGTGTTCCTCCAGCCCTCCTGAAGTGGGCATGGAGACAAGCGCAGAAGAAGGCTGTGTTCTTCCTGCGATTTTGTGTGGGTTCGGGGGGATGTCCATGTGGAAGGCCCAGGCTCACCACTTTTTCTACCTACATGAAAAAGTATTAAGTGTTCATTGTGTTTGTACTACAGGCAGCTTCCTAGTTGAATTCAGTTTCCAAAAACGTTTAGTTCCTGCTGTCCAGAATCTGACTAGCCCTTGCAGAAGCCATTTGCAGTGAGGGGCTATAGGAGGCCTCCCGGGTCACAAGACCTGGCAGGTTTGGGGATTCCTGCAAGATTTCCTGCAAGTCAGATGTTTAGGGGTTTACGCTGCCACTCTCAAGTACTCCTTTGCCCTGTTAACTTGCTGTTGGCTGTCTCTTGGAGGGTGGGAAGCCGAGCTTTGTTTGGTCAGGAGGGGGCTGTGTGTGCTGTGTTGCCATGGTGTCACTTCAAAGTTTCAACACCACACAGGATGTTTCACCGGGATCGCTTGATTAATGGCCGCAGTTGGGCAGTGCGAAGCTAGGCTGCTGGCATGGGAGAGGGGTGGGAAGAGGCGGCTGCCAAATTAAGGGATGCGAGTTTGAGAGTGGGAATGGGACGGCAGCTGGAAGAGTCTGAGTGATCACTTGAGGAGCACAGCTGCAGTGCACGGAGGGGTGCGTCACTGCACAGTTACTGGCGCGTTTCTTGGCCTACTCTTCCTTCTAGCAGGCTGAGCCGGCCTTTCCGCCTTAATTAAAACCTCTTTTATTGTCTCTGTTAAGGTGGCCTCTGCCAGGGTCTAAAACCAAGTCGCCACTGAAGATCTCAAACACCCAGCACTGTTAACATTCCTTAGATTTGGCCACTTTATCCTCCTGTCCTCTGAAGCATCCCTCTGACCTGGGCTCACCTCTACGCCTCTGCCAGCTCTGCAAAGATGGAGCGTCAGTAGGTTGCAGCGTGCTACTACAGCCCCGGGGAATTACGCGTTTCTGATGGCGACATTCAGCCTAGTGCAGTGCAATAAAACGTGACTTCCAAGGGAGGGCTTTGCTGCGTAGCCAAAGCGGAGCTGCAGGTGCGTGGGGAAGCGTGCCCCTCAGGGAGGGAAACCCCTTCTTTCAGGAATCTTGTACAAACAGTGATCACTTCAAACACTGAGTCGCTGTATTGCTTCATTTGATCCTATGTGCTTTACTCCAGTTTGCTCTGAACCAAGGCTGGCGGGCCGTGCTGCTTTTATTGCAGGGCAGTCGGAGTCCTGGGGAATGTACTCCTGCTCTTTCACCCCCGTCCGCTGTCGGCTGCAAGAGGCGCTGGTGCCGATGGCTCTTTGGAGTCGCAGCTGCTCAGTGTAAGGAACGGCAAAGAGCCGCTGCCTGTGAGGGTCTGCGTGGGCAGGTGACAAAGTCACTGAGTGGAGGCCATGTCTGCTTTGCGTGGAGCAGGATTTCCTGAGATTCCTGGGGGAATAACGGCTTAACTGTTGGCTGCTGGCTGCAGTGATCTGTGGGGCTCACGGCTTGGTCCCATCTGCTGGACTCCCCGAGCCACCTTGGGGCAGTCAGCGGCTTGTGTCAGTAGTTAAAGGCTAGCTGGGCGTCATCTGCAGCGCCCACGGGTCCAGCACGTTGCAAAAGCACGCAGGACCATCTATTCTTCGTTAGTCAGGGCTGAAAGAAACAGCTTTCACTGACGGGGAAGGAGAGCCATACGAGGGAAAGTCGCTGGTTTCAGCAGGGTGGGACTGTGCGAGCCTGGAGGGAGAAAGCAGGCTTGTGGGCTGAGGTGCTGTGGCTGGTTTTTTGTGCAGTTTTCGGTTGTTTTTCCTTGGCGTTCTGTTCCGCGCCAGCAGGCAGCAAGACCAGGTGAAGGGCTGAGAACCTCTGATGCGGTTACCTCTCTTGGCCCGTGGTGTCCGAGCGCGGGAGCAGCTCGGGGGGCCCCGGGGCTGTCGTGAGGTCAGCGGGAGAGCTGGTTAACGAGGTCGGGCACAGCCACGCTCAACCGGCAAAGGTCACCCGAGGTGACCCGGAGCCACCCGGAGCGGGTGGGATTCTACGGAATGAACGCCGGGCGAAGGACTGGGTTCTGGGGTACGTGTGGGGAGCCATAAACGCTGCCAGCGCCCGAGGTTGGGACGCACGGCAGCCAGCGCAAAAGGGGAAGGCCCCAACTCTGACTCCCGGTTCCCCCCCCCCCCCAAATCCACCTCCTGTCCCGTGTCCGGGAATGCCGCCCACCCACCCACGCACCCCCGTGGGCGCGGAGAAACGGGCGCAAGCGGAGCGGTGGTGGTGCCGGTCGGGGGGGGGACACCCCCCCCCCCCGTGGAACGACCCCACGCGTGTCCCGTGGCCGCTCCTGCCGCGCGTGCCCGCAACCAACGGCCGCCGAAAGCACACGCGCCGCGCCAGGCCGCGCCCGCCCCGCCCCGGGGCGTGGCTTGCCCCGCCCCGCCCACCACGCTGACGGCGCTTGTCTCTTTAAGGGGAGGGGGGGGGCGCTCCCATGGTGCCCCGCGGCGGGCGGCGTGGATTTTAAATCCTCTCGGCCAATGGGGAGCGGCCGCGGGCGCGTAACGCTCCGGGGCCGCGTTTGAATCCGGCAGCGCCTGCCCGCTCCTGCCGCCGCCGCCCGCTCCTGCCGCCGCCCGCTCCTGCCTCACCCTGCCCCGGCCCGGCGCGGCTCCCGCTCCCCCAGCACCCGCGGCGGCCCGGCCCAGCATGAACGCGGCGGCCGGGAAGGCGGCGCGGCCGGCGGCCGCCCCGGGGGAACCGGCCCGGGCGGTCGGTACGGCCCCGGCCTCGGCGGCGGCGGGCGGGAAGGAGGTACCGAAGGTGCTGGTGGACCCGCGGACCCGGCGCAGCTTCGTGCGCGGGCGGTTCCTGGGGAAGGGCGGCTTCGCGCGGTGCTACGAGCTGGCGGAGGCGGAGAGCCGGGAGGTGTTCGCGGGGAAGGTGGTGCCCAAGTCGCTGCTGGTGAAGCCGCACCAGAAGGAGAAGATGTCCATGGAGATCGCCATCCACCGCAGCCTGGCCCACCGCCACGTCGTCGGCTTCCAGGGCTTCTTCGAGGACGCCGACTTCGTCTACGTCGTGTTGGAGCTCTGCCGCCGCAGGGTGAGGGGACTGGGGGGGGGGGGGGGGGGGGGGGAGGGGGGTGTCGGTGTCCCCCGGTGCTGACCGTCCCCCGGTACTGACCGCCCCCGCAGTCGCTGCTGGAGCTGCACAAGCGGCGGAAGGCGCTGAGCGAGCCCGAGGTGCGGTACTACCTGCGCCAGACCATCCTGGGCTGCCAGTACCTGCACAGCCACCGCGTCATCCACCGGGACCTCAAGCTGGGCAATCTCTTCCTCAGCGACGACATGGAGGTGAAGATCGGTAGGTGCCCGTGACGTGATGCCCCGCCAGCCCGCCCCGTGGTGGGGACCCCAGCCCTGGGGACCGGCCATCCGGGGCGTCTCCAGTCATTCCCCATCTCTCCCAGGGGACTTTGGCCTGGCCACCAAAGTGGAGTACGATGGCGAGCGCAAGAAGACCCTGTGTGGGACCCCCAACTACATCGCCCCGGAGGTGCTGGGCAAGAAGGGGCACAGCTTCGAGGTGGACATCTGGTCTATCGGCTGCATCATGTGAGTCAAAATGCCTCTCGTGCGGCTGTGGGGCCGGGCGGTCCCTGTGGTCCTGGTCTCGTTGGACACTCTGGGTTTTGGTGTGAGCTGAAGCTTTGGGCATGCAGTCTCCTGAGTGCCTGCCCTGGCTGAGCCCTGCTGCCGGCCAGCACACGACCTTCCACTGTGCTCTGCACACGCTGGCCCCTCTGTGTCTGCATCTGTTATGCATCATGGCTGTCTCAAGGCGTTTCCCAAAAGCCCATGCTTCCCAACTGGAACTTTCTCCAGAGGGTACTAGATCCCAGCTTCCCTTTTCAGGGGGCAGGAACCAGGCACGGTACACGTAGCTGCCTGCACTACTACAAGTCCGATGCCAAGCATGTTCCCTCTGCCAGGAAGGTCCCAAGTTGTGCTTAGGATGGGGTCACTTCTGCACACAAGTGTCAGAGTCACTTTTGCAAAACTGACACCCTTTTCTCTCTAAACATGCAGGTACACTCTGCTGGTGGGGAAACCGCCTTTTGAAACTTCTTGTCTAAAAGAAACATACATCCGAATCAAGAAGAATGAGTATACTATTCCCAAGGTATGGCGCTTCCCATGGGTGGACCCATTCACCCCGCAGCAGTTCTCGGTCAGCCTTCTGCTGCACCATCCTGTTTCTGGCACTTAATGGGCTCTCACATAATGGTGGAATGGCTCTTACGGTGGAGTGCTAGGAAGGGGATGTCTTAGTCAGTGGTGGAGTGAACCTGTAGGGCCAACTTCCTCCTGAAGAGCCAGCAGCTCCCCTGTAATCCAGCAAAAATCCCAGCTGGGCAGTTGGCACATGGAGTTAAACGGACACGCTCAAGTCCAAGAGGTCTGGGCCAGGTCCCCAGCCCATCCTGCTGCTGTTGATTCGGTCTTGCTAAAGTCAGTTGACTTTAGGCCTTGCATGCTATTAGGAGACAGCCCTCCATACCTGACCAATTCCGTTTCCCCAGGCTTGCATCCTGCTTGCCTGATGCGGTGCAGGAGCTCTGCTCCAAGCAGAACTTCCCCTGGGTTGTATATCCAATGCATTTGCTGCTAGTGTGCGTCGTCCCCTGACCCTTCTCTGTGAACTCTGTCTGTCTCCTCTTAGCACATCAACCCCGTAGCTGCTAACCTCATCCAGAAGATGCTGAGGTCCGACCCCACCACACGCCCAACTATTGATGAGTTGCTGAATGACGAGTTCTTCACATCGGGATACATCCCCAGCCGCTTGCCCACCAGCTGTCTCACCGTTGCACCTAGATTTTCAATTGCTCCCAGTGGACTTGAACTGAACGGGCGAAAGCCACTGACTGCACTCAACAAAGGTAAGTGCAAGTGTCTGGAGGTGAGACTGGACTGCCTGGCCTCCAGCAACATCCAGAACCATCAATGGGGAATGCGACGATCCTTCACCTCTTCCCACAATTCTTATGAGAACCTGGATTATTTTGGGAGTGAGAGAGAGGGCTCCTTGCTCTTTTCCCAGAACCAAAGCAGGGAGGAAGTGCCAGCACTAGCTTTAGCTATATGGTATATAGCATGTTTCCTATAGCTAGGGCAGAATGTAGATCTGGTGCCTTTAGAAACCTGCTCCCTGGTCATGCCCCCACGGTCTTCTCTTTCCTGGCCCAGGACCAGACAGCCCTGCACTAGAGAACTTGCCTGAAAAGGAAGATGGAGCTGGGCTGCGGGAGCTGGGAGATGCTGTTGACTGTCACTTAGCTGACATGTTACAGCAGCTGACTGCAGTCAACTCGGCCAAGCCCTCCGAGAGAGTGCCAGTGAGACAAGGTGAGTCTGGGGGCGACCCCACAGGCACCAGCCTTCCAGGATAACTCGCTTCTCTGTCACTCTGATGCTGTTGTCTGAAGTGAGAGGCCAGCTGACCTCAATTTCAAACTGGATGGCTTTTGGCCTTGCTGGGGCATACAGGATGTGAAGTGTCTTCTAACAAGCTCCTTTCCTCTTTGCAGAAGAAGCTGAAGACCCAGCCTGCATTCCCATCTTCTGGGTTAGCAAATGGGTGGATTACTCGGATAAATACGGTCTAGGTAAATAATATGGGGGCAATACTTCAGCCTTTTCTAGTTTCTGAAGAGGCTGGGGGAAGCGTTGATTTGGTCACTGCATAGGTCTGGTTCTTTAGTCACAGTATTCCAGGGTGTGTGTATGTGTCCCCGAGACCACCACCAGGAACATTACCAAATACCCAGTGAACCCAGAGTAGTGGTCACTGAACATCAGCCCTGGCTACTTTAAGGTGGAAAATGGCTACCTGCTGCATAAGATGGCTACCCTTGCTCTGCAGTGAGCACATGTACCCACTGTGGGAGTTAAAGCTGCTTCTGCAGCAGGTGTTGCAACGAGGGAGGATGACAAATCTAGAGGAGGAAAAGTGCTGCCCAGACCTCCACAAAGAGGAGACTCTTTAGACCTGGTGGGACTTGGTGGGGTGGCTGTCAGGTAACCCCTAGATGATACAGCCTTCTGCCTTTGTATTTCACACCACCAGAGGTCCCTTGTATTTGAAGGTCTAATGGGCTCCCTTTTGGACTAGGTTACCAGCTGTGTGACAACAGTGTTGGAGTTCTCTTCAATGACTCCACTCGCCTTATTATGTACAATGATGGGGACAGCTTGCAGTACATCGAGCAAAACGGCACTGAGTCCTACTTCACTGTGAGATCCTACTCCTCTGCCTTGAACAAGAAGGTCAGTCCTGGGGACAGGAGCCCTTGCTGGGGGGTGGCTACCCCTGGTGAGACTTCTGCCAGCTTTGTTGGGCTTTGTTGGCAGGGTGGGTTTCAGAGAGAAACATCTGTAACTTGGGATCACTGGCATTCTGCAGGCTTCCTCTTGGCTGGTAAAACATGGCCCCAAGGACAGACACTAGCAGCTCTGTTTATTTCTAGTTGCTATCTGAGGCTTATTTACAAGCAGCTTCATAGAAATAAGTGCTCACAAGATTTGCGTGTACCGAAGTGTTCAGCAAAGTGAGTCTCAAGTATCACAGACTGAGTTAACTTTGAATATGAGAATTTGCACGAGTTTGTGCAGTGACACCTCAAGCTCTGAAATGTGTAGAGAGGCTCTGTGACTGTGATAGCAGCCCCTGCCCTCCCCAAATAGTAGGGGTCATCCTCAGCCTGCCTGCTCACAGCCTTTCCTATCTGCAGATAACACTATTGAAATACTTCCGGAACTACATGAGTGAGCACTTGCTGAAGGCGGGTGCTAACATCACGCCGCGGGAAGGAGACGAACTGGCCCGTTTACCCTATCTCTGCACGTGGTTCCGGACCCGCAGCGCCATCATCCTGCACCTCAGCAATGGCACTGTGCAGATCAACTTCTTCCAGGTGAGGCTGCTGCTCTGCGTTTTCCAGGGCTGTAGCTCCAGCTGCTGCAAAAGCCCCAACATGCACGGTGCTAGGTGCAAGGCAGCAGGGGGGTATAACCTCAGCTGAAGCTCTGCCTGGTGAACGGAGCACTGGGAGGCTCCTGACTCCCCTTGCTGGTACACAAGCCACCCAGACATTCCTCGCTTGCGAAGGGGCTGTCCTTTAGCAGGAGGTAGACTGCTGCACAGTCTTGAGCTGGTTGGCCGGATCAATTTGTTTCCCTTTGCTGCAATCTATGAACAAATGCTGCAGCATGCTGCTTTCTCAGCATGCTTCTGGGTGCAGCTGGGATGCCCCAACTACTGCCGAGATGGTTCATCCTGAGAAAACGTAGTCCCCAAGGAGCAGAGTGCTGAGGGTGACGGTGTGTTCTCTCTCCACAGGACCACACCAAAGTCATCTTGTGCCCTCTCATGGCTGCTGTCACATACATAGATGAGAAACGGGACTTCCGCACATACAAGCTGAGCCTCATTGAGGAACATGGATGCTGCAAGGAGCTGGCCAGCCGGCTCCGCTATGCTCGCACCATGGTGGAGAAGCTCCTCAGTTCAAAGTCTGGCTCAGCCCGTGTGAAACCCTCTGCTTAGACCTTGTTCTTGATGGACTCAACATCTGTGCCAAACTGTCCCAGCTGTGGATGGGGAGGTCTAGTAGCACCCCTGCTTGCACTGTAACCTCCCATCACACAGCTGGGCTCCCACTCCTGGGTATGGTCTAGTTGCCACAAGGAAGCCCCTGATGCTGTGGGAATGGTGTTGTTCACTCGTGACTGGTACCCAAAGGTTTCTTGCTCCCCACTCCTAATAGAAAGTCTATTTTTTAATTGCATACCTAGTCTTTTTTTCTAACTTCCCAAAGCCAAAAGTCTGACTTGAAAACCAATCCTCTTGTTTGAGGCTCCTGGGCCCTCTCTTGAGAGAACAAAGCATGGGGAGAGCAGAACTATCATGTAAGTTATTTGTACATGTCTGTGCCGATGCTCTAGGCTTTTGTTTCCTCTTGTAGAAATTCAGGTAAGATATTTAACATGCCCAGGGTGAGACTGAGCAATCAGCCTTTTAATACTGAAATTAATCTACATGAAACATACACTTTTGTATATTGCATAACTTGATTAAAGATTGTTCGCTGCAGCGTCCAGCCTGTCGTGGTTCCCTTTGGCTTGCTGTGAGGGAGGGAGCAGCACTTTCCCTCTGGTTTCCCCTCCAAGCAAGAGCTGTTCTCTTCACGAGCTTGATGCTCTCTGCTTGACTGCCCTTACTAACAGCCCCTGGCTGAGCTGAGCCATGGCCTTGCTCCTGGCTCAGCTCTACCTCTTAACACAGAGCAATAGGGAAGGAGTGGCAGATTGTGACAGGAAATGGGAAGGGGGTTAAGTAGTTTTGGGAGATGCTTGTCATAAGAGAAGAAGGGCCTGGGAGTTGTTACTGCTGTTTCTGCTGATCTCCCCAGCTGTGCTGTGGGAGAGACCTTAGGGCTATCACAGATGTGCTGTAACCAGCCTACTGGTAGGCTAATGGCCTTACCTTCCCATTTTCCATTTGATTGGCTCTATTTACTACATGAAAGATGCTCACAAATGTGAGTTAGCAAATATTGCGAGTGATGCTCGCAAATATAGAGTTAGCAAAAGTCATCTACCTTAGTAGACTTTTGCAGGAGCCCAGTAAGCTACCTTGCATTTTCTCCCACCATTGCTCACTGCCAGGACCTACTGGTGCTCTCAGGATGGCTTATTTTTAAGCAGGATGAGCTTTTTAGTTTTTATTTTTTTACATAACTTTTTGTAGAAAATGCTCTAGGCCATACAGTGTTCTGAAAACAAACCAGGTACAAACCTCTTGTTACCTGTGTAACAAAATCCCACACACCCCAGCACACAGAGGAATCAGATTATACAAAATTATTGCTGTTCTAGAGGGGAAGCCTTGCCAAGGGGCTCCAGCTGCCATGTCAGCTCCCAGGCTGCCCATGGACCCAGTGGGTGCTGCGTTTAGAGGCTGGTTCGTATGAAATACATGCCCATGAGGATGCTGTAAACCAGAACACCCATGGGACACCTGTGCTGGGGCAGCAGGAGGCTGTGGGAGCTGCAGGCACAGGCTTGTATTCAGAGGGAAGGGATCCCTGGGGAGAAGGGGTTTCCCTGCCTTTGTGTCCCAGACAACTGCTCCTGTACAGCTGCACTGCTGTGCAAACTGCTCAGGGCTCCTGGGTGCAGGACTGATGCAGGGGCTCTGGCCTGGCATAATTACAAGCTGCTGGTGACCAAAAGGGAGAAAATCTTTTTCTCAGCCCAGCTGAGATTAAAAACTTCATTATCGGAATTGTGCTGGAGGCCCCGTGCCTCTCTCTGGGGCTGTGGTGGTGCCTTGCCCTCAGCAGCCTTGGTGCAAATAGCGGGTCCAAGCCCTGGGGTGGCTGCTAAAAGCTGACCTGCTGAGCCTCAGCCCTCGGCTGGGCTGAAGGATCGTTGCCAGTGTCCAGACGGGTGTATCAGTCCTGGTCACAGCCGTGTGCTGGACACAGGCTCAAAGAGCTGCTTCCCCAGGCACGCGGCACGGGAGGACAAAGCGTGCTGATCCCTGGTGAGCGCCCCGCTGGGACCCGGCCCCAGCCTGGCTGCATCGCTCTGCGGGTGCGTTGCTCCACCAGCTGCCCTTGGGAAAACCCTACACGCGTTTTCTTTCTTCTCAAACACCATCTCCACCGCAGAGATTTTTTGTTGTTGTTGTTGTTCTCTGACACAAATACCTTCAGGCCGCTGAGTCTGACTGGGAGCGTTTGCAAAGGTGGGTGCCCAGAGTGTCCCTCTTAGGGCTCTGGAGAGCCCAGTGCCACCGCGCTCTCGCCTCTTCTGGACCATCCTGCTTGTAGCCCATGTGTATGCTGGGCGACCACCTGGTCCTGGGGCCCCCCCTCACCTCGGGGAGGGGGAGAAGGACTCCGCAGAGCCCCCAGGGCTGCTCCCAGCTGCTGCAAGATGGGGTTGTGGCTGCATGCAGGGCAGGGGGGAGCGGCCGCAGCAGCCTCGCACCGCAGGTGCTGCCCCGGCGTGCGTCCTGGCTCACTTGCCTTCGCTCCCCGCCCCCTGGCAGTAGTAGGAGTGGAAATGCCGCTCCTGGGCACAGACCCTCATGGCCCCGTGGGTGTGCAGCAGCAGCCGGGGAAAGCGGGAGGTGAAGTACCGCACAAACCCGTCAGGGACGGAGCCCAGGGCTGCCTGGACATCGGCTGGCAGCTCGTGGTAGTGATGCTTCTGCAGGAGAGAGGTCGAGGTGAGTGGGGCTGGGGGCGGTGGGCGGCAGGGGTGCAGGGGAGCCAGGGGGGCCGTACCTTGTTCCTCATGGCCCGCAGGAGGTCACGCACCGAGCCCCCCTTGTAAGTGCGGAACTTCCTCAGGTCTGGGGAGAGCAGGAGAGACACGAGTGAGGTGGGATGCGGCCGGGGCGAGGAGCTGCCACAGCCCCTCGTGGTGCCAGCACCGTGCCTGTGCCCCGGCGGCGCATGGCGAGCACCGCCGCCCACAGCAAACCGGGGCACTGCTCTGCTCTGCCCTCCCAAGGAAGGGCTGGCACATTTACCCCTCCCCGCTTTTCGGCTCCTAGGCGGGAGCAGGTGCCTCCTGCCCAGTAAAGGGGACCAGACCTGGGAGCCCCATTCCTGCCCAATTCTGCGTGAAAGGCGGCAGCAGGCTCCAGCTGCAGGGGCGAGCCTAGACCCCCCCCCCCCCCACGCTCACCTGTCTGCAGCGGGAGGGAGATGTGCATCCTCCAGTTGGTCCTCACCACTGACCGTCCCCCCGACTCCAGGGCCGAGACGATGGGCCCCTCGGCAGGCTCCTTCTCGATGCGGTCGCTGACGTCCTGCGTGCCCGAGAGCGTGGTTACGGTGCTGGCCCTTGCCCTGTGCTGCCCCATCCAGCGCCAGGGAACAGAGCCAGTGCCAAGGCGGGACAAAGAGGGTTTGGCCCTGACCCCAAACCCAGGGACCCCCCCCCCCCTTGCAAGAGTAGCTCAAAATGAGCACATTGACCGAAACACGGCTGTTTCCAGCACTTGTTTTTCAGACCACACCTATGTTCACTGCTGAGTGGGACGGCATGTGCTCACCTGGAAGAACTGCAGCTGCTTCTCCTCACTCCAGAAAAAGGGATGCATGAGGACCATGGGGGCCGAGGGGCGGTGCTGGGGCTCGGGGCTGATCATTGCCGCAATCAGCTCTCGCGCAACAAGCTTGTCTGTAGGTGAAACAACACAATGGAGAAATAACCCCCCCAAGAAGGACCGGGAGCTGTGCTCCTCGGCTCAGGGCTTCCCCACGGGGACATGCCGGGGGGAAGGGTCTCACCATGAGCATCTTCCTGCAGGCAGCTCAGCTGGTAAGAGCCCGACAAGATGTTGGCCTGTCGCCGCAAGCTGTCCCCAAAGGGGTGCTGCCCTCCTGACACCACATAGTAGAAGATGCAGCCGGCTGAGAAGATGTCCACAGCACACGTCTGCAAAATACGAAGGTGGAGATGGGACACCCGCAGTAAAGGGTGAGGAAAGCTTTCACCTCCCCACTTTTCCATTCTTTCATGTGAATGCTTGGTCCTTTGCTACAGAGCTGCTGGAAAATGCATCGCACCAGGGCTCCTGCCTGCCCTGCTTTCTGGAGTCAGTGAAGCACCCATCACGCCGGGTCCTTATCAGGGAAGAAGTTTTCAGAGGCACAGACAAGAGTCAGGACTTCACAGCTAGACGGACATGCCAGGACTGCTGTTGTCTCACCCAGCTGTGCAAACCAACCCCAGTACAAGGTTAGGTGGAGCACATATTGCCAGAACCAGTACGTGCCCTGCCAGGGACCAGTACAGCAACTGGCTTCCAGCAGGAACAGGCTTTCCTGGGCTAAACAGACTAGCAGAAGCATAACCTTCGCAGCGAGCCACAGCCCCCTCTGACCTCCCCGCCCCGAATTTCCAAGGACTGTAGCCAGATGAGACGCTCTGTGCTGAACACAGCCGGGGGACTGTCCCCGTGAGGGCAGGAGAGCAGGGGCAGCCGCTGACGAGGGTGGTCCTGGCGAGGAGCACCAGTGCTCTGCACCTGGGCTGCCTTGGGCTCTCAGAGCTTTTGTCTTAATTGTGCATTTCAGCAGCACACCGCGAGGCTGCTGCCAGCACGGGGGACTGTCACGACGGGCTCAAAGAGGACCCTAGGCGGGGGAAGGCTCACTGACGGGATTCTCCTTCGGGGCCTCCTGCAGCACCTCGGGGGCGATCCAGCCCTCGGTGCCAGGGATGCCGGAGCGGAGGCTGAAGCTCTGTCGTCCCCCCTGAAGCTTCTTGCAGAGGCCGAAGTCAGAGATGACGGCTCGGATCTGCCCGTGGCGATTTGGGACGGAGATGAGGATGTTACAGGGCTTCAGGTCACGATGGACTGGAAGAGACAGCGGGCAGCGTCACCTGCTGAAGCAGGACGGGGCTCTGCCTGCTGCCCTGCACGCTGCCGACCCCGACAGCTGCTGCCTGAACCCCGCAGCCTCAGCTGAGGATGGGACCGAGATGGGACATGCTGCCCTCCTGCCTGCACGCTGCCTTCTTACCGATGCTGAGGGAGTGGAGGTGGGCCAGCCCGGACATGGTCTGACGCAGCAGAGACACCGGGTCCAGGCTGCGACGATCGAAGCTGGGGCTTTCCACGTACTGGAACCACACAGAGGTAGAAAGAGATGAACTGAAGCCTGATTTACTGGGGCAAAGAAGGCAAAGCTTGCCAGAAGCGAGACTTCTCACTAGGCTTCCACCAAGGTGGAAGGACACAAGCCCATGTGGAGGCCATTTGTGCCCAAGGCTTGCCGCTTCCAGCTCTACCAGTCGGCATCTATTCCCTCTGCAGCAAACTGCCCTCACTCGTGTCCTCAGGCCTCCACAGCTTCAGCAACACTCCTGCTTTATGGAGCGGTAAAAGGACGCTTCTCCTCCCCGCCACTGACTCTCTTCCCAGCACGTGAACAACTGCCCTGACCGATGCCAAGGCTTGGAGCTGCCCGGTCCCTCCTGAGGGGGCAAATCAGCAGGAGAACAAGGGCAGGGGCTTGACTGACAGAGGAACAGTGCTGCTGCTGGCTGCTCTGCCTCTCCGAAGCACCTCGCAGCCTGGCCATGCCCAATCCAAACCCTGTTCCCTCTGACTGCTGGGAAGCAGGTTCGGAGCAGGGCTGTATGCCTGTGGCCAGGCAGGAACCCCAAAAAGGGCTCCAAACCTGGGAGCCGCTGGCTGCCAACCCTGCCCTCGGGCAGGCACAGCTTGCTGCTCCCGTGGGAGCACTGCAGGACCTCCCTAACAGCACAGACGAAAGCCCTGGGGACCGACCTGCAAACACAGGGATGGGGACATCCAGGATTGATCAACAGCCCCCCAGCAGCAGCCCCACGCGGCCGGCCCCATGCCCCCAGGACCAGGCTCACCTCCTGCAGCGTGGCAGAGCAGAGCTCGATGGCAATGTAGTGGAACTGCTTGTCCTTCTCAGTGCAGAAGTAGCGGACGACGTGGGGGTGCTCGTCCGACTCCCGGAGCAGCTGGACCTCGCGGTCCACGAGATGGAAACACTCGGGCAGGAGACGCTTCACAGCCACGTTCCGGCCGTCAAACTGTCCCCTGCACGGAGAGTCGGTGGCGGTGTCCGTGCACGGCCCTCCCCAGCCAGAGCAGAGCCCAGCGCTGCAGATGCACAGCCCGGCCAGGCTCTGGCTGATGCTGGAAACTTGCCCCTCGGGGTCCTCAACATAGGTCACCTTGGAGTGACCTCCAAAGTCTTGTCACAGCCATGGACAGGCAGAAATCTCTGCAGCGAGCTGGAAACTGGGGGTTCAGGTTCCCCTTTTTGCAGGAAAACAGCCTCCCTTGCTTTATGCTGTGTTTAGTGCTGGGGAAAGGGGCTCAGCCAGAGCCAGGGGAACCTTACGAGGGACTAGACCTGCCGCTGCTGGGGGTGGCCTGGAGCAGGCACAGCCCAGCTGCCTGACAGCCTGGCGCAGGCAGGAGGGGAAGGGGGGCACAGGGCGCTGGTGCGAGGGGGAGACCTGCCCTGCATACTGGTACCTTGGTTACAGAAGACCAAGCTCCTCAGATGGGTTTGATGAGGACCATGAGAAGGGGAGGGTGGCAACCCATTCACAAAAGCCCCTGAATCACTGGCCACTGCCCAGGGAAGGAGCTGCCTTCGCGCCTCTCCTTGTGGCTCCCACGGAGAATGAGAGTGGAATGAGGGCAGGCACCCCGGGATGCCACCCACCTGAAGACAAAGGTTCCTCCAGCTCCGTGGCCCAGCACATCCTTGGGGTTAAAAGAAACTTTCCCAACTACAATCACATCTGGTTCTGCATCTGCAGAGGAAGAGGAAGGCACCCATCCTTCACCCTATGAGCCTTAGTCCTTTACGAAGGACATCCAGTTCTTTAACCACCTGACCGTTTCTTCGGCCCTACTCTTGCAATTGCTTTTGTAGCCTATGCTTATCCAGGAGCAGATCTTGCATCTCCTCCCATCTCAGCTGGGCTGCATCCCCTCTCATCTCTGCTCCTGCTGTGGGTAACAATATCTACCGACAGAGAGCCCCTTGCACCTTGCCTGTTCCCACCTGCACACACCTGCAGCAGCCGCTGGGACAGCTGGATCTGGGCTGACCACCCCATTAGCCAGGTCCTTCAGGCGGGCCAAGGGGCCGGAGCTCTGCGAGAGCTGTGATGCGCTTCCCCGGCTCAGCCCCGGCTCCCCGGGCTCTGCAGGGACACCCTCCCCGGAGACCCGGCCCGGGAGCAGCATCTCCTGCTGCTGCTGCAGGAGCTGAATCTGCTTCTCCAGCTGCTGCTGCTGCACCGCGTGCTGCTTCTGCAGTTTCTGGAACACAAATCACGGGAGCGCTCAGCTTCTGCACCCAGAGCAGAGCCGGGGAATCGGCAGGGCTCAGCCCCGGCAGCATGTGCACCCTCTGTCCCTTGCCCAGCCGGCAGCAAGCCGCGCACCACCTTGGCTCATTACCACGAGAGCGTACAAGACAGCATGGGCGCTGCGGGGCTCACTGCAGCCACAACACCGCTGCTTCCACCACAAGGACGAGGTCCCCGGCCCTTCAGAAGTGGTGTTTGTGCAGCAGGCGGTGGGCTCTTCCACCGGCCACCACTCACCGTGAGCAGGAGGAACAGGATTCCCCCGCCCAGCAGAGCCGTGCCGATGCCAGCCATCACCAGGTCCCAGGTGCCGGCCTCGGGGTAGACCTCCACCTGCTCCCTCGGCGCGGGGTCCGGCTGGAACTGCCCCTCGCTGCGGACAGCCGGCTCCTCCGGGCTGCTCGGGGCCAGAAACTGCAACACACACCCAGGGCTGGGTGACACCAGAGGGACGGACCTCTGGGCACTCAGGTTTGGGACCCCCTCCTCACTACAGCCCTGCACGCAGGACCCCCTCCCCGTGCTACCCCATGCTGGGGACCCACTGCCCAGCCCCAGGCGGCCCAGACCCTTCGGCAACCCAGCACGGCGCGAGGTTCCCCCCCAGCGCAGAGGTGGGACCCAGCAGAGCTCCGCCACTCACGTCATCGAACACGGTCCTGGCAGGAGGAGCCCTGGGGATGATGGTTTCCGTTGTCTTCCTCAGGTTCTCTGGGAAGGCTCGCAGCATCGTAGTGTGGACCACGGGAGGCAGCTCGTGGTGCCCTGTGGTGGGAGGAGAACAGAGACAACCATCAGCTGGTCTCTGGTCACAGCATCAGTCCCTCATCTCCCCAGTACCGACACGGCCTGGCCAGACAGCTTTGGCTCTTCAGAAGAAGGGGTGTTGCTTCTCACAGGACACGCAAAAACCATCACAGCTACAGCCCAGAGAGGGGGACCTGGAGCAGCAGCAGCCAGTGGAGAAAGGCAGAGGGCAAGGTCCCCTGCTCTCAGCACGCAGTGGGGGGCCTGATCCCTGCCACGACCCCAAGACACCACCCTGATTTCCAAACCTGCCAATGCAGCCATCACACCTGTGACAGCAATCACAGAGCAGGCTAATTAACCCAGCATCTGCGTGCAGGGCTCGGTGCGCAATAGCACACCGAGAAGCATGGGTAATTGTGAGCCCCGCTTCAAAGGGTCCCCGTCCCGGGAAGAGGACAAGGATGGGCTGCCACCAGCCCCAAGCCAGAGTCACCGCAGTCCCTGAGGCTGAGTCACAGCCTCGGTCCCGTTTACCCCACTGAGCAAAGCAGGTTGGGCTGCCACCCCAAAACACACCGGCAGCTCAGGCTGCCGCTCTCCGGGGCACCCTCCAGGAGCGAGGACGCAGGGAAAGCTGGTGCCCGTTGTGGGTCCGCACCTATTAGGAGCCACTGGTTGTGGAGCGAGGTGATGCTGCCCTGCGGGTACTTGACGTCGGTGCTGGGCGTGATCTCACACTCCCCCGACTCTCTCATGGTCACATCATCCGTGGTGGGGCCGTCGATCCTGGCCAGCGTGATGCCCTGCGGCTGGGGGTCCGACAGCTTGTGGAGCACCGTGCAGCCAGGACCTGCACCCGCCGCAGCTCACCCCAGAAGGGGCCAGCAGGGAGACTCACCACCAGAGCCACGCTGCCATGGACCAGGGAGGTCAAGGCGTAGAAGCTGGCCGCGTACTTCCCCACGTAAAGCGCTGGCCTGCAAGACAGGGACAAGCATCAGGCTTCCATCCATCACGGATCAGAGTGGCCAAGCACAGGCAACGCAAACGCCACCGGCTGCCACTGCACAGGAACCACGTACAGCAGCTGGGTCTTGGTGGTGGCAAAGTCCTTCACGGACTGGTAGCTCCACTTGAAGAGGTGGATGTCCTGTGAGTGGAACGTCAGGTAGCGCAGGGTCTCCATTGCCAGGTTGAGGTGGGGGACACGGCGGAGGCTGTCCTGGTGCCACACATAGATACCGACCACGGGCGAGCCATAGTTCTGCGCCCACAGGACCTCCCCATTCTCCTTGTCCAGCGTGACCACCAGCCCGTCCCCGCTCGAGGCGAAGTGTGCCATTTCTAGGCAGAGCCAGAGGGAGGGGGTGATGCAGCGGTGCTGGCCGTGGGGCTTTGCCCCCCCTCTGCTCCTCCTCAGTCCTGCCACCGGCTGTGGGCTGTTGCCTGTTGCTCTGCTCCCACGAGAGCTGTGGCCGGCGCAGCAGCCGTTTTCCCCAGCAATCGGCACAGCCGAGACCCACTGGCCATGGCAGCATCACCGCAGGGTCCCTGCAGAGCCAGGGTCCCGCTGCGAGCAGGCTGCCGGGGGAGCTGGATCTGCGCAGCGGGCACTCACTGTAGTGGTAGGACTCCTCGCAGAGCGGTGCCGAGTAGTCGGAGAAGGTGGCATTCCAGCGCAGCTCCCGCGACTTGGTGTCGTACATGGTGATGACGTACTCTGGGGACGAGAGCAGGGCATGAGGTCACCGCCCAGCACCCCATTCCTGGGACTAGACGGATGAACGGGGAGCAGGACTGGCTTACGGGTACGGCCGATGTAGAGCAGGGGACTTGATGGGCACAGACCATCCCAGGCCTCTGTCGAGAGAGTGGTCTGCTTCTCTCCTGACTTGGGGTCCACAATGAACCAGGTGTCCTGCTTCTTCCCTGAGAACGAAAATACATTTTCTCTGTCTCGCAGCCCTGCTGTCTGTCCCCAAGAGCCGCCCGTCAGGCTTCCTCCTGTCCCTCCCCTCCATGGACACACGTTCCCAAAGGTCCCCGTGCAGCCTCTCCTCCTCCCCCCGCCCCGGGTCCAGCGGAGCGGCCGGGCTCTGCGTACCGGTGTAGAGCACGCCGTCCGAACTGCGGCATGGTGAGGACTGGACCAGCTCCGGGATGGTGAACGGGAGCTTCTGCAACACAGACGGCAGCGTGGATGCGGGGTCAGAGAAACACCTCCCCGAGCAGCAGCCTTCCTGCCTTCAGGAGCAGGGTGGGAAGGAGAGGTCCCCCCGGACAGCCCCCTCCTCCTCGCCTGCCTTCACTGCTCAACCCCAGCGCAGGACGGGGTGGTGGGGAAGGAAAGGCTGCCGGCTGTATTTGCCCCACACCCACTCAGCTGACATCTTCCAGGCACCAAGGACAAGCTGGAGCAATCGAAGGCCCCGGGCTCGCCCTGTCCAGCAGGTCCGCCCGGTCCCCCAGCCCGGTGAACCCCGAGGGGTGTGGGTGGGCGGGATGCATGCAGCCCCACTGACCATCAAGCCTTCTTTGTTTTTTCCTCCCAGGATATACAGGCTGCCATCATTGGGGTCTGGAAGGAATGCTGGTCTGGAAAGGAGGAGAGAGGAGGATGAAAGGTGAGCTGCCCCCTGCCCCGGGCACGCGCCAAGGGCTAAAGAGGAGCTGCACTAAGGAAACCCCTTCAGCAGTTTGCTCCAGGGTGATTCGCTACAGGGCTTGACCTTTCTGGGAAACCTCCAGCACCGGCTTTGGTAGGAGATGAACTCCCACTCTGGGTCAGCACTGTAACTCCATACGGCCACCCTGTGCCTACCAGCCGTGCTGGCTCCGTGCCCTGCCCGCCCCAGGGGAGCTCTCTGCTGTCCTGCCTTCCCCCAGCACTTCCAGGTGGATTTTCCTCAATTTCTCTCCTACGCTTTTGTGCGTGGTGGTGGTGAGAGCTTCTCCCCTGTCTGTAGAAAGGCTACATGTTCAGCCGCAGGGAGCAGCTATTCCTCATCATCATGCACAAAGTGCTAGCACAAAGGGTAGGTTTAAGGCAATGCTACGGCATGGGCTGGGAGGTTCATTTCTCTGAGGTTCCTCTTTCTTGCTGTGAATCTGTCAGTTCATCAGGGCAGCCGTGCACCTCCGAAAGGCTCCTGCTCGGCTCGCAGGCTGCCTAACTGGAAAGGGCACCCTGCCCGCGGGGGATGACACTCACTCTGCCACATAAACCGGCACCTGCAGAATAGGATCTGAAAAAGAGAGTGAAACACAGACGTCAGCAGCCTCTCCCTACGAGCGGGGACAACGTGGCAGTGTTTACCAAGCGCAGCCATGCGCTGCCATGCCCAGGTCCACAGTCTATTTGCATTTCAGACCCAGAATAGGCACCACTGGCAGTGGGGGTCTGACCACCCCCCCCCCCCCTCTGCTCTTCTCTGCACATGGCCGTGCCTGGGGCGGGAGCTGGCAGTGTCCCCCAGGGCTGGAGGAACTGCTGGCCCAGAGCCCAACCAGCAAGAGCCAGGCTGGGGGTGTGTATCCCCAAACCCCGGCTAGTGACAAGCCCAGGGAGCACCCCCCGTATCGTTACTCACCATCCTTCAGGGTCCACTTGATGTCACCTGTGCTCTTACTCACTGCGTGAAGGTTTCCATCCAGAGTGGATATGAAGAGCAGTGTTTCTGGGACAGTCACAGCACTGGCTTTGAGGCACTACGGACAGAAATGCCGTCCTTAGAGAGCAGGGCCAGAGTGGGGGATGAGCCCCCGTGGCCCAGGCCGTCTCAGGCAGCTCAGCAGCCCCCCACCGAGCACGCCACAGCAGCAGACTCTGGGGAAGGGCCCCAAGGTCCCTTCTCGTCCCCAGTGAGGCAAGACTGGGAGGGAAAAGAATTTATTTCCTTGCACCAGCATATTAAATCTGCTTGTTCCTCCAGCTCCACCTGCACAGGACACGCACAGAATCACATCTGCTAACGGCTCTTTGGAGGTGCTGTGTTTTATCAATCCATGGCATTAAGCCTTGGCACTAAGGTTGCTGCACTCGCAGTGAGCAGCACTACCGGCAGCGTGTGGCATCCGTGGTCCCTGGCTCCTGAAGCACCAGTCACATCCCACCGGCACAGTCCCAGGGCCGGTCCAGCCCTTCCCCTCTCCCCCAGAGCCAGCGTTCCTGCCAGCGGGGATGATCTGCTGCGCGGCTGTTCCCAGCCACAACTCCCTTTCTAAAGGTGACACGAACAGCCTGACTACCGGCTCCTTCCAGAAACGAACGAGTTGGGTGACTTTTCATGCCAGAAATGCAATTAATGCTCGCCCAGGCCTTCAAAGCTACAGATTTCAGCTATCTTGATGTTGAGGGAGTAACTGCAAGTTCACGCTGGGAAGAGGAGCTGCTGCTTCCGTGTACGGCGCCTGTACAGCAAGCGCCAGCTCAGCCGCCGCAGTCCGGCACACACGCCAGCCTCACCCTCTCGGCAAACAGGGATCAGCAAACAGCACGGGGACCCAAACGGCTTCAGGCAGAGGCAGGGCCAGCATGGCCATCCCCGATGCCAAGGAGCAGAGCAGCACCCGGGCTCACCGCTGGCCGCGATGCAGCAGCCAGTTGAGCAAGCTGCTGCCCCGGTCACTCGTGCAGGTGCAGCCAAAGGACATCCCTTGGGCCCGGCACGCTGTCCCCCCGGCAGCCCCCTCGCTGCCTCTCACCTGCTCTGTACCAGCTCCTGGAGCCTGAGCCGGGCAGAGAGCCCGGCCTGGGGACCCGGCCAGACCGAAGAGCGGGGACCGGCTGACAGCCGGTGCCAAGACGGTGTCCTAAGTGTAAGCACGTGCCTGTCCACAGAGCAGAACCTGATGGCAGTAACAGAGCAGCCATGGCACTGTGGGGCCAGGAGACACGTTTTCCCTTGAGTTACTGAAATTCCCCCAGCTCCAACAACACAGACAGCAGCCCCGACGGGTGCCAGGTAACCTGTTCTCTGGCTGTACCTCCTGCCACAAGCACACACCAGCTCCCTCCCAACGCACCTCACATCAACCCCTCTGCTCTAAGCCCAATTCTTTTATTTGCCCTTCTTGCTTAATTTTTAAGTGAGGTCAGAGAGAGTTTCTGAGCTCTCACTTTGGCCAGAGGACGCGGTGGGGCAGGCAGAGAAAAGCAACTGCTCCCCACCGCTGCTTCTCCAGCACCGTGCGGCCATGCAGGCAGGCTCGCTGCCGGCTGCAAGGGACCGGCTGAGACGACAAGCCGGGCCAGCAGACACGGAGCTCTTGTGGTGTGGCCACCTGCACAAGGGAAACAGAACTGAGACCGCCGAGCCCTCCCAGCTGTCAGAGCTACAGCAGGCTCTGCGCTCGCAGGCTCTGCTTTTCCCTCCCCCCGATGCTTTGCAGTTTCTTCCATCTCTTCTGCAACTACTGTTTTTTCGGTGACGGGGCACTCGAACAAAGGCCAGGCTGTCCAGCCTGCTCCCTGCACACCACCATGGGCAGAACTGGGAGCGCTGGCTGCCCGGGAGCTGCCACCCTCCCCTTGGCCCCCAGCCCCGGCCGCCCCAGCAGCCGTTCTGGCCAGCCCCAGCCCAGAAGCGCGGCTGCTGTTCCCATGGGATGTCCCCAGGACCCGTGCTTTCCCGAGGCCCCCACCACACCACCCGGGAGTCTGCAGTGATGCCGCTGGGGCTGGAGCTCAGCTGCGCGCCCGGGGCACGCTCGCTCCTCCAGCGACGGAGGGGGACGGCCGGGCACTGACAGAAACTCGGTGCCAGCGCCCGCTGCTTCCTTTGCCGGAGCAGCGCTACCGACCTCTGCCAAAACCACCCCGGCACGCTGCCCTCCCCGGCTGAAACGGCGCCAGCTGCGGAAGGTGCCGTCGGGCTCCCGAGGGCTCCATCCTGCCAGGCAGCAGCTCTGCGGGCGGGAAGGGGCCGAGGGTTCCCAGGGCAGGGGACTCCGCTCTCAGCCCCGGCCGGGCCCAGGGATGGAGACGCTTTTCTGAGCGGAGAACAACCCCCGTCCCGGGCACCGCCCGTGGCCCCTCACCCGGCGTGGATCTCCATCGCCCGCCTGCCACCGGCACCACCGACGTGCGGCCGCGGGGCCCCGCAGCCATCGCAGCCCCTTCGCCCCCCAGACCACGCTCGCCCGGGTGCCGGACGCCGCGCCCCCCCCCCGCGCCCCCCGGCTGTCACGAGCAGGACCCCGCTCCCACGCACGGCCCCGCGGGTCGGGGCGCTCACGCGCGCGCGTGGAGCGGAGCGCGGGGGCGGCGCCTGCGCGCTCACGGACGCCCGTGCCCGCGCGGTCACGCACGCAGGGGACGCGCACCCTCTCGTGCCGGCACCCCCCCCACGCGCTCGCGCCCGCGGGACACGCGCCCACCCGCGCTCACACGCAGGGCACGGTCACCCGCACCCTCCCACCCGCGGGCTGCGGCGCGGCCGTACCTGTGCGGGGGGCGGCGGCGGCAGCAGCAGCAGCGGGAGCAGCAGCGGGAGCGGGAGCGGCAGCCGCCGCCCCCCGAGCAGCCCCCGGAGCAGCCCCGGGCGCAGCGGCGCGGCGAGGCCGCCCATGTCCCGGACATGCCGGGGCCGCGGCGCGCAGGGCCGGGCCGGGCCGGGCTTATCGCCGCGCCGTGAGTCAGCGGGGCCGGGGCGGGTCCAGGATGCGGCTTCCTGCTCCCCCCCCCAAAACCCCGGCCCGGCCCCGGGCGCGACCCGCCGCCCCCCCCCAGTCCCGGGGACAGCGGCAGCCGGCGGTGGCAGGCCGCAGCCCCGGACAGCCCGGTGGCCCCTCGCCGGTTTCCCGATCCCTTTGCATGAGCCCAAGGACCCGTCACCTCGTGCTTTAGCATCCCCCCGCCCCGCTCCCGCGGGGAAGTGGAGCTCCAACCCACTTTAAATAATCCTCACCTTCATTTCAAGAAAGAGCAGGGTACTGCTGCTTATGAAAGGGCTCTTCCCAGAAAGACAAACGGGAGTTGAAAGGGATTTTCAGGGGGACTCAACTCCCCCCCCCCCCAATTTATGATGTTGGCCCTTGCAGTCAGAGCACACCTAGACATTAAACTGAACAAGAACTTGCCCATTTGCACACATTAGGTGGACTATATGTGGGAGATTTTGAACTTTATTTTGGTGATAACACTAGTGAACCACCTCAGACCTTTTTTTTTTTTTTTAAATGGGTGGGGGAGAGAAAGTTTCTAAAGCCACTAGCAAACAGGAGCAGCATGGGTTAAGCATTAAAAAGCCGAGTCTGCTGTACACCCCAATACAGCAGCCTTCCCCGAGCACCAGCTGTTTGGGGCTCGTAAATTCAAGTGGGACTTCCGACATCGAAACAAGCTGCCTACACGTGTAACTTGGAGCTGAGCATGCTCAGCAGGACAAGGACATCTACAGCTTCAAACAGTGTGTGGGGGGTGACCCTGGCTGGATGCCCCAGGTGCCCACCAAAGCCACTCTATCACCCCCCTCCTCAGCTGGACAGGGGAGAGAAAATACAATGAAAGGCTCGGACAGGGAGAGCTCACTCACCAATTACCATCACAGGGAAAAGAGACTCGACGTGGGGAAAATTAATTTATTGCAATCAAACCAGAGTAGGGTAATGAGAAATAAATCCAAATCTTAAAACACCTTCCCCCCACCCCTCCCTTCTTCCCGGGCACAGCTTCACTCCCAAATTCTCTACCTCCTCCCCTCCAGCAGTGCAGGGGGATGGGGAATGATCAGTTCATCGCACATTGCCTCTGCCGCTCGTTCCTCCTCAGGGGCAGGACTCCTCACACTCTTCCCCTGCGCCAGCATAGGGTCCCTCCCACAGGAGACAGTCCTCCACAAACTTCTCCAACATGGGTCCTTCCCACGGGCTGCAGTTCTTCACTAACTGCTCCAGCCTGGGTCCCTTCCACAGGCTGCAGTCCTTCAGGCACAGACTGCTCCAGCATGGGTCCCCCTCAGGGTCACAAGTCCTGCCAGCAAACCTGCTCCAGCGTGGGCTCCTCTCTCCACAGATCTGCAGGTCCTGCCAGGAGCCTGCTCCAGTGCAGGCTTCCCCTGGGGTCACAGCCTCCTTTGGGCATCCACCTGCTCCGGCATGGGGTCCTCCCTGGGCTGCAAGGGGACAGCCTGCCTCACCATGGTCTTCCCCACAGGCTGCAGGGGAATCTCTGCTCTGGCACCTGGACCACCGCCTCCCCCTCCTTCTTCACTGACCTCGGGGTCTGCAGAGTTGTTTCTCTTACATGTTCTCACTCCTCTCTCCAGCTGCAGTTTCTGTGCCGCAGCAACTTTTTTCCCCTTCTTAAAAACATTATCCCAGAGGCACTACCACCATCACTGATGAGCTCGGCCTTGACCAGCAGCAGGTCCGTCTTGGAGCTGGCTGGCCCTGGCTCTGTCAGACATAGGGGAAGCTTCTAGCAGCTTCTCACAGGAGCCACCCCTGCAGCCCCGCCAGTACCAAAACCTTGCCACGCAAACCCAGTTCAAACAAGATTAAGCCCTGGTTTTGGAGCGGGAGCTAGAGAAGAATTGTCCTGTAATTCACAGCCTTTTTGTACGAAGTGGGATATGGCAGCAGTACTCCCAAATCCCCACCCTGGGTGAAAGGCACCGATGGTGTCAGAGGTGACAACGAGCACAGGTTCCCATGGATTTCTGCCTGCATCCATCCTTCTACAAAGAAACCTACTACAAACCGTTTGCCAACATTTGTTCAGGCAGTAGGAAGTAGCTTAGTACGTACAGAATGTTGAAACACTCAAACACAGAAATACTTAATTATCAAACTTTAATTCATAAGACTAATCTTACAGAATAAAACAATAGGATAACCAGTCAAGGTTACACTTAAAAAATCCAGCAGTGCAAATCTAAGACTAAATATTTGTCATCTCCCCCTCCCCTGAAAGAGGCAATAGATTATTTAAAAATACCATAATACATGGTACTTACATATTCCATTTAAAATAAATCTGCAGTGGACACAAATATCTAAGACTTTTTTTAAATATAAAACCAAAGAATGAATTGCTTAGAATATGGATAAGACATAGTGAACTTCCATGAGCCGCAGAAAGCGAATCCTTGGCTATAAGGTAAGACGGCCATATGTTTCATACAAGACTTGCTACAGCTCTCCTGGTCCCCCTCCTCCCCCCCCCCCCCCCCCCCCAATGACAAGGACGTTAATTAACAAAACAAGATGCTAATGACCTAATCCTAACAGGTGGCAAAAGGCTGGAGTACAAAACTTAAAACAGTTCCATTGGAAAAACCAAGTTACAGAGGAAGAAAAAAGTAAACAGAAGAAGGAAAGTTTGGAAACAAACCTTGCTCCACTGGGTTGGCACAGGGAGCAACCGGAGCAGGGAGCGTGTGCTGCGCCTGTGCCCGCACAGCTGCGTCACCAGCGGTTGTACAGGAACACCGCGACCAGGAAGGGGAGAGCACGGAACAGACCACCACAGTATGGCACCTCAACAGTGTCACTGCAAGTGAATTGTTTCTCTTTGGCCCTTAAAGTATGAAGAAGCAACAGATACTAACTGCATCAAGTATAAAATCTAGCAGGTTGTGTGCGTGTTACCAGTTATAACGTATTGCGTGTTAACAGCTTCTTACCTAGTTCTTTGAATTCAGATCACTTTTTCTCTTCCATCATCATAACATCCTTATTTTAGTTACACATTTCTCATCAAATGGTGTCATTAATGGAAATTGATGATTTACTTCAATCTTAAATTTGATATGAAAAACTTGCAAGTAATACAAGATTTTCATGCAAGATACTGTCTACGTTCAAACCCAAACAAAGTTTAGTGATGTACTTTTGGATTCCTAATGCAACACTAATCCAGGAACTGTACGCTTGGGATGCACACAGAAGGAAGGAATACTAAACTCAGGACAAGGAGAGAAGAAACCTACAGCACTAGGCATGGAGAAGGGAAAGGGATGGCATGCAGGTGAGCTGCAAGACGCAGTGCCATCGAACAGCGTACAGAGAGCTCAGGGGCTGCAGCAGGACTACTCCCTATCAGGATGGCAGCAAGGAGACGCACGCTGCCTGGGAGCTGGGAGCAGCTGCCGGTGTGGCATAGGAAACACCGGCTTTGTTCTGTGGAAACCCACGTTTGCATTACGGATGCTTTAATCCCCAATTAGTAAACCCAGCAAAGCACTCAATACAACTTCATAAGGAATCGCACCCCAAAAAGCTCATAGGGAATTACACATATAGAGAAAAGGGAACCAATCTCCATTGAACGGACGTTGTTAAATTGCAATTTAACTGAAATAAACTTTTGCGCAAGAATCACCAGATGTTACCATAAACTTCCTACAGAAGATTACAGGTTGGATCTCAAAACAATCTTTATGAGCGAACTCAAAATACTGATTATATTTGCACTTTACTCACAACGCTTGTGTCTTACTGAGGACTAATTGCCAAATTCCTCCACAGGACCATTTGTTACACTGAATCTGCCTGGGAGACGATGACAGATATCACAGAGTAAAATCCAAAGTCAAGAGAGAGGCTAGCAAATGGCTCCCCAGTTAGGCAAGCTGTGACACTATCAAACTAAAGAGATGGTGTTCTCTTAGATGTTAATGATAATTAGTTAATGTCAGTAATTGCCTTGGAAAAATCAGTATATACCAGAAGAAAAAGCTCCACATCATTCTGAAAGAGGAAGGACCTTAACAGCAGTGTTGAAATTAATATTCCACCTGAACTTAGCAACAGACCCCCAAGAAACCTACTATACTAAGCCAACAAACACCAATTAAAGCATTTTACATAAGTACCACTTCCCTGTATTTTAATTCAAACTTTGCACACAGAACAAAAAAGTAAAACAATTTCCTTTTTCAAATCAAATCCAACTTGAAAAGAAGCACCTAAATAGAATCACATTTTCTTAGTTTATAGTATTTTCTTCTCCACCTTTAAAACTGCTTTGTAACCAAGAGTTTTTATATTCAGTTTCTTTTGAGATGATTGATTGTACCTGGCACAGGATGCAGAGTAATCGTGCCCTTGGGAAAGGAGCAGACAGGAATCTTAAATATGGCCCTGTACCCCATGCCCAAGGTGCCCTTCTTGCCTCGGCAGCGGCAGATCAGGTATCTGCCCTCCCTCAGCGCTAGCAGCAGAACGTACTCACCCGGGTCACTGCATAGAGCACAGAAGCCGCAGGAACTCTGGGGAGGAGCTGGAACTAAGATACATGCCCTCTCAAGGAGCAAGCAAACAGAAGAGTAGGAAAGGAAAATGGAATACAAACGAATGCACAGACAGGTCCAAGCAAGTCAAGTAGCAAGTGGGAGCTGATAATCACAGAACCAACAAGATAACGAGTGCAAAGGTGACCCCAAGTGACAGAAAAAGCTAATGTCACCAATTTTCTTTATACTGTAGTGTGTACACTTTCCACCAGGTACTGAATTTTAAATTTAAGCCTTAACACCAGGACTGACAATTAGAAAATAAGAAGTGTGATAGCTGCATTTAATTTGTAATGTTATCTCCAAATAACTCATGCCAACTCCACTACCTGCACTTGCTTGCTCCGAGTGTCAGAAGGGGGCTGTTCCAGGGAGCTGACAACAGCACTGCCACAGGAAGAGCTCCTGTCTCAATGCATTTATGTCAAGACACACTGCTGGTGGCTTGTATACAGAAAGGAAATATCTCAAGCTACAAGAGTAACAAGCACATCACTAGTTTATATGTAAGGTATGAAACACCTTTAAAATCCATATTGCATGAATGTTCTAACTGAAAATACAAACCAAAAGCTGCTTATGTTGCTATCAAGAGTCTACAGGTAAATACGTAATCTTAACACATACCATAAAGTGAACGCTTTTCCCAGTCTCTCAAATAAAATAAAATAAAATAAATACTCATTTAGGAATTTGCACCTGCTGAGTTTCAATTGGGCTGTTTCAAGGAGAGTGAAAAATGGACATGGACTATATTAAGATCAGCTATTCCTAAAAGACTGCTTCTCCAGGAGTTTCACAAAATGTTGAGCTACTTGCACTGAGCAATATCAAGCCTACAGTGTTAAAAAAAGAACAGCGATCTGTTAGATGCAGGTTTAACACAGAGCAAGACTGATTCAGTCTGACTGCACAATACAATCTGTTAAGGGTGTGCACCTTTTCAGGACTGAAAGGTCCATTCAGAAAACCTGAGATAAATGGCACATGAATTGCTGAGATGACACACAGAACGTCACAAACCAAAGGCGAGGAGCATTATTTCAGACAGGACGAGATGCAAGAACTGCCTGTAAACTTGAGCAAGAGAAAAGCTGAAAGGCGATTTAAATTTCAAAAGATCAGTTGCTGGATAGATATTCTAAATTTGGTAAGATTCACTGAATAAGATCACTATAAATTTTCAAATCCAGGTCACAAAAGACTACTGCAGTTATTTAGGATCCAAAACAGCATCCAAGCTTCTCTCTTCTCCGCTCTCCCAACCCCCAAACAAGGCAGGAAGGTCTCTTTGGTTCACTCCCTTTGCGAGATCTGTGTCACTGCTTCACCCCGCTCATGCCTGACAGCATTATGCAGCGCATTCTAGAGCTTTTTTCAGTCAAACAGGTAAGTGTCATCGCAACAGCTGCAAAATGATTCTGGACTGCAACATGCATGATCAAGAAAATGCTCCTAAAATGTAGCACCCCCAGGGCAGGAGGCAGAACAGGAGCAGAGAGGTATGCAGGTGGGAGGGGAACAACTAACATGGCATGAAACGGGACAGTATGCAGCCCTGGGTCAGTCGCTATTACAAAACATCCACAGTGGTATTCATTTGCTCCAAACATGCTACACAGAGTACCAACCCAGAGCTTCTAGTACTGAAAAAAAAGGTGAGAGGAAAAAAAAAAAAAAAAAGCAGGGTATCTTTGGGTAAAAAAAAAAAAAAAAAGTTTTGCTATCAGAGTCAAACCTGAAATAAAAAGGCCAGCAGAATATGGCTTACTAAACATCGATTTTGCATACTGTTTAAAGTTTATTTTTAAAAACTGTTTCTGAAATTCTCAGTCACAACCAAGTAACTAAATTAAGTCTAACGCTTGTAACTGAAAGATTATGAAAATATTTGTTTTTGTTCAAACCATGTAAAAAAGCCTCAATAATACATTGTAATATTTTTTAAACTAAATTGGAAGATCAACTCTCAGCAGATTTAAGTGTATTACACACAATATTTTGCAAATTAAGATTTATTGATTTCCATTGTATTTGCTTTAAATATGGTTGAAGCTGACTGCAGAAAAGGGATGGTGAAATTTTTAAGTTAAAAGTAAACTAATGGTGAAAGAACATCACCTCTGGCTTCCATCAATGCCTCGTTTATCATATTTTATTAATAAGTTCCAGGACTATCACATCCAGGGATGTTGGAGGCCTCTCCCAGCAGTGTCCTTAGTTTTGTGTCATTTTCCTGTGCCAGAGGTGAGCGTGCTTTCAAAAATACTGCCACTTTCCCAGCACCGTGTCTTTGATTGCATCAACATATTGAGTTGGTACCCAATAGACCCAGTAGTAAGATGCTTCTGTTGGGCCCAGCTGAAATGCCTGCAAAGTTAAAAATGACAACATTTACAAATGGGAAACAGAACAGCTTATACCAGTGGACAGATACAGCTTACGCACTACAAAGTCAGACAAGTCTGTTATATCTACTGCCTCCTTCAAACACCTGGTGCACACTACAGTTATTTGGTAAACATTCCTCAGAGAAACAAGAACTGCAAAGTACCCATTAAAATGATGAGCTCTTTCCTTTTACGATATCATAGCAGCAACAAAAACTCTTGGCCAGTTTCAAGAACATGAGAAATTACTCTGGAAGACACAATCTGAAGCATAACTCAAAGTCTCTAAAGAAATGACCAGAATGGACAGAGTTGAGAAGCCAAACAGGAACTAAGGAAGACAACGACCATGTTTTCATAGTTGTAAAATTTCACAGTATTTTATATTTAGACATAATGTCCTATTCTCAACTTATGTCAGTATACATAGGAAGAGGAGCACCATGGCATGCCAATAACCTCTATCCTTGCTTTAGGATAAAAGTTTATTGTAGCATATTCCGAAGAGGACATTTTCTTACATGGGTGATCAAAAATCAAGTATTTGGACAAAGACTAGATCAGCGCCCTCCTGCAGACAATAATTTTAAGGTATAACATTTCCCCTTTCTTCCCCTAAAGAAGGAAACAGACTTACCTAAGGAGCTTACTTCAACATTAAAAGTTAGTTACTGTACTTTGGAAAGCAAGACCTCAAAAAACCCCATAGATTAAAAGAAACAGCCAAAAATTCAGTAGAATTATTAGAGCTCTCTTCTTCAATGTGTTACCTTTCTAGACCCGATACCAGTTTTTCAGAAAATTACATATGGGAAAAAAATATTACAGCATCAAATCACTTTTTTTTTTTTTTTTTTAACCTCCAGCAAGGCCTGTTATATTTATATAGACAACAGAAACCAGAAATCAACCTAGAAACCAGAAATCAACCTAGATATAGGAAAATACCACTAACATTAAGAAATCATGAGCTATATGGAGTATTTTTACTGTTTTAACATTGTTACAAGACAGAAGATATGAAATAATGCTTAAGCACTTAACGTTTGTGTGAAACCAGCCCAGATTTCCACAGTGGCAGATACTCAATATGCCACCCAAAATATTTACAGAATGTCCACATTCCCACCTTCCACAACACATGAGGCTGATATTACTATCCATCTCCAGCTTGCTCCATTTTAAAAGCCTTACTTCTGTGTATTTGCATGAAGTAATTAGACTGGATATTATTAAAATAGAGACATTACTTACCATCATGTGATAATCCTCATGTCCTTCAATAGGTTCACTCACCACATTTTTAATGGACCCCATGGGTAACTTTTCTGTTCTCTCTACATTAAAATTGATCAAAGTATTATTTGTGATACATGAGGAAGTAGTATGTCATATTAATTTCAAATACCACCTCCATTACTTCCAAAAAAGCTCCTCATGTCAGCAGTCTCCTCTTTGGGTGAACTTTGGATACCTGCTGCTGAGAAGCCAGTCTTCCCCATTATCACATACCCCACAGCTGGCATGCTAATAATTTAAAGGAGTCCAAAACCATATCACACAGTTCCTTGCATTTTATGTCTCTGCATCACATTAAGTACTTCAGTGTACCTGATTCAGGCCTGAATTGAGTGATGGGAAAACCCGGCTTTATTTAATGTTTCCCCATAAGGAACTCAACTCGGACCAGCAGGATTACTTGCCATAGTGAAAGCTGGTCCAGGTGTAAGAATATTCAGGACTGACTACCACGGATTATACTAAGCTCTACAGAAATGACAAGGCTGAAAAAGCTGAATGAAGATAGATAGGCTAACTAACTCTTTGAAAGCCTAGTCCTGGTTTTACCCTGAGGCAGTGTTCAACTGTTATTATAAAAGCACAGGGAAGGAAATATTAATGAGTAAATAGGGAAAGAAACAGAAACTGAAAAAAAAAAAAAAAACAAAACCCAAAAGGTGACTACAATTACACAAGAGTAATGTCAGCCAGCCAGAGGCAACCAACAAGAATGACAAAGTATATAGTTCATGGCAGACTTTATCTTTCTCAGTTCTGTCCTCACTTCTTTCTGAAGACTTAACTCCAAGATCCTTCCTTTCAGTTCCAGGTTTCAGTGGCAGCCTAAAATTATCTTCTTGGATATCAGACAGAGAAAGCCATAAACACTCTACAAAGGAGAAACTGAACTACGAGTTCCTTAGATATATCTAACTAATTTGTGTGATCCAAAAAAAAAAAAAAAAAGTACCTACCTAGAAAAGGCACACAGGGAGATAAACTTAGTGATGTAAAGTCAAATAATCTCTACCTCAGTGCTGTAACTAAGCTGACTCCGAAATACCCCAGACTCGCAACATTCATTCATTGAGTAAAATCTTACTTTGTACTCATTTAGCATCCCGCAAATCAATTACTCTTCACATTATCTCAGCAACAGACAAATCCGTATTATCAGTGCCTCTACGAAAATGACACAGAGCAACTGAGCAACATCTACCTGTACCAACCCTTAGACTACAAAAACATAGTGATCAAAAGTGATCTATGAAGCACAGGGAGGCTGCGTGGGGGAAGAATCAGTTTCAACTTTCCGGGACTAGCAAGTGAAAAACCGTGCTAACACCCAGTTGGTTTTATTCTGGCCCTTACATGCTGGCATCTACCATGAATTTCTCAGAGCAGGAAGGAGGTTTTCCCAACAACAGCAAGCAATTACAACCATTCCCTAGAGGAAGCAAGCTGCTGCTAATTTTGGGAAGTAGGGAAACAGGTTACATGAAAGACACGATGACTACAAGAAGAATCAAGTGTCACAGCTTAAGAAACACTAAGAACACCACTTCAGAAATACTAAACTTGGAACTCATCTAGAAGGTCAAGGAAGAAGATTAATTACCCAAATACTAAGCAAGCATTTACAACAGATTATCAGTAACAAAAAGTTCTGCCTGCCCAACCTATAGATGAAAAAAACCCCCAATGTCTCGCTCCATCACTTAGCCCAGGAGAAAAATCACTGCAACTGGTACCAAGGGAGGTTTTAAAGACAAATAAAACTTCACAGTCAAGTCTGTCCTACAGAGAAAAGGTCAAACACTTCCGAGATTTCTGCTTACTTTGGAAATAATGTAGCAGGTGGAGGTGCCTTCCAAAGCTAATATTACCATCCAATTAGGTTACTTTACTGGGACAGTGAGCAAGCACTTCTATTCCTCTTGCTCATCACTATAATATTGCCCCATCCTGGTCAAACTAAAGGAGCACAGCTTCCTTTGGAGGCAGGGGGTTATCTGAGATGTCCTCAGCAATGCACGTTATCACCACAGCACTTTCAGCTCCTCCTGGCACCACTCAAGATGGTAAACTGATTCCTCTGCACAGCAACACATGCCATAGTTTCTGCAGTTGTACATCACTGAAACAAGACACCCAACTAAATTTGGTTGGAAGGACAGATAATGACAGAGATGCCAGCACTGCTAGTTTTAATGCTGGTCCTAAGATTCTCTTCCGAGTCTGAGCCAAATCATTGAGCCTCAATATGATGCTGGCATCAAACCAACATTTATGAAGTGCTTTTGAGATATGCTAGAAATGTCAAATATTGTAATTTACATTTGGAGCTACGAATAGCACACTGGAACATTAGTCTCCTGGCACCACCGAACTCAAGTGTCCTGGTTTCAGCTGGGATAGAGTTAATTGTCTTCCTACTAGCTGGTACAGTGCTATGTTTTGAGTTCAGTACGAGAAGAATGTTGATAACACTGACATTTTCAGTTGTTGCTAAGTAATGTTTCGTCTAAAGTCAAGGATTTTTCAGCTTCTCAAGCCCAGCCAGCGAGAAAGCTGGAGGGGCACAAGAAGTTGGCACAGGACACAGCCAGGGCAGCTGACCCAAACTGGCCAACGGGGTATTCCATACCATGTGATATCACATCTAGTATATAAACTGGGGGGAGTCGGGGCAGGGGAATTGCCGCTCGGGGACTAACGGGGCATCGATCGGCGGGTGGTGAGCAATTGCACTGTGCATAATTTGTATATTCCAATCCTTTTATCATTACTGCTGTAATTTTATTAGTGTTATCATTATTAGTTTCTAGTTTTCTGTTCTATTAAACCGTTCTTCTCTCAACCCACGAGTTTCACTACTTTTCCCGATTTTCTCCTCCATCCCACTGGGTGGGGGAGTGAGTGAGCGGCTGCATGTTGCTTAGTTGCTGGCTGGGGTTAAACTCAAGAACAGAAGTAAAATATCAAGTAACATTCAATGATCTGGGAGAATGGCATTTGAGAAGAGGAAGGAAAATTTAGTTTTGAAGTTTTACAATACCAACATTAAACATGTACCAACCTAAACACAATTGAGTCAGACCAGAAGCTATTTCTAGGTCACACAATGCCCTTACAGCCCAAATATCAATTATTCATCTCAAAGTTTTAGAGTTGCTCACCTTTTGTACCAATCCATAGCTGGTCTTGCTCAAGTTTAAAGGTCAATCTTACTTTCCCCCCTGACTTGTTGTACATGCCAGATAATGGCACTGTTGGCAGGCGCTCCTACAAAGAGGCAACATAGTAAGTCACGGTGAAGGACTTTAACAGGAAAAGCTATATCCTCTTAACTTTTTAAGCATAAGGATTATCCATCTTTCCAGTTTTCTGCTAAGATGGCAAAGAACAACTGAAGCAGCAAAGAAAGGTCTCAAACCACAAAAAAGTCCCTCTCTTCTGATTATGACAATGTCTCAGGTTCTTATTTACTTACCTGAACACCTTTAACAGAAGGCATCACATCATCAGGTTTTCCTTTATCCAATACTTTTCTGTGTTGCTACAATATAAAACCAGAAATTAGAATTTACAGAAACACAACAGAGCTTTTCAATTTACTTCCAGCTGCACCCTTGATATCCCGATAGCACTAAGAGACAGTTAAGGACTATTCACAGTCATTTATCACACAGGAAACGGTTAATTTTCAAAGTTAACCGAGCACTTTCAATGACAGTTTAAAGAAATTATATAAATGAATAAAACCCCAATATAATGCAAAGGGTAACATCCCTTCTAGAACATATATAAATATATATCTATAAAAAATTAAAAAGTCCCGAGTCCCACTTTAATATCGTACATGCTGAATCAACATAGTTGGCATTTGGCAAGACAGTTTTAACAGTCAAGTGTTATATCCAGTGAATGGCAGAAAATCCTCCACATCTGACAGTGCAACATACCGCAACACAGCAACAAACCAGAAGAGATTAGAGCAGTAGTAACTAAGAAAACCATGCTCACAGCTTGTAAGTCGCTGAGTACCTTTAAACAATGATGGAACTTACAGTGAACGTGAACTATGATAAATTATAGAAAAACAAAAGCACGTTTCATAAAGGTTGCAGTTCAATGATGCACTATTTAATTTTTAATCAAATTTATTTTGAGGAAGGTATGGGGCCGGTAATACCTTGAGCTGAAAATCCTTTATCTGCCCCACAACACTGCAGCACCGCCACCAAACCAAGCCTCACTGCACTGTACTTCACTCCCTGTTCGGAGGCAGCACTTCAAGATGTGAGAGGAGTATTCAACATCCATGTTCCCTTCAATGCTGGGACAGCTGAAGGAACTGCTCTCTTGGTGTTTGTTTTAAAGGCAGTTTTTGGAGATCAAATTCTTTTATGCCAACAAAAATTAGTTAGTTTTTAGATATAATTAATTTCGACTGCGTTTCAGCTAATAACCACAAAATATTTCTATTATTTACCATTTCTTGTCTGAAATGCTAGGCCATACCTAGCACCAGCACAAGCGGCGTCTTGCAAAGCCCCAGTCTCCGCTAGGCTAAACGTTTTTCTGCTGCTAGAACTCCTCTGCACAGAGCCCTTCTTCTATCGCTTAGCTGTGAGAAAAGAAACCCCAGCCTGCTTTGAGGAGGAACAGGACCCAAAAGTGACTGCAGAGCATTACATGAGAACCGCGTAAATCCTACAGCTCCCCCACACCAGGAATTATCGAAACATCAATAACCTTTTGTCTGCAAAGCGGCTCCTTTTTATTTTCTTCAGCTTTGACCTCCTGCTGAGCAGCTTCTTTGGGTGTATTTACTGCTAAAACATCATTGATAGTAGAGCCAACAACCATTATTTTCGCTCCGTTTGTTACTTTGATTTCCCGCAACGTTTTCTCCTCCGGTAGTAGTCCCTTGAACATAACTTTCTGCATAGCAGGTGGAAGGCCTAAGAGGCAAGAATAACGATTACCAGACCGCCAGACAGCGGCAAGAGGAGGCGCGGGCTGAGGCGGCGGCGGCCCCGACAGACCTGTGAGCGAGTGGATCTTCTGCTTCAGCTCGGCCCCCGTGCTGTCCAGGCAAAACTTCACGTCGTACTTGTTCTTGTTCCAGATAACCTTCAGCTCCACCAGCTCCTTCCCGCTCTCCGCGTCGCCGCCGTTGCTGACCGACGCCTGCGGGGGATCCCGGCGCTCCTCGCCCTCCGGAGACCTCCCCGCCGCCGGCGAGCCGGCCTCTCCGCCGCAGCCCAGCGGCAGCTCCTGCGCCTCCGCCTCCATGCCCGGCTCCTCGGCACCTGGAGGCGAGCGGACAGTAAGAGCCCGGCCAGCTGGGGAACCTGCCCCGGCCCTGCCCGGCCCGCTCTCCAGCCCCGGAGCGCCGCCCGGCGCCGCGCCGCCCGCAGACTGCCCGCGGCCGGCTCCCCGCTCCCCGCACCGGCGCCTCCCCTCCCCTCGCCTCGCTCCGCCCCGCCCCGCCGCCTCGCCTCGCCTCGCCCCGCCGCCGGGACCGCGGGCTCCTACCATCGGCAGCAGCGGAGGCGGCGGCGGCGGCCATGATGATTGTGTACAATCTGCCGCGGGGCACGCCGGGAAACGCCCGCCGCCGCCTGCTGCTGGGCCGCGCCGGCTCCCGTAGCCCGCCCCGGTGGGCGGTGCGCGACCCACAGGCCGCGCCCCCGGGCCCACGGCCGCGCCGCCCGGGGACGCGGGCAGTGGCGTCCCGTCTCTCCGCCCAAGCGGCGGCGGCCCTACCCCGTCCCTCACCCGCCGCTGCCGACGCCTCACGGCAGTAGGAGGAGGGTGGCGGCGCCTTTACGGGGCGCCCCGCCCCTCCCGCCGGGCCGCTGCGGGCCAGGGGATTGGCTGGGCGCTCCCGGGCGGAAGCAGCGCCCGCGGCCACGTGGGCGGCGCGGAGGGATGGCGCGAGCGCTGCGGGCGCTGAGGGGCGCGGCGGGGCCGGAGCGGGGCCCGGGGCCGGGGCCGCGGGTGCGGTTCGGGCCCAGCCCCACAGGTAACCCCCGGCCCCTCGCCAGGCCCGCCCCTCGCCCCACCACCGCCCCCCCTCGGGGTGGGGGCGGCGGCGGCGCTTTGGGTTGGAAAATGTGAATTCAGACACTTGAGGAGCGTGTGCTGGGGGCAGGGCCGGGCGCTCCGCGGTACCTGCTGGCTCTGTGGGGTTCGCCCCGTCGCTGTGGAAATAAAGGAGAGCCCGAAACGGGTGCGGGAAGGCGGGGGGGGGGGGCTCGGGGAAAGGCCCCGGTAGCGGTGTTTCCTTCCGAGCATGTGCCAGTGATTTCCAGGTGACTTCAGGGAATCCGTTCTTGGAAGGCCGTTACCAGTAACTGGGTTCCACAGCAAGGGCCCCCAGAGTGTCTCTGTGCAGCACGCCTGCCTGCCTGCCCCCCCCCCCCTTAGGGTTTGATACCGTTTTACGTTTCAGGTGGCATTGCCCTTCCAGCTCTTGTTTAAAAATCTCTTTATTGGGCCTTAATTCTTGCCATGTCCTCTGATTTCCCCATGGTAACAGGTTTTCTGCATTTGGGTGGCCTTCGGACTGCTTTGTACAATTATATTTTTGCCAAAAAGCACCAAGGGACCTTTATTTTGAGAGTGGAGGATACAGATCAAAATCGAGTGGTGCCTGGAGCTGCAGAAGGGATAGAAGATATGCTGGATTGGGCAGGTATTTACAGACACCTTTCATTCTTTACTTACTGAAAGATTCTCTCCTTTTTAGGGACTAACAGTACCCAAATTGAGAGTATTTTGCCTGATAGCGAGCTGTGCAGCGTTTCAGGTGATGAATTAGCTGAAATGTAGTTATTTCTACAGCTGGGCATCAGGGAAGTCCTACTGGAAGTATGTTTCATAGCAGAAATAACTAGTTAGGCTTGGTTTCTTTTGGCTGTGTTGTCTGACACACAGAAAGATCCAAATCTGTGGAAGAGGCCCAATGTGGAGTTGTAACAAAGGCTGTGCACAAGAGACATGATGGAAAGGTCAGAAGTTGGAGCTCACAGACCGCACTGTAAATTTATAGATTGTTTGTATAAAGAGTATTTGCTAAAGGGGATCTGGAGGTGTCAGTTTTCATTTTGAATCTTCTGCATCCTTCTGAGCCTAAGAACTAGAAGTGAGAGTGATTTTAGAATACAGAATTGTGATAAACTTAGAGCCAGATCCCACAGATGCTGCCGTTAATGGGTAGGTAAGCTTGAAGAGGCTAGAACTTTGCTGTTGAGTAATAAATTTGGAATAGGTAAAATAATTGGCAAAGATCTCAACTGTATTTCTGTGGTATGAGTGTCCTTTACTATAAAAAGGGTGGATGCTACTTCGTATGTGTACGCCTGACTGCATTTTGCTCTAGGTAGTATATCAGAGCTGCTCAACTGATGTGGTTTAACCCCAGCCGGTAACTAAGCACCATGCAGCCGCTCACTAACCTACCCCCCCCGCCCAGTGGGATGGGAGAGAGAATCGGGGGAAAAAAAGGTAAAACTCATGGGTTGAGATAAGAACAGTTTAATAGAACAGAAAAGAAGAAACTAATAATGATAATAACAGCAATAATAAAATGACAACACTAATAAAAGAATTGGAATATACAAAACAAGTGATGCACAATGCAATTGCTCACCACCTGCTGACTGATGCCTAGTAAGTTCCCGAGCAGCAATCCGCCCCACCTTGGCCAACTCCCCCCAGTTTATATACTGGGCATGATGCCATATGCTATGGAATATCCCTTTGGCCAGTTTGGGTCAGCTGTCCTGGCTGTGTCCCATCCCAACTTCTTGTGCCCCTCCAGCCTTCTTGCTGGCTGGGCATGAGAAGCTGAAAAATCCTTGGCTTTAGACTAAACATTACTCAGCAACAACTGAAAACATCAGTGTGTTATCAACATTCTTCTCATACTGAACACAAAACATAGCACTATACCAGCTACTAGGAAGACAATTAACTCTATCCCAGCTGAAACCAGGACATCAACTATTTACTAGGTTTTGGTGTTTGTTTCTGCTTGTTGCTTCACACACAGTACTCTAAATTCTGAAGATGTTGGCTGCTGTTTATCTTCTGAGTCCAGGGGAATCTGACTCCTGCACTAGACAGATGCCATTAGCTGGCTGCCCTGGAGCAGAAACCATCTTTGGATGCTCTCTAGAACCTTGCTATTTTGTCTTTGTTCAGTGTGCTCCGATGGTAGGTTTTGCTCTGCCTTTTTACGGGCTTTTTATGTCCCGTCATACTGGTATTTCAGGTATTCCCCCTGATGAGAGTCCTCGCCGCGGTGGTTCCTTTGGACCCTACCAGCAGTCACACAGACTCGACCTTTACAGGAGAGCCAGTGATGTGCTTTTGGAGAGAGGCGTGGCGTACCGCTGCTTTTGTACCCCTCAGCGCCTGGAACTGCTGAAGAAGGAGGCTTTGCGGAGCCAGCAGACCCCGCGGTAGGGATTCCTTGTCCCCTGGGTGGCTCCCTCTGTGCTGCACACTTGCAAAAACTTAAGACAACGTGTGTGGCAATAGGATTGTAGTCTCACTGCCCATAGAGAGAGAAGCTGGTGCAACCCTTCGAGGCTTAGGGGAGTGAGCTTCAGAGATGAGATCGTTTGACTGGACACGTAGTGGGCAGGTTACAGCTAAAATTCAGGGATCAGTTTAGAGTTTTGGGAATGTAAAAATGGCTGATGGGGTTGGCCTGTGTTGAACTGAGACCTTTGTTCTCCTTTCTCAAAGATACGACAACCGGTGTCGGCACCTGACGCCCACAGAAGTGGCTGAGAAGCTGTCACAGGGCCTTGACTGGGTAGTCCGCTTCCGTCTGGAGAAGGGGGTGGAACCCTTTCGGGACCTGGTCTACGGCTGGAACAAGCACGAAGTGGCTGATGTGGAAGGCGACCCAGTGATTCTCAAGGGGGACGGCTTCCCCACTTACCACCTGGCAAATGTGGGTGGATGACCATTACATGGGCATCAGCCACGTTCTGCGTGGAACTGAGTGGCTGACTTCGACGTCCAAGCACCTCCTTCTCTACAAAGCCTTTGGCTGGGATCCCCCTCAGTTTGGTCACCTCCCACTGCTTCTGAACAAAGATGGTGGCAAGCTGTCAAAAAGGCAGGGGGACATCTTTCTGGAGCGCTTTGCTCGGGATGGCTACTTGCCAGAGGCCCTCCTGGACATCATTACCAACTGTGGCTCTGGATTCACAGGTAATGAGAACAGGCTCCGTACTTGCTAGGACATTTCTTGATGCTGACTTTGGGGAACGGGTTAGGTTTCTTTTAATAGCCAAGAAATTTGACAGTGTTTGAAGGGGTCAGGAGACGGGTGTCAGACGACCAGTCTGTCGCTGAAATGCCACCAGGGCTTCTGCAGAGCTCCTGTGAAGGACTGGGTGGTGTGCTGGAATGGTGGGAATCTTTCTGCCGCTGTGCAGCTGTTGTCATGGTTTAACCCCAGCCAGCAACTAAGCACCACACAGCTGCTCACTCACTCCCCCCCAACCCAGTGGGATGGGGGAAGGAATTGGGAAAAACAAAAAGTAAAACTCATGGGTTGAGATAAGAACAGTTTAATAGAACAGAGAAGAAGAAACTAATAATGATAATAATAATAATAAAATGACAATAATAATAATAATAATAAAAGGATTGGAGTATACAAAACAAGTGATGCACAATGCAATTGCTCACCACCTGCTGACTGATGACCAGTTAGTTCCCGAGCAGTGATCCCCCCGCCAGCCCCACTCCCCCCAGTTTATATACTGGGCATGATGCCATATGCTATGGAATATCCCTTTGGCCAGTTTGGGTCAGCTGTCCTGGCTGTGTCCCATCCCAACTTCTTGTGCCCCTCCAGCCTTCTTGCTGGCTGGGCATGAGAAGCTGAAAAATCCTTGGCTTTAGACTAAACATTACTCAGCAACAACTGAAAACATCAGTGTGTTATCAACATTCTTCTCATACTGAACACAAAACATAGCACTATACCAGCTACTAGGAAGACAATTAACTCTATCCCAGCTGAAACCAGGACAGCAGCCATTTAAATTGAGTCTGATGCTTAATGGGTTCCCACTTGGGACAACATTCATCTCAAGGTGAAGAAACTGTCTGTGAACTCTTGGGAAAATGTGTTTTCTATGGTTAATAATTGCAGTGTCATGTATTACACCTGTCACACTTCTCGTTTAACCTGAAAGACCATGAGAAGTTGAGTCAATGTCTCCTTCTGTTGCTCTTGCTGTGTGGGGATCACAAATTAACTTGTGTTTCAGGAACTCTGCTTGGGAATGAAACCTTTCTTGGGCAGTGGAGCCTCCTGGCTGAGTGTTGCTTCTTTTTGGCTGACTGATGCAAGGGGCGTTCCACTGAAGAGCCAAGCAGAACATCCCAGTTTCCAGTTCCTCACCAGTAGTTAGCAGAGCCGGCTCTTAGGGAGAGGGCAGCTTTCCCTCCGTGCCTGCTACAAGTTCCCTCCTGTTTGTCTGGGTACATCCCTGTTAGCACTGCGAAAAGTGGCTCTCCTGTGCCACTTCTTCCTTGGGTGTACTGCTGCTGCCCCAGCCCTGCACCTGAGGCTTGCAATGAAAAGCAGTGATGCTAGTTCTCTGTGGGAGAGTGGGTGCGTATCATTCCCTTGTTGGGTTATTTTGCAGAGAAACAGATGGGGAGGACTTTGGAGGAGCTGATCTCACAGTTTGAAATAGACAGAATTACAACCCATTCTGCCCTCCTGGATCTTGAAAAACTCCCAGAATTCAACAGGTATAAATATCAGTAGTAACTTTAAAACTTAATAATCTGTACGTCAGTGAGAATTTATTCCTAGTACTTGGCTTTGCCTGGAGATTTTGTTTATTGTTTCAAGCACGGTCCCAGCACAGCAGTTTTTTCGCTGCGCTACAGCAAAGTACGAGTTTCTGCTTACGCCATTCCTGCCTCCTCTCCTGTGCTTGGACACTGGTGTTGGCACACTGTAAAAACCTGGCCAGATGGTAGGTGTAGCTAGGAGGATGCGAGGCCCTAAGTTTAGATTCAGAATAACATCTAAAAAGAGGCAACACTTCCAGAAGGTACTTCTGCAAGTACACTTGTATGCTATGGGGATGTTGTGCTGCTGAAAGTTGCCACATCTTTTGTTCACTGTGGTGCATTAGTGCTTAAGGCTTTGATGTACGATGTCTGTCTGGAGTCTAATGTTGCTTTTCTAACAATTCTAGTTTTAATTGTTAAATATTGTGAGACTGGGCTGATGAAATCCAATCTAACCCAAAGCAGTCCAAAAGCAGTTTTCTTTGTTACAGGATTCACCTCACTCATCATATTGAGAATGAAGAGCTGCGACAGAAGCTAATTAGAGAGTTGCAGTTGCTGGTGGAGCATGTCTATGGGGATCAACAAGTGGATCAAGAGGTCCTAGAAAAGGAGTACGTGGAGCGAGTCCTCCTGCTGAGAAAAGTATGAGCAGTGATAGCATTGTGTCACCATTCTGGGGAGCTGAGGTTTTGTGGGATTCCTGGATGAAGACTCAGCTGAGTCCTGGGCACTGCTTTGATCTGAGCTCTGAAGCTCCATAGCCTGCAAATGGCAAATGGCTGTCACTGCCAGCTCAAGTGGTCGTGTACGTGCTGACTGCCGAAATCCGATGATATAGTTAGCTGACCTGTAGGAATGGGCATGGTGAATATCCTGGTGGTCTTTGCACAGTCATAAGCTCATCCATACTTTGCTGGGCCAGCAGAGAGCTCCCTCACCAGAGGGAGGATGGATGTCTCCCTGCCATGGAAGCAAATCACAGGATTGTAGGACATTTCTTGGAAGACCTCTCTGGTTCCTGCTCAGAGCAGGACTGTCAGTAGTGCTGGATCAGGTCAGCTGTGGCTTTGTCTACAAGAGTGGTGCCAACCTCCAAGCTGCACTTCTCCTCCCAGAGCCTAGGATGTGGCTGGCTTGTGGTGGGAAGGTCCAGCACCCAGGGCCCCTCGTGCCAGGAGACTGCTCACCTCTAGCTTTTGCTGACTGGGCAGCATAAGGTGCTTCTGCTTTGCCGCTGCTCCATGCTTTGGAAGCAAAATCAAAGCAACCTCTTTGCAGAGGTAGATGAAGCTCTTGGTTAAACTAGTGGGGTTTGCGCATTGGGAGCCCTGGTCTCACGTAAGTGGCAGAGTGCCATCTGTAAAGGGGACAGAAGATATTGTGGCTCTTCCCAGTGCCAGGAGGAGGGTGAGCCCAGCTGTTTCCAAGCCTGCCCCTGGGATGCTGCTGTAGTATCTGGGGGATTCCTTGTGAAGAATAAAGCCTTCTTTATAAGGGCAGGAAGAGATCCGACTGTTCCAGCGTGAAGGCTTCGCTGTGGCAGCGGGACAGTGACTCATGTGACTTCCCACTGTCTGTTGAAAGGCAGCAGATGAATGTGGCGAGCCACTTCCCCGGGCTAACTCTGAGTCAGCCCGCACGCGGCTCTGCAGCACGGGTACAGCCACGGCCCTTTGGGCTGCTTCTGTGTCCCTGCTCACACCAGGTGGTTATGGGTGTTAAAAACTCAGCCGCCTAAATGTCATCGATTAACATTTCCTCTGAGCAGTACGGAGTACAAGGCGGTGTGTTTGGACCCTCTTTAACTGTTTGTGAAGTCTAGACAGGATGTGTTTGCTCCCCGCCAGCTTAACCCTCAGCCTTGATAGCTTTGCTTCCTTTTTCCAGGGTCACATAAGCTTCCTGAAGAACCTGGTGTCATCTGATTATTCTTACTTATGGGTTAGGCCCTCGGTGTCCCGAGAGCAGCTCCAAACTATTTCGGCAGAAGTAGATGACATAGGAAAACTAGTCTTAGGGTAAGTGTCTCTTCCCAGCTCTGTACACAGTCACCTGCCTGCCCCAGAGCATCACTCTTGGCTGTTCTATTGATGTTGGACATGCTTATAGTTCTTATTTAATTTGCTCTACTTTGGAATGTGCTGTAGTTAATAACTGATGAGAAATTCTGTTTTTAATTGAAAGGCAGCTTGCCAGTGGGAAAGCTCGCATCAATGCTCTCAAGCAAGAATTGTCACGTCTGGATTTTGTAAGGCACCAAGCACAGCAGAGTTTGTGTGCCAGCATGGAGCTAATGAAGCTGTGGTGTTAGCACGGTTTTCTTGTGCCACCTGATCTCCCGTGCTTTTTGTCTGCTGTAGCATCAAACTGGAGAAGTGCAAGGTGGTTTTCGTCAACGTGTATTCAGATTATGTAATGAGACTTCTGGGTCTCTGGACCCAGTTTGTGTCCAGCTGGAATCACTGTCACTTCTGAAAAGCTCACCCCTGGGGGGCTTTTCCTGCTTCCATTTCTTTGTTTCTAGCTAGCAGTCTGCAGTTCTGTCTGCTCAGAAATATCACTGGGATGGTAGACAGTCCTTCTGTACCAGGGAGTTTTGTGGTGTTTTGCCAACATGTTTCACTACTGCCCCATGTCCCTCTGCTACTCCACGCCTTGCAGCTAGACGGGGTGGTATGTCCATCACCTTTCCAGTTCAGATCTCACATCTGGACTAAAATGAGCCCTGAAAACCAGTTTTGGGAGTAATTAAGGTGGCAGTATCTGCAATTTGAGCTACTATTTCCAGCTGTCTGTAAAGTTGGTTGCCCTCAGTCATTTGTCACAGCTGAGTGGTGACTGAATCCAAGTGATGGTAATTTAAATGTCAATACTCGCTGTCCTGCGGGGATAATAGTACTGCTACCTACAGCTGAGTAGTATCAGTGATGGCTCCTGCATCTCTGAAAATCATATTATTAAAAAAGAAATCACAAATACTGCTTTTCCTGTGGTTTTCCATGTCCTTGGCATAATTTTGTGATTTAAACTTGATGCTTGTCTTTCTGAACAAACTCTGCTGTTGAAGTAGATTAAAGGTATGGTTTTGCAAAGCAGAGTCTTCAGCAGCAGTATCGAGGTAAAGCAGTCCCACCTGCCAGCATAGGAGGGTACCTGTGTACATGACCAACGCTGCAATAAGCAGAGAGAGTGCCCTGGCACAGAGCAGGAGTGAAGGGCAGGGAAGTTTACCTTGAACCACTGCCGTTGCCAGAAGATTTTTGCAAAACCAGTCTGAGGTTGCTGGCAGTCATTGAAGTCATTAGTCATTTTTGGGAAAGGATCCTGTGTTTTGTATGTCCCTAGACTGTAAGGACATCTTCTTTCCTAAAGGCTCATGACAAGGCAGGCAGCTGTTTTGACCATGGAGGAGTTGAACAAAGACCTGAGAAGCCTCCAGAAGCAAACCAAGGAGACTAAGTATAGCAGCGTGATGCAGCTTCTTCGCTTGGCTCTCAGTGGGCAGCAGGTAAAAAATAAAAATTCTGGGACTGGGACCTTTTTTTTTTTTTTTTTTTTTTTCTGAACAGCTATCTTCTCTCTGATTACAAGGTACTGGTATTCGGACATCTTGTGAGAACTGACATCAGTTTCTGTTATGAGTAAATGTACCGATATACAGCAATTCTGGAAGAAAGAGCTGTTGAAAGTTTCAGAAAGGCAGAAGTTGTCAAAGCATGAATATGCTGGTACCAAATCTGAAGTTAGAAAAAGCTCTGGACCAGCTGTTGGGAGTGTTGGCAAGGTAGTAGGTTTTGGGCAAAACTGGGATTTTATGTGCAATCTGCTTTTACAAAGTTCAAAAACAAGTTTTACAAAAGTTCTTCAGAGCCTAATCCTGGCTTACACCCTGGCATCAATCTTTCTGGGTCAGTTTGACCATTCTTAGCATTTCACTTCAGGAGAGAAAAATCCCAAACCCTTGTTTTGAGATTGCTAATAAAACCCCTACCCTTGGTCTAACAGCAATCTGATAGCTAATCACTCTGTCGTTTCCGTCACGATGATGCATAAACAAGTGCTGAAAAGTGTAAGTTTCCATTTGTACAATGACTTCTTATGTGTTTTCAGCATGGACCGAGCGTTGCTGAGATGATGGTGACTTTGGGACCCAAAGAAGTGTGTGGACGAATACACAAAGCACTATCTAGCTAATACAAGACAGAAATGACACTGACAGCCAGCCCACGGACTCAGATGGTGTAGGCAGCACGTGTCATTGTCCTAGTCCTGTATTTTTTGATCTCAGTATGATGTATCTTTTATCAGATGAGCTAGGCTTTAGACCAGGCAGGTGTCACCATGATGTTTCCAGGTCTGTATGTGTCTGCACTAAGCATAAGCCACTTCATCTGGGAGAGAAACCAAATACAGTTTTAGGTCCGTCCTTCTGCTTTCATTTCGTGCAAATGGCCTGGTTTCCAGGTTGGGAGAAAGAGACATTTATCAGCGTTTAAATTCAGACCACGTGGACAGAAAGCAATGCTATTTCTGATACCAGCATGGTTCCTCTCAAGCAATTGGTCTCTTTTTGGAGAGGACCTCACAATCAGGGTACCTACACCTACAACTACAGAGGTCCCCAACAACTAGCACAGGAAGGGTATTTTTATATATATAAATATATATATATATAATATATTATGTATATTATAGCTGCTGCCCTCTTAGCTGCCCTGGTGTCCTGCCAGGCTGAGTGAGCTGCTCAGAGAGAGGGACTCCCCTCCCTGTGTACTGTGTCATGCATGTGGTTCTGCTAAAAATATTCCTGACCAGGAGATTGGGATGTTTTTTCCTCTTTTGGATGGTGACCTTTTAATTATTAAATTAATACGGTGACTTTTGATTCTGTTCTCTCCAATGTGTGCTTGCTTTGCATGCCAGCAAGGGGAGGAGCAGTCGGAAGTGGGGGGGGGGGGGGGGGGGGGTATGTTTTACCGAGCCAGCCCACACCCACAGTCTACACTTCCACGCCACGAAAACTCACGTGGGCTTCCCACGGGGGCGAGCAGCGGCACGCAAGGAACGACGGTGGGTGGATCTGCTTCCTGCGAGCAGCGGGGCGGAGCGGAGCAAGAGTCCATGGCTGGCACTGGGGAACTGGAGCAGTGGCTCAGTGAGTGGGGCTGGGGACTGGTGGGCACCGGACCAGCTTCAGCTCTGTGGGGAAGGGTCCATCTCCTCCACGGAGCCCCTTTAAGGTGATGTTCATGGGTGCTGTCTTAACCTGCTGCATCTGTCCTGCTCCCAGACTCGCCTGTCCATTGTCAGCCCCAGTCCTCCCAAAGCGCTGGACTAGGGAGTGGATAAAGCTGAAAAAGACTTGTTTTCCTCAATTCAGCCATGGAGGCAGAGCTTTGGGACAGGCACTCGTGCAGCCCTGTTGCAAAAGGGTAAACTGTGCCTGTGTTCCCGCGCGGCAAGGTTTGCAGTCTGGTCCTGGGAGAGCTGGCTGTAAATGCTTTTTAACAGTTTCATGTGCTTTGTGCTAAAAGCAACATCATGGTGTTGCTGCTTTCAGCACCTCAGTTTATGCCTGACTTTGACTCTTTAAGAGTGTGTATTCAGGACTGTATTTTTAGGCATATTTTAGTAACAGCTGTTTCATTCTTGTCCTGTGTCTTCCATTTCTGCCTGTTTTACAAAAAGCCCTAATGCAGCTGGTAGCAGTGCGAGGTCTGAGCTGCTTCCTGCCTTGTGCCGCTCGCTTGTACACATCTCGGACTGAGGCTGGTTTTTTCCTTTTTTTCTTTCTTTTTTTTTCCTGTGTAAGATAAGGCCACTGACCCAAGTATCCCCGAGGAAAACTGGGAATGCATCCAGCGGTTCTGTGACCAGGTGAATGCTGACATAGAAGGGTAAGGCGGACAGACAGCTCTTTGTGTTTGCTCTGGGCTGTGTCTGGCTCTGAGCTTCTCTCATGGCTGCGGGGGGAATGGGATCTGTAAGCCGTGGTGTGGGGAGCCTGAAGAGACAGCTGGGAGTGCTCGCTGGGCTCTGCTGCTCCTGAGAGTGTAAATAAGTTGCAGAGAGGAGTATGCCAATGTGGTGGAGGTTGATGTCTAGGAATGGGCTCCGACAGCCATTGCTGCAACCCACGAGGCAGCAGGTCCTGCCTGCTGTGCCCTCACCAGCCTCTCGGGAGACTGCCCGAGGATACCTGCTGTAGGGAAGCCCTGGGTGGGCTCAGCCTCGGCTTTTCCTTTCAGAGAGGTGGGAGATCTCTGCTGGGACTCCCACACCTTCCAGCTGATAGTCTCGGCTCTGTGGGAAGGAGCAGGAACTGATTAAGCAAATAAACTGTCAAAGCTTAGTGATCATCTCTTTCTTTAGAGCGGATGCCTGTGCATTCAGAGCCCGTAGTCTGGCAGCCATCTGCCCCAGCAGCGTGTGTGCACAGGAGCAGTCAGCAAACTGTCTTGGGCTCTGCAACAAGGCTCCTGTGACTACAGGGAGCCAGCTCGCATGGCACTTGCCCAGGGAGAGCCCCCAGCCTGTCCCAGCTGGCTCCCTCCCGGAGGACAGCCTCTGGCCACGGCTGGAGGACAGCACTGGGGTCGCACAAGCTGCTTCAATTCACCTCTCGCCCCTTGTGCGTGTGTCCCCCAGGCCAGCGCTCTGCCAGAGGAAGGGTGTCTGTCAGGTAGCAGGTTGTGAATCCAGCAGTTGCTCTTCTCTGCAGGGCAAAATCAGCAGCATTTGTTTTTCTTGAGAACTTGTCCGTTGTCTGACTTGATTTTGCTACTCCCCAGCCCATCGCTTGCACTGAGGCTGCTGGCGCATAAAATACAGTCACCTCAGGAGATGGAAGCTCTCCATGCTCTCACAGTAAGTGCTTTCATCTGTGTGCAAGGAGAGGCAGCAGTAACCTGGAAGCAGAGTTTGGGGGGTAGAGACAGTATAGCTGTCTCTTCTTTTTCTCTTAGATGTCTCTCCCTCTCTCTCTCTTAGATGTCTCTCCCTTTTAACTTTCCATTGCATAAGGAATACAGAAACCAGGGTATAATGGAGGGAGTAACTGCTATTGTTCCTTTCCTTGTCGCTCTACTGAGGTGTTTCAGTGGTCTGCAGTTCTTGCTGTTTGACCTGTGGTTCCACCACAGGGTCAGTGGCCCAAAAGTTATTAGCGATGGGTAGAACAGAGCAGATGGTCTTAATAATGCTGCTTAAGAAGATTGGATGAAGGAGAAATACATGTTCTTGCTGCACAACTTCCTCAGTATCTTGTATTTGTGAATGCAGGGCCAGAAAGTTCTCAGATTTAGTATTTTAATGGCAAAGTTATTTTAAAAAATTCCCCAAGACTTGTGTCTACAGTTTCTGTTTGGTACTGTTTTGTTTTCTGCAGGTGCTAGAGACCTGTGTGAATAACTGCGGCGAAAGATTTCATAATGAAATAGCAAAATTCAGGTTTCTGAATGAGCTGATTAAAGTGCTTTCCCCAAAGGTAGGTGGTCATGGTTACACTGGACAAAACACATGGGGCACACTGTTTATTTCATGCTGGATATGAAAACTTAGAATTAATCTCACATAGAAGTAGAACAGAATTTATATTCTGTGCCTCCAAGCACAAGAACTGGATGTGAATCCCCCTGTAAAAGATGCAAGCCAGAGCCTCTTTCTGTGAAAAGATTTTTCCTTGTGGTTTCTCCCAGCTCTGCAGAGGGAGTCAGGGACTCTAGAGGAGCTTGAAATTGTTCCTGTGACCCCTTTTGCCTCTCGGTGATTTACAGAACTTTGGTCGGGGAAGTGGCAGAGGACAGAGATGCCAGGAGCTGCCAAGAGCCTCTCCCCTGTTTTCTTATGCTCTGTCCTCAAACTCTTGTGCTCACGCTGCTCTCCTTCTTGCTTTGTCCTGCCAGAGGTTAGCCTGGGTTTGGGTCCTGTTCATGGGGCAGGATCAGCTTAGGTAGCAGCAGGGGGGACTGGATTTGAGCAGCCCTTGTGCAGCTCTTGCTCCACCATCGTCTGACAGTTGTGCATTCTTGCAGCCCCTTTGGGGTCCTGCTGAGGGTGTCCTGAACGCCGGGCAGAGGGCTCCCAGCCCCCGGGCAGCCACAGCCCTGAGTCAGGAGCGGGCTGGAAGGGATCAGCTGTACTAACGTGGAAGCTGCCAAGTCCCTTCCTGCTGCTCCGTTTCCCTGGCTTGCAATATATTCATTCAATATATTCAACATAGTCATTCCTGCTCCCTGCTGTGGAGCACTTTGCTTCTGAGTGCAGTTGCCGCCTCCTGAGAAGAGAAGCAGCCAACAGAAATGAGAAGTTTAGCTTGAGAAGCTAAGTGAGCTGTGAGTTCGGAATGGATGCACCTGGTCCCCTGGCAGTGCCTCTCATGATGAAAAATGGAGAGCTGTTTTATCAGAGACTGTGTAATCTTCACGCCTTGCTCCTCTCTGCATCAAATAGCAGACCTAGGACTTTCTTAAATACCCTTCTCAGCAACTCAGCAATCGATTCCCCCTTTTAGTGGGTCCTGCACACATTTACCACTTGTACAAGCTTCATTTTCCATTACATCATCTCGATGGCAGAGGTGCAAAAAGCTGATTTCAGGGAAATGTTTAACTGAACAGCAAAACCTCTTCTCTCAGTCCCAGGTTTAGTAAAGGTATTTCAGTGAAACAAGAAAGTTTAAAGTATATGTCACTACAGAGTGCTTTGTTTGCTGTTTTGGCAGAACAGGTATCATTTAATGAGTTTAAAATGCCTAGTGCTTTGGAGGTTTGCATGTGGCTTTTGTCATTCTTCCTGATGTTTTTATAATACATTAAAGTGAGTGCTTGTAGGCAATAATGAGAGAAATCAGAGAAAACATCCAGATGCTGAGAAAAGACAGTAACTTTCGTTTCTTGTGTTGTTCAGTTTTCATTTGTCTGGGTCTGGCTGAGGCCAGTGGTGCTATTTGCGTTGCAGGCAGTTAAGGGAAGTATTTAAAGTCAAGCACAGAACTGTTTACACTAAAATAAAACAACCTACTTTTGGTTTCAGATTCAATAACCAATCAGAGAAGTTTTGAAATGGTTTCATTTTGATTGTCATAGAATATTTATGTAATTATCATACACTTAATAGCATTCCTTGTATTTACAGCCACAGCTATATACACCATTTCCTATACCGCAAGATACACAGTTGACAACACTGTGAATAAAGTGTTGGGAATCCATTTGCTACTTGGTTTCTGCACACAAACAACTTGGGGCTAGACCCATATGCCATATCTGGCACTAATTCTTTGGTTTTAATCTTTTTTGTCTTACTTTACTTTTTTGTTTTGTTTTCAGTACTATGGAACCTGGTCTTCAGAAAAAGTAAAGTCAAGAGTCACAGAAGTAATATTCAGTTGGACAGTCTGGTTTCCTCAGGAAGTTAAAATCCGGGATGCTTATCAGATGCTAAAGAAACAAGGTTTAGTTCTGTTATTTCAGTTTCCTTTTTAGCCTTCTAAGTCACATGGTTTCAGACCACAGATATCTGCCCTCTTTAATTTGTGACTCAGCTTTTTTCATAAAATGTTGTAAGGAGAAAAGGACAAAGGCCACGCTTACAAGGCTGTTTGGGTACTTAAGGATGCATGCAACTGTTTAAAGAGATTGACCGAAGAACAGCCTTATTGAGTTAAAGATCAGGCTAGCCTTGTGGCCTCTGTTCACACAGTGCTCACCACTGTTGTGCAGGGAAAAGGTACAGGACAGACTCAGCGTGATCTTTGCCCTGGAGTACTCTCCCAGGATTATGAGGGATGGGTTCGGAGAGATCCTGAGCTGGATTTTTCATCCATTCCATCATATTTAATAGTCCTTAATGGTGTTGTAATCCAGAAATTTGTCCAATCCCATCTTGATATCCCAGGTAATAAATTTCACAGCTTAACTAAGAAAATACCATAATACTTTCTGTGGAAGTTCAGGGGAATTAGGGAATTTGTTTAGATGCTTCGCACCAGGTTTGCTTTGTGCATCTTTGAGCCTCAAATGGCTTTGCAAGCCTTCCCACAAGTACTGCTGTGGAAAGCTTCCTCGCTGTCACTGCCTTTCCTTTGTGCAGTGGCTGCTGCAGGCTGGGCTGTTGCTGCGGCACTGGTGGGGTGCTGAGCAGGGGTGCTGGGTGCCCTCTTGCCGGGCAGTTCTTGGGGACCGCTGCCCATCCAATGCCTGCGCAGTCAGAGGCTGCAGCTGCTGCAAGCGCTGGCCGGAGAGGCAGGACGGGAGACGTCCACGGAATCACTGTTGGCGTTAAGGGTTCCTTTGGTACTCGGTTGTGTGTGTTTGGTGCCCTACATTTTACGGCTGTACTGACTGTGGCAATCCTGCTGCTCGGAGGTCAATACTGGTGTGCTCCCAGTGCTCTTGCTATGGGGGAATTTTAGCAATTCACCCAGAGGGAGTTCAGCACATCTGAATTTTATTTTCTACCCTGAAAATCTCATTTGGCCTGTGCTTAATTCAAGGGAGAAAGGGAAGTCTTTTGTCTGGGTGTGTGCTAAGGCAACTCCTTGCTGCTTCATCTCATTCTGTAAAGTTCTGGGGTGGGGTGAAAGAAATAGGTGCAAAATCCAATGCACCATTGAGCATTGGTGTTTTAACAGCTCAGGCATCAATGAACAAATACTGTTACCCATTCCAGGGATTGTAAAAGAAGACCCCAAACTGCCAGAAGACAAAATTTTACCTCCCCCTTCTCAGAGACCTCAGAATTCTATTTTTGACACAGATGAAGAGAAATCCAAGGTAAACCTTAGGGTTTTCATGCCTACCCCCCCACTCTGATTTGTACTGATGAGAAAACAGGCTCGGTCATATTTTGGGAGCTTTTGCTGTTTCAGACAGAGTATCTTCAGAATAATGCTAATACTTCATGCTGTACAACAGCTAGAGAATTCTTTGATGCTTTGTCAGAAATTTTTGCTTAGTAAAAACTGAAACTTTTCTAGAGAAAAACTTCAGTTTAATAGAAACTTTCCTAAGGGAGGGAAAAGTTCTGCAGAGCCAGAAAGTTCCTATACCCAAACAGCCAGTGTGTGCAGGCAGCTGTAGGAGGCAGCGATGTAATCTGGATTAGATTATGGGACATGAGTCCATTTATTTCCAGAATTATAGAAACTATTATGACAGTGGGTGTCTCTCAGTTGCTGCTCTTATGTGATGTGTGCCTGTAGTATGGTGCCTAGAGACTGCTGCTCACTGCTGTCCAATGCTATCCCCTCAACAGCTCTTAGCAAGGCTTTTAAAAAGCAACCACTCTGAAGACCTGCAGGCTGCCAACCGTCTGATCAAGAGTATGATTAAAGAGGTAGGGACCTCCTTGGGTCAGAAGCTGTGTTTGCAGCCGGGGAGGGTGGGAGGGGACTTGGTAGTTCAGTTTTTGACAGTGGTCCCTCTATACCTGACCTCCATAGTGCCTGCCACCTCATTGGTATTAAAGGGAACACCAAGGGAACACCACCACCAAGAGGTGGTAGTGGGAACCTTGCTGCGATATCAGTCTCAGGTGAACTGTTTAAGCTGCCCCAGAGGAGGGACGATTTGCAGTATTTGTTACTCCAAAGTTACAATGCGGGATTATTTTGTTTTGTTTCCCTAAAATATGCCATTGCCAGGAAGAGCAAATATTTATACCCAGGAGCCTGTATGACAGGACACTTCCACTTTAGTGGGATCGCAACAGTAGCACTGCATTAGTGATAGCAAGTTTCCAAAAATAAACTCAGTTCCCAAGTGGAAAAAAGCCATATCTGTACAGAACCACCTCTTTTGTACAGCAGTGTATGCGTGCACGTCTGGTGTGTCTGTTTTCATCTTCCATCTGAAAGGGCACACCAATTCTCTGCATAAATAGGAGATTTGGTCTGGTTTAATGAAATCCCTGCTGTCGTTTTGAGAGTGTTGTTCTGCATGGCAGAAGCCACCAGCTCCCAACTCTAATTTTGAAGTCTTACTCGTGACTGTGGTGAAATGAATTCTTATGCACCAGCACACTGGCCAGGGTACCCTGAGAGGGGCAGGAGGTTTCCATCTTCACCCTTGACAGGGAAGTGTGGTGCAGCGCTGATACTGGAGCTGCTGGGGGGGTGAGTCCTTACACACACACTGCTTTGTGCCTCCTCTACCTGCAATAAGATACTAGTAGAAAGCAACATGCATTGGCTGTACTAGCCAAATCATCATATACTTTTATTTCATTTTTCATCAAAGGAACAAGAAAAGTCAGCTAAGGTGTCCAGAAGAGTGAATACCATCAGTGAGGTTTCTGAGAATGTGAAACATATGGACGAATTACTGGAAAATTACAAGAGACAAGAATTATCCAAATCTGACCAGGAGTCCCTACAGGTAAATGGTCTTTTTCCTGCATAAGAAGTTCTTTTGGCTATGGCTGGGAGGGCCCAGGGCAACAGGATTCAAAGGGCAGCTTCTGCCAGGGAAACAACATTACCACAGCAAATAGTTTCCAGCGTATTTGATAAATAACAGTCCCTTCCGTCAGTGTAATGGAAGTTGGAATGGAACCGGCTCCTGCTGTGCCAGTTTGACTTTCTGTCCAGGTTAGCTGCTCTTCTTGTGGTATCTTACGGGGAAATGGTTCTTCCTCCAACAGTGGTGTAACACACAGGAATCCCCTTGAGCCTGGGCATGCTTAGGTGGGTGTGACGAGATCCGACCAGAGAAGCTCAAAGCTGTGGGTTCTTCAGCTTGTGCTATGGTTTCTGTGATTCCCCTTTTTCTGCCCAGAGTTCACTGGTCTGCTGCTGCTCATAATTATCAATGAATTTAAGAAATGTTTGATGTCACTAATAGGGCTGTCAGAAGAGCTTTATGGCCTCCAAATATCTGAAACTCCACTAGGATGCCTACCAGACTCTCAAATTAAAAAAATTCTAGAAACTGAAGTTTTGTAGGTAAGAAATTCTGTGGCTATGTGTGACAGCAGAGTTTGAAGTTAGCTGCTGTTGGGAGGGCTGCTGCTGTAGATGGAAGAGAGCCTACTTTCAGACTGAAGAAGGGGCTGCCTCCGTGCCTCCTCACTTCCTAAAAACCAAGCGGCCTTGCATTGTCTGACGGTAGTTGCAACTGGCAGTTGTAGTACTTCCCTCTGAGTACTGTGATCGATCTATTCACACCTGGATACTTTTTCTTTTAAATTGAGTAATTTTACACTGATCTATCTTACATCTGTATGCATAGAGAGGATGCGATTGCTGAGGAGATACCAGCAAACCCTCCTTGTTCCAGTGGGCTGTACTTCCAGGCCACTGTGGATTTTTAAGAGTACAGCAACATGCAGCATTGATATCCTTTGTCTGGACCTGGGCAGAAAGAGCATCTTCCTCTTCTAGAAGGGTAGCATCACTTACAGGTGATCACAGGGACAGAGAAGTGTGAGAGTGTCTGGGATCTTCTGAGCAATGATGTGAACCATTTCCTTCCATAGACTCTGTTTCAACGCTGTGAGAAGCTCAGGCCACTGCTCTTTCGCCTTGCCAGTGAGACAGTTGATGATGATGAGGCTCTAGGTAAGAGCCAACTCTGTCCTTGGATTTCTTTGCAGTTAAGTTCATCTACCTTTGCTTTGACAAGTGGGATACGCCCTTCCTCTGAGAGGGGGAATGCTTAGGCACTTGCTACCCTGCTGCCAAAGCTTTCCACATTCACCTTTAAACCATGCCCATGGGAAGCTCCTCCCACCCCTCTCCAAGGAAGGTATAAATTTTCACTTGGAGCCCAAAGTTAAACAGTCAATCCAGTTTCTTCTGGCCAAGGTGGTTTTCAGAGTTTGTGGAGTTCTGGTGTTCAGAGAACTGGAGGCTTTTGCAGTCTTTTCTCTACAGAGATTGAATTTCTCCCCGTCTATCAACACAGAAGGGAGAATATTTTTTTACTTTCTTAAGTAATATATTGAGGAGGGCCATATGAGTGGAATCTTTGAATTCCATTGTTGTGAAATTTAGCCCTTCCCAGAGGACTGCATTTCACAGTCTTGTCCATATGCCTTGAAAACCTGACTGAAGGGATGCCTTGCTGAATAGAGATCTTAAACAGCAAACATAAGAGCTCAGCTGTGCCTCAAACATTTCATTCATACCCATGAATGCCAGGGTTCCTCAGCTGGGGAGTGCTGGATTAAATACTCAAGTACACTTGGCAAACTTGCAGAGAACAATAAAGTGCATAAGAGATGGCAGGAACTGTAAGTGCTTTAGAGATAGGATCAGATTTCAAAGTGATCTTGATGAATTTGAGAGAGGCCTGAAATCAGCAGATGTATGCGCAAAATGCTGCACTTCAGGAAATGGAATGAAAAACTAGTCAGGAGTTTAAGGCACATTGCCCCGCTAGACTTTGCTCCAGGCAAGTCCTCAGATGCACTGTACCTTCCTCATGAGCAGTTTGGAGAGTGCCGTGGAACTGACCCTCCCGTTAGAACATTAATGTTTTTTCTCTTGTTTTCCAGCTGAGATACTGCAGGCCAATGACAAACTCACACAGGTGCTCGGGCAGTACAGGCAGGTTGTAGCCAGGCATGAAAATGGTGATGGAGGAGGTTCAGCCACCAGTTCTGCTGATGCAGCAGGTAAAGAGCATCCAGCAGCATTCCGCGACAGCTCTGCTCCTGCACGTCATGTATGAGTGGAGTTTGGAAGGGAAGTGGTTCTCAGAGAATAAATGTGGAGAAAATCCTTTAACACAGGAAAACTATTATGTAACCATCATTTGCTTTTATGTATAGTTGATAGAAAATATTCCTAAAGTTCTTCATCTATGAGTCCTTTCGGGCATGCCTGCACCCATAAATACACTGTTCCTTTCAGGAGGTTTCTCTTTAACTCTTTCTGCTCTTTCCAAAGCATGCCGGCCAACTCCAAGACGCATGAAGAGCTATACACTGATTGACTTCTCTGAACTGGAGGCGACATCCCAGTCTCCTACGGACCAATTTGCAAACATAACCACCGCCTCCCGGCACAGCAGCACAACCTCTACCTGTCTGCTCGATGAGGAGTTAAAGTCATTAGGTTTGTATGTGCAATTCAGTACAGCATTACCCTTGTTACTAGGGTTCATGGCGTTTAATGAAGATAGGAGAACTTTGACTTTAATGTCAGTCCTAAGAGAAAGTAGACCCTTTCAGCCAGTGTCGTAAATTTTCAAGAATATAGTTTCTTTAATGCTGTTAGACTGTAGTCAAACTGCTGTTAGACAACAAGAACCTGTGGAAAACCCTTGTTTTCTGTAATTGATCTGTAGCATTTTGGCATCTTTCTTAGGTCTCAGCAACTCTCCTGTTGCACAGAAACCACCACCTGATTTTGGATTAGCAGAGGTGAGTGATCCTCAGATACTTTAGTCCATAAGGTACAAAGGACAAAAATCAGATGTGATTCTTGATCTAGCTTTCTCTGGCAGCCTTTTGTTACACTGCTCTATTCTGAAGGGAAACTGGAATCCTCGTGCTCTGCAATGAATTTCTCAGTTGCAGTTTGCAACCAGATTACTCGTATTTATTTCTACTTTAAGTAGTGTTATTGAAAATGAGGTTCTTCTCAGTGGAACAGGTCTGATTTTTGCTGATGTGATGTTCTATAGCATGAACCAGAAGTGCCTTACTTTTCAGACTGATGTACACAATGGATATGGTGAAATTGTAAGTGCTGTTCAAACACTGGGACTGCAGGAGAGCTGGGAAGACAGCTGTTTGGAGAAGAATGCATTTCGGGGCCTGGCTGATCAGCTCTCTCCACCATCCAGGACCAAGACATTATCCTTGTAAGCAAACTCTGCATAATACAGACTGCCTTTGGAGATGAGGAATACTGTTTTAGAGCAGTGAGTTTTAGGAAAACCTTTCAACTACAACTGGTTAGTGATGGCAAGCTATCCATCTGTGCATTGGCTCTTAAGCAGCAGTTATGATCCTGTTAATTGCACTGTGTGCAATTGCACACTAGGACCTTCCAAGGGTCAGAAACTTGGGGAGACAAACCCCATGGCCTAGTAACAAGGTGATCCTGAGGTAAAGGAACAAAACCATTGCAGTCAGGTCTTTTTATAATAACCTGTGACTCAAAAAATACTTTCCCCAGCTTTCTTCAGGCTGTGACAAAGTAGTTTCCAGGCATTCAGTGGAAGCCTAACAGTTCATGAACCAAATTAATCATCCACATGTCTTCACAGCAGGTGACCATTACAATATGCTTATCCACTCTGCCATAATACAAGCCAAGAAATTTTACTGGAGATTCCCAACTTCTTTGAGCTAGAATTTCCTTTAATCTCACTGACTAGAGCTCCGGAGAGCCTGTGAATGGGGAGAGTAGGCTTCCAAAGCCCTGAAACAAAGTTTCACGATAGTAACAGAAATCAAAGTCTGCCTTACTGACTGCTGAAACAGCAACTTCTTCCCCTATGAAATAGAGACAGTTTTTTAATTTCTCAAGAACTCAGAGAGTATAAGCTTGTACTTTCTGTATACCTAAAAGGGATGAGGGATTGGGAATACAAATGCACACAGCAAGAAGATGGTATATACCATGTAGTCTCCCCAGTTAATATAAGCTTTCTACATGCTTTTCTTTCCAGGGATTTATCACCCATGAAATTGCCCTTTCCAGATCTTCCACATAGCTCAATGGCAGATACTTCATTCTCCAGCCTAGGCTACGAGCTGAAGCCTGCTGCCTCTTTGCATCCAGCTTCCTATGATGCTTCTCTAGAAAACCTTTTTGTCCCTTTAATTTCAATTACACCGAGTAAGTGCAATGATTTCTGTGCCCCAGCTCTGCTTACTAGTGGCTTACTAGAGCTCTTCTGTGATTTTTGCAGGGGAGCAAGCCAAAGTAGCTTCATGCTGTGCGGGTTGGCTGGAGAAAAGTAATGACTGTTCTGTGAAGGACTTAATGTATCTAAGAAGTTGAGCAAGTGCTAGGGATCGTACCATGGAAATGTCCTTGTCCTCCCTACTCAGGAGTTTCCTGCCCTGGCTAACCTCTGTGATGTGCTTCTAAACTGTTTGCCCTTAGCACCTTTAATCAAGTTTCAAGCAGTTCTTCTCCAGAGGCTAAAAAGGTATCTATGGGTGGGAGTTGGTCTGCTTCCCAAAGCAGAGCTGTTCTTTCCACCTCTGCTTTTCAATTCAACACTCTTTGGCCCAGCCCTGCAACCACTTGATGGAGTGTCAGCCTGGGTACGTGGCACCCCAGTGTCTCAGAGCAGGGCACATCCTGTTATGAGGACTCCAGGGCCGTCACTACTTTTGGAAGAGGACAGGTGCAGAGACGTTCTGACCTGATTGTCTTCTGCCTTCAGTCTCTCAAGTGAAGGATTTACCAGATTTTGGAAGGGCTGAATGGTGATAGTTAGGTGTGGATTTACCAGGCAACGGTGATAAGGGGCTAAGTCTTGTGTGTGCCGAAGAATTACATTTTGCTTTTCCCATCATATCTCTATTGGATCCACACCTGACATCTCCAGCTGACTGTTGAAATCTGAGCTGCTAAATCTCCAATTTAGACATTCAGATTCCTTTCTCTGCCTTAGAGGTGAAACGTAAATCACAGGCAGCTGCTTGGTCTGTGAGTTTGCTGGAGGAAGTAAAAGTTTGTACGCGTGTTTCCTTTTTGCTGTTCCTTATCCCGTCTTTGCTGTTCTGCCCTCAGAAGGAAGGGGAATCCATGCTTTGTTTCTGACTCTCCTTTTGTCTCTGGCAGGCAGTATCTGTCCACTTACTGTGTACGACAGGAATGGTTTCAAGGCTATGCTCCACTTCTCCAGAGACCGGGCTCCTGGCCAACCAGATGTGCTGGTGATGGTTCTTTCCATGCTGAGCACATCAGCTCAACCAATTAAGGACATAGCATTCCAGGCTGCAGTCCCGAAGGTGAGAAGCCTGTGGTGAGTGGCAGAGAAGAGGGACGACTCAGAAATGTCCTGAGGAGAAGGTTCGCCATTTCTTGCTTAGGATTTTCTTTGCTCATCGGAAATGGCATGCCTCACTTTCTCTGAACGGTGAACCTGCTGTGTGGTGGTGCCTGTGGTGCCAGTGCTTGTTTCACAGCGTATATCCCTGGCCTTGTGACAACTAGACAGGGCTCCAGACATGCTGGTTTAGCCTCCTGGGGAAGGCACTCGTTCTGCCTGTGTATGTGCAGCATGGAGTTATCTATTTAGGAATATCTGCCTTTAGATGCAGGCTGTGGAAAGGCATGCTTTTCATTAAATGCCAAAATCTGTGGCCTGTAGTTCCCTGGGTCCTCCTTCTTGCTCTTCTGGGATGCTGAAAAAGGCCTGGGTCCCTCCCTGGGAGTGCTGAGGGAGCTGGCTGATGTCATTGCGAAGCCACTCTCGATAATCTTTGATTGATCATGGTGACTGCGAGAAGTGTCCAAAGACTGGGAAGGTCACCCTCATCTTCCAGGTGGTCCCAGCATGGACCAAAAAGCATTCCTTTTGTCTTCTCTTTCAGACCATGAAAATAAAGTTACAACCAGCATCCGGTACTGAGCTGCCCGCCTTCAGTCCTCTCCTCCCCCCTGCAGTGGTATCCCAGGTCCTGCTGCTCGCCAATCCACGCAAGGTATGTGTGGTGATGGAGTCTGCTGGTGGAGCACTCGGAATGTCACTGTAGCGGGTGGGGTATTTGTATGAAAGATGGGGAGAATATTATTAGCAGGGAGATGCAGGGGAGAGACAGAGCAGTCTGGGCTGTGCTGGGAAGACATTTTCCCACTGAAACAGCTTTCCAGAGCTATAATCTGAAGGATTGAATGGGCAGTTGCTGCAGGGGCCTGCACAGCTCTGCCTCAGTCTACCTGCAGAGATGGCTCCTGGTAGACACTGTGCAGATGTTTGCAGCTGATGGAACACGAGGCCACCCAAGGAGTAAGTGATGGGTGGCAGTTCTGTTGCATTGGTGAATAATTATGAGACTGAAGATTGGTGTAAGGAATCCTCTGTCACTGTGAAGGCTGGCCAGGCCTGGATTGCCAAGCATGCCCCTGGGTGGCTTGCATAGGTCTCCCAGTTCCTCCCTAAATATCTTATGAAGATTCAGGTCTCGTTCTGTGCAGAGGTTCCACATGGCTGAAGTGTTACTCTCCCCTTCCAGAGGGCAATTCATTGCAGCAAGGCTTCGAGGGGTGAGGCTCAAGGGGGCCCAGGAATCTGCAACCGTGACATGCCCCTCTCTCTGTTCCTTTCTCTCATAGGATCCCATCCGACTGAGATACAAACTAGCGTTCACGCAAGGCGTGCAGCCCTTCAGTGAGGTGGGAGAGGTGACTGGCTTCCCAGAGGCAGAGCTCTGGGGCAGGAGCTGAAGTTCAGCAGGCTTGGATGTTGCCATATTGCCTTAGCCACGCGTGGGGAGGGACTGTGTGCCAGCAGTGCCGGCCTGGACTCCGTAATGGCTCCTTTCCTCAGGATCCACCATCTCCTTCTTCCTTTTGGTTTCTGTGCCAGTGTCTGGCAGGAGGAGTGTAAACTGGCTGCTTCTGCCACGGCCTTTCTCTGTAGCTGACCGTGCTTTACAAGAGACTGCTGTAGAGCCCTGCAGCCCGGGAGCCCTGATGCTTCTTTCATATAAGTGTTTCCTGCTGCTTTCTGGGCCAGTGTTCCCTCACCCCCATTACTTTTTCTTTCTGAATTAAAAAAAAAAAAAAAAAAAGCAAACCTATACCAACAATCAGCCCTCGTAGCAGACTGCTTGGAGCTAGGGCAGGATCTGTTGCAGGGGCCTACCCACCCTCTTTTCACTGGGGCCTGTGTGCTGATGTGCAGGCAAGAACGTGAGGAATGGTGGGAGTTGGGCTATCTGGACTCTGGCGGAGGCGGTTTATAGGGAAAGGTACAAAACAGAGGGAAGAGAGCAAGCAGGGGGAGGGCTTTGGGGCCAGCCAGTGAGAAAAAACCACCAAGACACTCATCTGGCCCCAGGCCCTGCATCTTGTCTTGCTCTGGCTCCTTCCTTTGGGCTCTGCAGAGCTCCAGGCACGTCTGGGGGTTTCTCCTCCTCATCCTCCCCACAGCCGCCTCCTGCCTGCCAGCTGCGCTGCGGGGACACCGGCCCACAGCGGGGCCGAGGCCAAGGCCTTCGGTTAAAACCCCCTGCGCTTCCAGCTGTGCGGGAGGAGAACGGGCGTATTTTATTGCCCAGGTACGCTGAGCCATGAGGACGGGGCGGGGGGGGGGGGGGGGGGATCCGCACCCCCGGTGCAGCGGGGTCCCGGAGGACCTTCCCCGGGCCCTGGCCGCCCCGGCGGTATTTTGGGTGCGAGTTTGTCCCGCTCTGGGACACTCCCCCCGCTGGTTTTTCTCCACAGACCCCGTGAGGGTGGCGGCTACCCGCCCTTAAGCCGGTGTCCGGGCCGGAACGCGGGGCCTCCGTTCCGCGGGGCCTCCGTTCCGCGGGGCCTCCGTTCCGCGGGGCCTCCGTTCCGCGGGGCCTCCGTTCCGCGGGGCCTCCGTTCCGCGGGGCCGGCCCCGCCCACCCGCGCCGGGGAACGCCCCTCTCCGCCGACGGTGGCCGCCCGGCGGGTACGGTGGCCGGCAGGGGCCCGGCGGTGCGTTTCCTGGTGCGCTGCGGGGCCGCCGCCGCGGCCGGCCTGTCCCCGCCGCGGGCCCGGAGACGAGACGGGACGAGGTGAGGTGAAGGCGGCGGCGATGGATTTCTCCAGGTTCCTGTCGGATGACTTTGAGGTGAAGAGCTGGGTGAACGCGGCCTTCCGGGCCGTGCAGCAGGAGGCCCCCGGGAAGGTGGACGCCCACGCCGCTACCCTGGTGATGAAGTTGCAGCTTTTCATCCAGGAGGTCAACAACGCCGTGGAAGGTGAGGTGGGCGGCGGGGGTCGTCAGCGTGTCGGGCCGGAGCCGGTGTGTGTGGGTTTTGTTGCTCCGGTGAAGCTTTCCTCCCGGTGCGGGACGGACTGGGGTGCTGCTGCAGGCTGCGTGTCCTGACAGATCCGCTCTCAACGCCGGGAAACGGCTGCCCCTGCCAGGGGAGGCTTAGGTTGGGTATTAGGGAAAATGTCTTCGGGGAGAGGGTTGTGGAGCACAGGCTGCCCGGGTAAGGGGTCGGCTCACCGTCCCTGGAGGGATTTGAAAGACGTGTCTGCTTAGGGACACGGTTTAGGGGGTGGGCTTGGCGGCATTCGGTTCACGGTGGACTCGGTGATCTTAAAGGTCTTTTCCAGCCTAAACGATTCTATGATTCTACGATAAAGTACGTATTTAAATGTACTTTGAAGTTTAAGTACTCTAAAGTTACAACTAAAGTTTTGTTGTTTGGTGTTTTGCTTTGTTGTTTGGTCTTTTCCAAGTATGGAAGGTTACGTAAGATTATTGAAAAACTCCCTCTTTCCTGCAAGGGTTCTCAGGCCCTCCTTCCTCACTGCACTGCTTGGTGTTTCTGTAGAAACAAGCCACCAGGCTCTCCAGAACATGCCCAGAGTCCTCCGGGAAGTGGAGGTCTTGAAACAGGAAGCAACGTTCCTGAAGGAGCAAATGATCCTTGTTAAAGAAGATATCAAGAAATTTGAAGAAGACACAGCTCAGTCAATGCAGGTAGGTTCTTGTCTTCCTCAGTATTTATTTGCAACTAGTGAAATTCTGGTTTCCAGGCTTGTTCATATTGAGCAATCTTCTGAACTCAAGATAGACAAAACCACTTCTATTAATGTTAATAGTAGAAAAACTGTGTGTGGCACAGACCAGTGCAATCTGCGTTTCCTGAGGAACAGCTGATCATGCTTCAGTTCAGACAGAGTTGCTGTTACCTGACTGGGGACGCTGATTTCTGCCCAGATTTCTGCCTATTGTTAGCTGGGGTCCATTTTTCAGGCAAAGTGGATACTAAAAGTACAAATTCAGAATGCAAACTAACCTTTTGTTGTTTGACTTTGGAAGTTGATTTAACATCTCTAGCTCTTTCAGCCAACTCCTTCCTCCTTGTAACGGCATGATCTTTTCACCCAATTTTTAAAAGCCAACCCAAAAATAACTCCCATAATACAAGTATCTATGACAATCATCTTTTGTTTCAATGGGCAACATTATATTTTTTTTTCTTCAGGTCCTGGTAGAGATTGACCAAGTGAAATCTAGAATGCAGTTGGCTGCCGAGTCACTTCAGGAAGCAGACAAATGGAGCACGTTAAGTGCAGACATTGAAGAGACTCTTAAAACACAGGTAGAGGCCCCATTATTCTTTTTGGCCTTTGTGCCTTCAGCTTTCCAGGGAAACTGAGTGTAATAGTAGGTTTTTGAAGTGACTCTAAAACACGTACCTTTTTGTAAAATGTCATATGAAGCTGGCATTAATGCTTTCTGAAGTCATGTTTGGTAACTGAGTTGCCTTACCCTGGTGGCAGGATGTGTCTGTGATTTCGGCCAAACTAACAAGTATGCAGAGCAGCCTGGCTATGCTTGTGGATACGCCAGATTACTCCGAGAAGTGTGTGCATCTTGAGGCTCTGAAGAACCGACTAGAGGCTATGGCCAGCCCTCAGATTGTTGCTGCTTTTAATTCCCAGTCTGTAGGTCAGTAAGTCTTGGTGTCACTTGGTGCAGAGTTTATTGTCTTTAAAAGTAAGATGTTTTCTGGGTGGGGAGTTGGTGTGCTGAAGGCTCCTGGCGCTGGGTTGTGCGCTTTTTCTGGTGGAGCCAGATGCTGTGAAATGTTATGTGCTCTGCAGTTGCAGATGTGCTCTCCAGTGCATCTTTGATTTTCCTACAGTTTGGTGTGCCTGTGGCCACTATGGGAAATAAGGAAAATACGAGCTGGTTTTATAGGCCATGTAGATGTATGAAATGGAGGTGCTGAGGCAGCGCTGCTCTGCTGTCAGAGTTTAGTTATGCCATGAATGCTCTCCAAGTTGGAAGTGCTGCTCAAGTAAGCAGAAGGCCTCTGGTTTTGTGTTATTGTAGTGCCACTGGGCATTTCTGTTACACCTTGGTGTTGTAATCAAGAAGGAAATTTGCTTGGAAACATTCTGACTCCTTACTACCTTGTAAAAGCTGTTTTATAAATTCTCCTTTAGAAAATTTGACTTCTTGTACTGTTCTTTGTGTTCATCCTTTCCTCTCCTACTGTCACAGCACTTCTGAAAAATACTTGTTCTGGTTGTTGCCTCTCATCTGTGTGCACCATGAAGTCCCAGTGAGAATCTGGGGCTGCTGTGCTTTTGCTGCACAGTGCTCTGGAGTTCTTGTCTATGTAAAGGCAAGGCGCAGCAGTGTGTGACTACAGACGGCTGGAGGGAGCGGAGGAGGGAAGAAGCTTTATGTGCTGTGCTTCTAACAAGTGTGCTTAATCTTTTGCATAGATCTCTCTCTTCTCTCTTGCATTCCTCTTCTGGCTTTTCTTCTTTGCACAGCTTCCTTTTTTCTTGGACTGTGCTCATCACCTTCACAGTAGGTCCCATGCCTTTTTTCTGCTGTTGCAGTGCATTGACCTTTACAGACAAAATCAAGACAAAGGATGACATTTTGGAATATTTTCTCTGCTTAGGATGAAAGTAAATTGAATATTCATCTGCTCTGTGAGTTCTCCACTAAAGAAAACATACAGGTGCAAGAAAGCTGCTGGCAGCAGGTCTGCTGGTACGAGGTCCTTTGCTTGGGCATACTGTTCAGAATAATTCACTTTAAGCACTGTTTGCATTCTCTTTCAAAATCTGTTCTGGCCACGTGGAGACATGGGCTTTTTTCCCATTGAAGAGAGTTTCTCTGTTTACTGTGAAGTCGTATTTTTTTCCTGAAGTCTGGCTCCTATAACTGTAATACAAGTCCATAACCATATCCCCAGAGAGTCTGTATTTGGTGACTTCCACAGCTGAAGAGTACTTCAAGTACTTAGTGTTCTAGTTTATCTGCCTTCTGGGTCCTGTTTGAAAAACAAGGTCTCATTACTAATTCCTCTAACCCCAGATGTATTTTGTGGACAGAACTATAGTCATCCCCCTTACAGTACAAAACGAGCTTTTGATGAACTTGAATTTCAAAGCTTTGACTAATGGCACCGTTAGCTCTTACACAGTCTTGAGGCAGCTAGCTTAGGTATCAGTTTGAGGAGTTCTGAAAGCAAAGCTGGGGGCTTTGTGAGGTATGTTCTAGTTTTGTAGATAGCGGCTTGCTTCTGGAAAATAATGATTCCCTTCTAGGAAATGCTCTGGTTTTATCTGTCTTTAATACTAGATACATTTGCTGGTTAAGAAGTTAAATTTAAGAAGTTGCATTAATTCCTCGTGTCTGCTACCTGTTCTTGTTTGAATGTGGGTTTTAGGCAGTTCTGTTCCTATTTGAGAAGATAAGCAAACAAAAGGTGAAAGTGTGTCTTTCTATATAGGTCGTTGTGCACACTCTCTTAAAAGAAGAATTCTCTTGCTGTTAGACTAATGTCTCACCCTAGGCTTTGAGACTGACTGCTAACTGCCTATTATTTTGTTTTGTTTAGATCAGGCAAAAACGTTTGTTAAAGTCTTCACTGAAATTGATCGGATGCCCCAGCTTCTTGCTTATTATTATAAATGCCACAAGGTAAGTATTTTGATAATATTTTAATATGGAGGAATAAAAATTTGAATTCTTGCTTGGCTTGGACTGTAGGGGGAGCTGCTACATCATGTATTTTACCTTTCCTGTTCGAAGGAGGATGGATCCTGTTCTTTTCCATATTTCATTCTCTGACTTCACTTTCTGGCTCTTAACAGCTCTGGTTACTCCCCATGTTTCAAGAGTAATTCTCCATTCAGGACTTTGTGTTCACTCCTGCAACAGACACAGGATATGTGTGTTCTACTTGATTTCTCTGTGCCTTATAGTTTTGCTTTGCTTTTCTTGGATGTAGCTATGTCAGCAATAGCTTTATTGCTGCACCTTGGCAGCTGCTGACTTCTGTAAACTCTTTTCAGGTAAGATTAAAAGTTGGAATTCCAGACAGTTCTGTAGCCATAACCTGATCCTCAAATTTCTCTCATGACTGTGACTTTTGAGGATTAAGTTCAAGGCTAGGGCTTGCCAAGTATTTGAACTATTATGTGGGGGTATCAGTTACAGTCTCATTTTATGAGTAAAATACCAATGTTAATTAAATCTTTGAATCAACTAAGAAGCCTCTAGCTTCATGCTGAAAGTCTTTTCCTTCTGTGGTGCTGAATTATAGCAAAATGTTATGCTGAAATCGGGAGAGAGGACCAAGGGTAGGCATTGTGCTTTAGCAAAAGTGCTTTGCCTGGTAAGTTCTTGGTTTGAAATAACAAAAGCCAGATCTGTGGACTGTCAGTTCTCTTAAAATAGTTCTTATTACCCCTGCAGGTGCAGCTGGTGGCCATGTGGCAGGATCTTTGCCAAAGTGACTTAAGCTTAAATCGCCAGTTGACTGAACTGTATGACACGCTCCTTGGGACCTGGCACTCACAGCTTCAGTGGGCAACACAGGTGCAGTGACTGTTTAATTTTGGTGTGGTGTATGGGAGAGGATGAGATTGAGCACACTCTCTTAATTCTTATAAAGCTCAGAATAGTTCATTGGTGCTCACTCTTTGAGTTATACTCTGTGCCTTATCAATGCAAAACAGGGCTTGCAACCTACTTTCTGTTTCTTGTCCAGCTCTTGCAGACAAGATTTGATTTCTGGTGTTCTACCAACAGCAAGGTTGCTGTGTTACTGACATTAAAGCTGCTCTATCACTTTCATCTGTATCTTAAGTTAAATCTAATTTGTTGGTGTTGCAAATGTGTTCTGTTGCAAGACATTTGAAATGGCTGAATTGCTTTATCACTTGGCTTGGAGGAAGCCCTCAAGGTCATGTTGGACTGATTCATGTCACTCTGTGTAAGATATCTGAGGGCTTCTGCTATCACCCCTTGGAGTCTGTGTACTTGTTTTTCCTGCCAATAATAATGTAGGATCCAAAAAAGTTATTGTCCTTTAGTGAAATGAAGAAATAAGTTCATATTGTTGAGCCTGTAAGAGGTTTTTCATCCATGAAGGGTAAGAGATTCTTATCTTCATGTTACAAAGCCTAGTGCAAATGCTAGGCCTGTACTGCAGAGAAGCTCTGTGCTTCCTTGAAATGTATTTTTTCTGCCTAATGATTCGATGTGAATTACAGGTCAGATGTCAGCTTACATTTTAGCAGATATTCTTTGAACTGGGGATTGTGAGAGAGAAATGGCATGTGGGGCAAAGCTCGTGTCACTCAATGTCCTGTGTTGCTTCTGCTTTCTGAAGAATTCTTGGACCTTTTTCGTGGTGATCCAAGCTTTCAGAGCAAATGAATGAGAATAGCTGACAAGAAAGTCACAATGACAGGCTGTAACACATTTTATGCTAGTAGAATTGAAGGTGGTGCATGTCAATAGAAGTTCTCAGCTGATTATGGTCTTTCTAGCCTTTCCAGTAGTGACTTCTGCATATCTGACCAGTAATTTGCCTTGTGATATAGTACTATTTCTTCCTATTTTACTGATATATGTGTTTATTCTCAACACACCTGTGTAAACTGAATGCTCTGTTTTCAAATGCTCTTTTCTGCCAGGTCATTTTTCGAATTACTATAGTGCCTGTGTTCCGCTGAATTCAATTTTTGACCTATACCTATTTTCTAGTTTCTTGGTTGCTGTATTCAAAGCACAGTTTCAGCAGTAAATATGTATTGACCTAGACTTACGTAATCAGGCTGTCTTGCATGCTAGGTCAGTGAAGTTCTTGGAGTCTTAGCAGACCTCTTTTGGTTTTGTTACCCCTTGTGAGGTTTTTCAAATTTGTTTTTGTTCCCTTTTGGTTGGGAGCACCTGTCATCTGAGGACTCTGCGATCTGTTAGTGCACAAAATGTCATCTTCTTGATCTGTATATCACTGTGTCTCACCAGTAGGTAATTTTATATTAATTCTTTAATAGAAAGAAGCACACACCCAGCACAGTTTTCTGTGCTGGGCGTGAAAAAGTCCAGATTGGGCAGCTGCTGCTGCTTTCTTTCCCAACTCTTTGCTCCCTGGTTATGGCAGCCTGCCTCTCTGCTGACAGCATTTGCAAACCCATCTGTTCTGCCCCTTCCATCCCTCTGTTTCAGGAGCCCAGGCTTCTGTGGCGAGGGCCTAAGGGAGACTACAGTGGGCATGATTGCCCCTGGGAAGTGGAGCTGCTTGTGTGAAGGCTGCTTCTGCCAGCAGGGCAGCAGCACGTGCTCAGGAGGGCTGAAGAAGGTATCAGCTCCTGGTCAGACAGGACCTGCTCAGTTTGGAGTGGGACAATCTGTCATTGTCTTTGCTGAGGCAGTGACATGTGGTTTGTACATTTTGGGTCTCTCTCTGGAAGCTATCTGCTGCTCTCTGCTGCCTGTCGTGTTCCTCTGAGATAATGTGCTTTTGCTAGTAGCTTTTCTGCTACCACAGGTTTTCAAGAACCCCCATGAAATTGTGACTGTATTGTTGATTCAAACTCTGGGAGCGTTGGTGCCTTCCATCCCTGTCTGCCTCAGCACTGCCGTGGAAAGAACGGGCCAAGAGACCAAGCTGAATAAGCTGCTGGAGCTCTATGATGCCACCATCCACTTCGCAAAAGGGCTGGAAGTAGCAATGCTGCCAAACTTGAGTAAGGCTCTTGCACTGAATTTTGTCATTCCATTCTGTCAACTCCTTTGTTAAGTTCCATTGTGGGATTTTGTTTAGTTTTACATGGAGGGAGGGATTCTCTCTTCTACAGAATTGACCAGTTACGTGGCATTTGCACTTCTGTGTGTGTGTGTATGTGTTTATCTTGCACTAAAGATACTGACACAATACTGAATGAGTTTACTGAAGCAGACCTGTTCTGAGCATGCTTGGTGCCTAGAATGTAAAAGGAAAAATGCTAAATATTTTTTAAGCATTGCTATTTCTTCTGTCTAATAGATGAGGAAATGTCTCTAGGGAAGCTATCTGTGAAACCCATTGTGAAAGATCACAAAGCATAGAAGTTGAAGAGTTTCCTGGAATTAAGTCACACCTTACTAAACAAGAGAAAACCCGCTTGAAAGCTGCATCCATTGGATGCTTAAATTTTATTTTGTAGTTTTTCTGTTGCTACTGGCTTAAGTTTTAATCAAGTAAAAATGCAGGGCCAAATACTATTTCTGAACCATTGGTAGTTTGTTCCCTAGCAGCATCCTTGGTGTTTGATTCAAAATCTGACCTGTGCTTTCCTTACCCTATGATGTTTGTCATCTCATTTTGGTCATGACTTGATGAATAATTCCCACAAACCACAAAGTAGTGAGGTGCTGTGCTTACATAGGTTTATGTCTGACTTGAGCTGTTGGCTATTTATAGTCCTTTATTAATCTGGTAGGGCCCCTTCAAAGATTGGGTATGGGAAATTCCTAAATTAAAGCTAATGGAGCATTCCTAATGCTGTGTTTCCTGTGTTTGGTTCCTCATAACATTGTCTTGAGCTATTTAAACCCAGATTCTTACTTGATCATGTAAATTATGATTACTGGGCAATTTCAGAGAGTATGACTGTCATTGTGTCTGTTTTTGTTGTCTTTGTGATTGCATATTCTTGTCAGTCATTTTCTATCCTTGGCTTAGCTTAATTTGTGGTTTGTAATAGAAATTATTAAAAAGGACTTGGAAGAATTATGTCAAGCTGTAGAAGATGATGGAATAGGAAGACAGCTACTGAACTGTTATCTGGGTGTGTTAAAAAAAAAAACCAACAAAAAACCCCAAAACTTTATTTTCATCTCTTTTGCTGTGCGGTAAGATGTTTGGGAAGAGAAGTATCTCGAGAATGGAAAGGCCAGGTGACTCAGCAGAACAGGGTCAAACCAGTTCCTACATATGTGTGTGTGAGGACAGGGTTCATTTAGGATTCACAGGATAATTCAGGTTGGAAGGGACCTTGGGAGATGATCTAGTCCAACCTCCTGCTCCAAGCAAGGTCTGCTGTGAGGTCAGACCATGTTACTCAGGGTATTGTCCAGTCTGATCTTGAAAACGTCCAAGCATGGAGATAGCACAGGCTTTGGACAACCTGCTCCATTGCTTGTCTGTTCTTAGGGTGTAGAAGTTTTTTCTTATACCTAGGATTCAAAGTAATTATGGATTGCTGCTAGTTTGAGTTTGGCAAAGCTTCACAGTAGCAGCTGGCGTCCAGTTCTGATTTGAGAAATAATCATTGAGACCTGGTTTTTGTTTGGGTTTGCAGCTCCCTGCTGAACAGAATAGCACTGAAATGCTAAGTTCATGGTTCACGTTCAGCTCTGGTTGATGAACACTGTAAAGTAGTAGTAATAAGTGAATTGAGTTAGTGTCAGTTATTTTAAGTATGAACCAGGCTTTCTGACAAATGAGGATTGCCCCTGTTTTAAGTTGTGGGAGTAATGCGTTTCACTTCTCAAATGGTTTCAGTACTTTCCTTCTACTGTAGGTTGGAATGTTTAATAGTTTTTTGTCACCCAGGCTGTTTTGGAGTAGTGAGTGATAATTTTCTTGAGGCACTTGTTGAGGTAGAACATCTTGGTTTTAGGAAACAGGTAGAGATAATAACCTTGTGTTTAAAAAAAATTAAAAAAAAAATCTGTGTAGTTGAGACTTAAAGCTGTTGGGCAACATTCCAAGCCTGTGTAGGCAGCATGCTCTAATTGAAGAACTACTGCATGTTGCTTGAAACAAGGTTTTTAGTAGCATGCTCATCTATTTGTAGACTAAACATCTGATTCTTTGTAGAGGAGCAGAACCTGGTAAAAGTGATGGAACTGGTGGAAGCGGTGTATGGTCCGTACAAGCCCTATCAACTTGAGTATGGAGACCTGGAAGAAGAAAATCTCCTCATTCAGATCAGTGCAGTGCCGTTGGTAATGTAGCAGTCTTTGTTTAATTGCACAAGGAGAGGCTTGAAGCTTCTACTAAGGGTCTACAAGGGTCTTTGTCATAGTTATTGCTCTCTTTCCTCCTCTAATTTTTTTCTGTTTGCGGTATATTTTTTACTGTTAAGTAAATTTTGTTTAAGAAATGAAGTTAATTTCAGCAGCCCTGTCAGGTCGGAGGTAACTCCTTTCTTCTTCTCCTTCACCCAGTAACCAGCACTGTGTGGATCTGCTGGAGAAAGACTTTACCAAAATATTACTATCAACCAAGAGCCTGCTTCAGGTTTGATAGAATTTATTAAGGACAGGATCCGGGGTAGGAAAGTCCTTTTAGTAGAAGATTCTGTTGTTGGCAGAACTGTTTTTCCTTGAAGACCTGGTAAACACAGGATTTGGCAGCCTGACTTTTATTAACTGTCACTGTGCAGGAGGGTGGAAGCAACCAGCATTGTTGTCCCTTAAGTGTTTCACAAGATTGGAGGATACTGAGAGAATGATGTGTTACACAAGGTGTCTTGTCTTTAATGCCTGGACGCTCACTGAAAGAAGAGTCAGGCTCAACTTTGTTGTTGTTGTTATTTAGGAGCATTGGGAAGTAATTGACTGTGTCCAGGAACTGAACCATTCAGTCAGCAAACTCTTCATTCTGGCCTCTGGAGCCATCGACAACTGCATTAAACTCACTGATGGACTGGGAGTGTGTGGGCTCCTTAAGGCCCTGAAAGCTCTGTTCACAAAGTAAGGTGCTTTTAGTTACACTGCTGCATTTATCCTAAGGGAGTAGCAAGTATTCAGTTTGTGGCCAAGGACTTTGTAGTTTATCAAAAACGACTGAGAGCAGAAAGTAATGTTTCTGGAACTGTAATATGAATCATCTGATATCCCTTCCTACCATTTCGGTCAGGCAGTGACTATTTCTTAGGGGAAAAATGGAAGCTTTTTATGGCTAAATCAAAGACTTTTCTCAGCTGTTTTCTGTTTTGGTTGGGCTCAATTTTCATTTTTAATAAATACTTTTGGAGGGGAAAATGTTTCCCAAAATGGAATAAGACAAAGACAAATTAGGCTGATGAAAGTGGGTCTCAGTGGGCAAATACGTACTTACCGGGACAAGTGACCTCACATTCAGAATCTACCTGTAAGTGCAAGATACCCTAGTGAGTGAGGTTCACGCTAAGTTCTTGTTTTAAAGTGTCGCTGACAGCCCACTTAGATAGTATTCCAGTGCTGATTACCTCCTTATTCTTTCCTGATACCAAAAGAGCTGTTCACAAGGTATAAATCAAACTGTTACCTTGCTGCCCTGTGGAGAAGAGGGAAGAGGAAAACACTCTTCTCTGATCTCACCTTCTTTATAGGCAATTACATAGCAGCGTGCATGCCTCCAGCTTATGGGCCTTATTTAAAAAAAGGGGGGGCAGTGTGGAAAACAAAATGTTCTCCTTTTTATCCATGTTCTTATCTGGGGAGTAGCTGAGAAAACAAATACATGAGATTGTTGTCACTGTGTTCCTGGAGTAAGGGCCAAGTGATGTTGGAGTAGCAGTAGCCTTATAAACTTTTTGTGATCTTTCCTAGGAAATGTGATTAGTGTAATGGTAACAAAAATGTCTTAGTCATACCTTCTCATGGGAGTAGAGAGATCCTAGTAACCCATGTGCAGCAAATTGAAGTAGCCACACAGTATCTGTTACTCTTGAGTTTCTCCCTGTCTTCCACTGGAGGCTTGAGTGGGCCATAGCTGGTCAGTTCTTCACATCTATGTGTTTGGACTAGAACAACAGTGCCTCTTCTGAACTCCTCTTCCTTTAATATTTCTTGTTCTTATTTGACCCTTGTAGAGGACTGAATGAGCAAATTGCAGGACATGCAGTTATGCTGCTCTCCAACCTATTCTCTTACGCTGGTGCTTATCTCTTCTCCATTTCTCATTACAGGTATACATCTGACTTTACAAATACGTTGCAGTCTATACGAAAGAAATGTAAGCTGGATGATGTCCTATCAGATTCCCTTTTCCAGGAGGACTGGACTGCATTCCAAAACTCTGTCCGGTAAAGGGGATTTTTTTTGCCCAGCTCAGAACTGATTTTTGTATCAAAGATGAAATGGAATTACTCGGGGTCAGTTTACACAAGTTCTTAGTGCAGAATGCAGGGCTATGCCCACTTAGCTGCAGTGCTGCTGGGAGCATTAGTGTTAGTGACTGGGTTTCAGGTTGCTGCTGGCACAGTAAGTGCTATGAGGCTCCCCACCCTGTCTGGAGCAAGGCTGCATGTCATATCACTTGAAATGTCAGCAGCTCTTAGCATTTTCCCAGTGACACTGAGCTGGCCTTAGCCATGATGACAAGTAGCAGCATGTGGATGAGGTTGTTGGGCAAAAAACCTCAGTATGTTATCAAATGGATGGAGAGTTAATAGCCAAATTAATTCTTGACAGATGTGTCCCCTGTGGGCTGTAGTTTGGTTATTCCATTTTATTACTGATTGACACGTGTCTGAGATGGGTTGTCTGGGGAGGGGTCTGGCATTATCTGCCTCAAATCTCACATGTGTTTTTGTCTTGTTCTTTCCTAGGATAATTACTACTTGCGGTGAGCTCCTTCGTCAGTGTGGAGACTTTGAGCAGCAACTGGCCAACAGGTAAGCGTTGCTGAACTTAATTCATGAGCTGTCAACATAGGTACCAAGTTGAAAGAAAACAAACCCCAAGGTGCTTTTGTTGCATAGACCACGGAGGGAAAGCAGCCACTGTGATTTGCCCCCGCTGCCCCTCTCCATCTTTTGAAATGTCAGAGATGGGTTGCAGACTGTTCCACTTAGTTGTGTACCCTGAGACAGTCACAAGAATCCTTTTTCTTGGATACCTGGTTAGCCATCAAATGGACTGCCAGATTGGGGTCAGGAAGGAATTTTCCACCAGATCAAATTGGCAAGATTCTCACTCCCCTTGTGACATGGGGCATGAATCATTTGCTGAAATGAATCTAGGTGTGCCTTAACTGATCAATTCCTTGTAACTTGAGGAGTGTCAAGCACAGGCGGCACGTAGATCTTTTGTTGCTTGTCAGCAGTGCACTGTTCAGCCTCTTGTAATTGAAATGCTTTGGTCTGACTTGAGTGCCTGTGCTTTGTATAGGACACAGTGGCCTGCAGTGCACAGGAGGCTACGTTTGTTTCATATTTGCTACATGTTCTGAGAGGACAATCCTCTCTTTTTCATCTCAGTATTTTTGCAGTTTTTGAGTTGCACAGTAGATGTGAGAGTTGGCTGTAATTAACGTCTGCCACCAGTGAATACTCGCTGCCTTGAAGTAACATAAAGGTAGTGTTGGTCCTTGGACCAACATGAGAGCAACAGTGCTGATTTTTGAGGATTTTGCTGGTGACTTTTGTGTACTTGTTTTCAGGATTTTATCAACTGCTGGGAAGTATCTCTCGGACTCCTACAGCCCTTGTAGTTTTTCTGGCTTTCAGGATACCAGTTCTGCAGAAAAGAAGAGCTCCGTAAAGAATCCCTGGCAGGAGTACAATTATCTTTTGAAGGAGAATCCATCCGAGTATGCCAGCCTTATGGAAACACTTTACACTCTAAAGGTAGCTTTGGTGCCTGGGAGAGCCTGCCTCTGTCACAGGATGCTGTTGGGCCCACATTTGGTAGATGAGACCTGGATTCCCCCTACAGCCTGTTTACATTTCATCCTGAGCTGCAGCCTTTTGATGGGCTATGTTCCAAGTCTTCCACAGAGACACTGATCCGTGGAGAGATTGAAATGTTCAAACCCAGGAAGTCTGGGCTCATTCCATCTCTCCCCAGATTCTGGCTGTGTTTTGTGAACATGCTCTTATCAGTTCATGTGAGGGAGATTTTGTCACAGAACGCATTGGGAAGATTGTGTTGGAGCTATCTCAAATTCTGGAGTCTACGTACTGGCTTCGCAAGACTTTCTTTGCCACTTATGCTCTGCTGCCATATCCATTCTGAAATATAAGTATGCAAGATCATTCATGCATGCATCTGTGAACAGGGTAGAACGACTCTAGTTATCTTCTTGTGGATCTAAGTTATGTTTGCCATCGTCAGTCACGTGTAGTAGTGAAGTCAAGGTTATGAGTTCTGTCTCTTATTTCCTTAGAATGTTTTGATTTCTTTTGCACTTAATTTACCTGCAACTTGTGCAGCTCTGCCTTCAGTGTTAAATGTTTGACTTTAAACCTCTGCTAAATAGTCAAATTCCATAGGTACCCTTCACATAAAATTTTTGCTTAATTCCGTGCAGGGAATCAGTTAGTTGTGCCCTCTGAGCAAAAGGCAGTTTTGCCATCTTCTCTGCAAGTTTCCCAGTATCTAGCGTATACTGGTGCCTGGCATGGCTGGAATGTGATGCTGATTATTTGTTTTACATTTCACGGAACAATGCACAGTTTCTGTCTTGAATAACTGGTTGGAATAGGGCATCCCAAAGAAAATAAACTGTGCCATTGCAGAGGAAAGCTCTTTTGTATTAGGATGGCCCAATAAATACCGCTTTAAGAATGTTAACATAGCTTCTCTGTGGTCAGCATAATGACTTCCATAAATAAACATTTTTCTGTGTCTGTGTGTGTGTGTTAGGAAAAAGGTACAAGTAACCACAACCTGTTGTCTTCATCGCGATCTGCCCTAAGCCGCCTCAACCAGCTGGCACACCACTTGGCTTTTGATTCTGTTTTTCTTCGCATCAAACAACAACTCTTACTCATTTCAAAGATGGAGGTGAGTAATGGGTACATTGATCTGATCTGAACTGGCAAGGTTTACCCATGGGATACCTTATAGTGGAGTACAGCTGATTGTTGCTTACCTTTCTCCTTTTCAGAATGTTTCCCTCTTGTATCACGTTTCTTCCATGAGCTACAGTCAGTGGAAAAGTTTATCTCCTTGCATCCACAGCATTTGCGACAGACAGCTATGTTTGCAAGCTCTGATGTTTGTTTGAGATGTTGCTTTTCTAGCCTGTGTGAGCATGTATTTCCCACAGGGAGCTGTGTGGAAAGGGTGTCTATGTTTTGGGCCTGAGGGAGGACAAGGGAAACAGTTTTCTTGCCATCTATGTTCTGCTCTCTAGAAGTCCTTGGGTAGTCACAGTTCATGTCACTGGGCGACCGCTTCCTAGAACACTGATAGACTTCATGCTCCAGGAAGTCATAGATTCATTCTGTACTTCTTGCCTTACAGGGTTGGAATTCTGGTGGCATTGGTGAGACCCTGACAGATGACCTGCCAAACTTCAGCCTGACTCCTCTGGAATATATCAGCAATGTAAGAGCATGCAAGGGTAGTTACTGGAAGCCCAGTGCTCTTCTGTTTCCCCAATTTTTTGTAAAATCGTAGTATTTGTTAAAATTGTTATATGATGGTGATAGATGCTCTCAGTGGTCCAGCCCTCATCAGTTGGGTTGTGCCATTCATTGTAGCTTTTATGAAATCCCTGTCAAGTTCTGGAATGGCAAAAGAATGTCAGGAGCACAAGGAGAGGTTCCTTCCTAGTGAACTGGGCTGTTTACAGTGTTAACTCTTGTAATGGGATGGAAAATGCCAACTTTTGTTTCTAGTGGTGAATACTGAGTGTATCTTCATAATGCAGCTCATGTAGCAGAGAAGTTCCTGCAATGTGTATTGGAGTGATTTAATCACACTATGAAGTTAAAACAAGTCTTGAGCTCTTACCCTTCTAATCCCCATGTGACTCCCTGGTTTCTCTTTCTGATGGAATAACAATGAAACCTTTCTGGCAGTGAGGTGTCTGAGTGGAAAAGGAGAGTGAGCTGTTCATTCTTTCTGGCTAGGCACTCCTCAGTTTGGTGCAGCTGAACAGCATTCAAATTGCTCTCCCATTCTCTTGGTTGGTGTTTCAAGTTGCTGCCACATTTGCAGTTCAGATATTAATATTAGCTGCTATTACTATTTCAATGCAACATATAATTTGATAAGCAAGTTTTTTTATGTTACTACCATTCTGTGCATCACACAGGGAATGGATTTTTCAAGGACAGGCTGCAGCCAAAAGCTTTTAATATTTTGTTTTCCTCTGGTTTATGGCCTACAAACTGTTACATTCTGCTTTTAAAGCTTTAAAAAAAAAAAAAAAGAGGAATGTATAGAAATGGGTAGTCAGTCAATTTGTGGCACAATTTTATCATGGGTAGTTTGAATTTAGCAATCTGAGAGACTTTTATGAGGTTTAGAAAGCTCATGGGCAATGTATAAGGTGTAACTTCAAGGGAAGGTTGCTACTGAATTCTAAGTAGCTTTCTAATTAACACAGGTCACAGAGAGAGACGTGCATGGGTGGTAAGAGGCTGGATCTGCTCACCTGCCACTTTAACTGAAAGTTGAAACTGAGATGTGTATGATCGTTACTCAATTCTGTGAGGAATCAAAAGACATTTCTGCCTATCCAAGGCACAGAGGAACTTCAGAAAATTTCAGATACAAAGCATTTGTTTTCTGACATCTTTTCAGATCTACCCTTTATCCTGTTGCTGAGTAATAGGTGGGCCAAGACTGAGCCAGATTCTCTCTATTGGGTAGTCTTGAAATAACACTACTGCACTGTGCGGTAAAATTGACAACTGGAAAAACTAGCGTAGAGTTTAGAAACAAATTAATGTGGCATATGTGCTGTGTAGAAGAAAAGGCAGGTGATGTGAGCTCAGGAAAAAGCTATTAATGAGCATGCTCCATAATGGGGAGGCAGAGTACTCTGAATTGTATCTGCACCTAGGAAAATTCTCTGAAGCAGCAGATAATAATTTATAAACAGTGCAGTATTTGTTGTATGCCTGAGGTTATGTAGCTCATGTGTGCGAATTTGTGAGCATGGTCCCTTTTTGGGAGCGATACGTTTCTGTAATTCATTATTATATTGTCACTTGAATATGTGTTTCTTCTTCAGCGGTTTTGTTTGGTTCAGTCTCTTGGATTCTGCTCTAGAAAACAAATTGCCAGGAACACTCCAGAGATCAAAGATTTGCTTGGAGTAACAGTTCTGTGTACAGGTTTTTCTTAACATCGTTTCAATGACTGGTTCTCTGACCTTGTGAAAAATTATTTCTTGTACAAAGTGTAATGATGAGCAAGAGCCAATTTGTTTCTGAGCAAATGTAGTTTAGTGAGTTGCTGTCAAGCTCAGCTTTCTGCTTTCAGGTGTGGATTACTGCAGTTGACTTTTTTTCTCTAGCAAAGTACTTGCTTCACATTTGTTCAGTGACTCAGCTCTTTGTGCTTTTATTCTAGATTGGGCAATATATTATGTCACTTCCTCTCCACCTTGAGCCATTTGTCACTCAAGAGGATTCTGCTTTGGAACTGGCATTACATGCTGGAAAGCTGCCTTACCCCCCAGAACAAGGTAGGATAAAACCAAAGACTTGAAGTGTCTGGGGGAAAGCTTTCACTTTTTGACGTTACATGGGTGTGATGTGTTACGGTAACACAGCTATTTGAGACCCATTTCCTATTGTCTAGTCATGCTGTTTCTTCCAAGAGTCTCTTAGGTAACATGCAGGAGGAGCCTCTAAATAATGAGTAAAACTTTTTCAGTTCTGTTCAAACCAGAAGCTTTAGCTTGGTCGATTTAAGTTTAGTGTTCATTAAAACTGTGGTTTGGGTGCAGGGTCTGAAGTATTACTGTTTCAGAGCTGGAGCAGTATTTAATATCCTAGGTGCAGGGAGTGAACAGGAGGTACTTGGGGTCAGTTCCCAAACTCTGAGGGGAACCATTGAACCATCTAGCCTGAAAGACTTCTCAAGTTAGCTTTTGTAACTTCTGCTCCTTATCAACCTGTCCACTGGACTGTCTAACAGCTTGCTGAAGGGGAGAGTCTTGCTCCAGCTTTGCACTCCTGCCCTCTCCTTTGTGCTGGTTCCACCGTAGCACCATTTCCATTCATTAAGCCCACAGAAAGGTATTCACTTTTTTCTGGCCTAGATTCTCTCAAAAATGTGTCAATAAAGTGATTTAAATCAACTTCCTAAGAGGTCTACTATGCAACAGAGCTGGCAGGAGTGCACAGCAAGGAATAAGCAAAGAGGAAGCTTGTGACCATGTTTAGAAGTGGTGAGTTGTTAGGTTGGCTGACCCTCTCATGAAATGTCCCCATCTACTGAAGAAAACAACCCTGCACTGGTGATCATACAGTGTATTCTTATCCCCAGACAGCATCTAAGCTGGGATTCTTGCAACAACTGCTGCCAGGAACTAACCTGGTATGAAGCTTTCCATCTTCAGACTCTAGTGAAATCTGGAGAGAATGTCCCGTAAGCTTAGTTTTACACTAGTCACTTGTAGTATAAAATACGCAGTTCTCTATAGCCTTGCTGAGAACCACAGCCCCTGACGTTGTTGCTAGAAAAAGAGGAGCCCCTGAGCTCCTTTCTTGAGGAATAGATATTCGTTCTCAAGCAGGATAGTAATGCTGTTTACTTGTAAACAACTTTTTTCTCTGCCTCTTTTCTCTGTAAATCCAGGAAAAAATACTGTTACACCCTGTGTGACATGCTAACCTGTGCTCATCTGTTACAAACGTTAGGAGCCCATGGTCAGAAACTGGTCTGCTGTCTGTCTTGTTTTGGACAGGTTCTGCATCTTTGGGAATTTCTTTTCTTAAGGGTCCAACCATGTGTTCTAGTCTCCATAGTCAGGTTCTTGCTCAGTAAGGACACAATTCTGGAATGCTGACCACTTCATTTAAATTCCTTTTTCATCCTATATTAACTCCAGCTGAAAAATCATTAGAGCTCGGCTGCTACTTCCAGTGCCACCTGAGTCTTTAGTGATTAGATGCCAGCCACAATGATTAAACTCCCTGTGCTCAGGGAAGTGCAGTGGGTGCTGTGGGTGGCTGCTGTTTGAGACAGCTACGGCCCAGGCGCCTCTTCAAAACTTTCTCCCCAGAATGCACCAAGGAGTTCTTTCTGCATGTCGTTCCTTAATTTCTTGCAGGAAGCTGAGTTTTGGCTGGCATTCGTTCTTCACATGGCTGTCCTTACCTGTTGTGTCATTAATCCTGCTGCAGTTAACAACAGTAACTACATAGTGCTTCACAGCAGATTGGCAGCGCGCCATGGTGTGCTGTGGTTAATCTCTTCTCAGTATTTATTTCCACTGATAATCAAGGAAGCATAGAGCTTGGTATTTATAGTCTTCCTGTAGCCTTCTGAGAATACGCTCTTTAGTTCAGGTTTTTGCATTACTTTTGTCATCTTAAAGCATTTACATATTTAATAGCTTGTTAATTTTCAAAACACTGATGAACACGGGATGCCTTTAGGGCTTGAAAAAAGCCCCTGTCATTGCAGTAGTTTGTAAACTACTCCTGGAAGATGATCCCCTAAAACATGCCAGGCAGTGCCCCTGATCCCAGCCTGATCACCTGTCAGCCCTTCGGAAATTACTTACCTGGAGAAGTAATAGAGGGAAGTGTTTTGAGTCTTGAGCTAACTTTCAATGTTGTATAGTATCAGGGAGGATATGTAACTGCTTTGATTACTCCAAAAACAGCTGATAAACTCTGAATATCTTAATGTCCTGTTGAAGAAACAGTTAACCATTTATGAATTACGTTTTTTTTACAAAACCAGAAAATGCAGGTGAGTGAGACTGCTGACAGCTAACGAGAATTTTCTGTCCAGGAGATGAATTACCTGAGCTGGACAACATGGCTGACTACTGGCTGGGCTCCATTGCCAGAGCTACGATGCAAACTTACTGCGAAGTCATCCTGCAAATACCAGAGCTCACAGTACATTCGACAAAGCAGCTTGCCACTGACATTGGTAAGCTCAGTGCATACATTGTCCTGAGAACTGTTGCCATAACACATGGGCTGCTCTGTCATTACATTAGATTTGAAGAAACTGCAGTGTGGGTTTCTCCTTTAATCGTGAGCATGTTGATCTGATATCCGGCATGGTGGAGTGGTTCACAGCTTCTCTTTTGCAAAGTGGTCTGTCACATCCCTCTTTGAGGGAAGGGTGATGTTCCAGTAGATACTCCTGCTTCTTCACTGCTTTGTGTTTCTGACTGTGGAAGTCAAAGTCCTTCTGAACTGTGAGGAGTCCCTTACAAGCCAGTCTTAGCAAGAAAGATGTGTATATAATCTATTCACGTGTGGCACTGCTCTTTCCCCTCTCATGGGAGTGCTGTGTACTACCAGTATATGCCATATAGGGGGTACACAGCATGTGTCAAGCCTGTTGGGAAGTGCTCCAGTGGATTATGAAGGGGGCAGCTGGTTGATTTCTTCCATTCACTTGATAGCTGAAGTAGGGAAGGTCGGCTAAAGGCCTTCTAAAAGTTGTTGTGGAGCACTTGACCAGCATCCTTTTTTTACAGAACCTATAGGATCAGCTCCCCTGCCATGGCTAACTTATTGCCCTGCTGCTCTGAAGGTGCTAGATGACTAAATTACTTTCAACATGAAGAAATTTTCAGCAGCAAAGTGGGAGATAGTTGGCACACGTTGTTCATTTCTTCCTTCTACTATGCCAGGCAGGGTGACTGAGGGAGGAACTGATGGAAGGTGTTGAGGAAAGCGTTTCTGCAGCATATGGAGGAGATGGGTTTTTCTTATCCGAAGCTGATGGAAGTGTTACCTCGAGACCACCACAGCTATTGTAAATGCCAGTTTATCCTGTCTTTGCTGTAAATCATGCACGCTGACTTCCCCATGGCCAAGCTCAAAAATAAGGATACAGACAATATCTCCTCAGCTCACCTGATCTCCTCAGCTCACCTGAAAGTAGGCTTCAATGCCAGTGAACTCAGCCTGAATACTTTTTTTTTTGGCATTGCTTAAAAACAAACCAGTGGATTAGAGGCTGGTTGCTTGGCATTCTCCCTGCCATCCTTAATTCCCCAGCTGACTTTGAATCAGTGAGCTGGAACTCTCTCCTGCCTTGACAGCCATTCACTTCTGCAGAACTTCCCAGCTTTGTTGCAAGCTCTTTGCCTTTGAAAGTGTGCTTGTGATCCTTTATCTGTGACCCTGGTGACTGACCACCCCGAGGGTGTTGTGAGCAGATACTGAAACGTGGCGGAATGTGTCTCAGTCCTCTGAACAAAACAGATGGTTGTCTAAACTAGTGTACAGGAAGCCAAAAATACACACCAGTCAGTACAGTTAGATTCCAAACACACTGCCGTTTTCTGTCGTTTGGACCTATCAGTGACAGGATTCTAGCTGTCGTGAAGAACAAAGGATAACTTTCATTAGCACTCTGTCTGGTACCTGTTCAAATACATGTTTATCCTTAATCTTACAGATTATCTCATAAATGTGATGGATGCCCTCGGCCTTCAGCCATCAAGAACACTGCAAAATATTGTAACTCTGTTGAAGGCAAAACCAGAGGACTACCGGCAAGCTGCAAAAAGTGTGCCCCGCAGAATGGCCAGCAGCATCGGTGCAATGAGAGGCCTGGAATGTTAGCTGTAACGTCCCTGCTGCTGGACACTGTTCAAGGGCTGAACTGTTTGGGTTGATTTTATTTCCCTATAAACTTTGCAAGGACAGTGAAAATATCTCTGGGGATTAGGGCAATTTATTTCTGAATATCTTTTAATAAATGTCTTTGTCTAGGAAAAGCTTGCTCCATTTTTCCATCCTTAGAAATAAGGAAAGATGTCCTACAGCCTAATTTACCAAGAACTATCTGGATGACCTTGAGTAGGCTGAGCAGTGCGGGCTTCTAACTAGAAATGTTCTGCCGGTTGCTGGAGAGTTCATGCTTCATGGCGGTGAGATGACTGGCTTTTTCAGAAAATTTAATCAATTCTGAATCTAAAATTATGGGGTAGGTGCAACAAAGATCGACTGATTGGAAGCTTTTCTACCTGGAGGCAATCATCATTGCTCAACTCTGTCATTATTCACAAAGTCAGGAAGACAGTCTCATCAATTAGTAGATGAGGCATGATCAAGCTCAACCCTGAGAATAAAACCAGTTTTGTAGGTTGTTCCTTGTGCGATTAATGTATTCTACTGAAAGCTATGAAGTTTATAAGAAATTTAATGAAAGTGTTGCTTTCTTGTAAAATTTATTAAAGCCTGGTATATAGATCTTTGTAGAACAACTCATCTAGCCTAAGTGTGCTTCCAACACTCCCACAGCTTTTTTTCTTAGGAGAAAACTGGACGGAATACAAAGAGGTCCCAAAATTGGAATGCCAGCTGTGTCAGATGCTGCTGGGTAACACCCCACATGCACACTCTTCTGATTTGGAGAGGAAAAACCATCTTTCTTCCCCTTATCTGTATCTATTTCTGCAGTTTTCTCCATTTTACCACCAGATGCCTTGGGGGAATTATTCTTTTCCAAGTGTCCATGTCTTTGTCTCTTCTTTCCTTAACTTGGTTCAGGCTGCTCTAATCAGTGTTTAGCTTGGTCCACAAATCTTTCTGCTGTCTTTGCTTTTTGGCTGGCTTTCTTTTTCCCTGACTACCTCTGTCTTTTGGACAGCTGTCATTTCTTGTCCCAGTGTTGCTGTATTCGTGGTCCTCCTTTTGGGACTCATTAGCCTGATATGTTCTCCCCTGGGTGGCTGTGCATGTAGCTGCCATGGCTGCCAAAGCTGTCTCTCCTCTGGGCACACATGTAATGTGCTGATACAGGCTTATATTTTACCAGCAGTGTATTTTTTCAGTGAAATTGGATTCCTTTGCTGTTCTCAGCTGGACTTTGATGATGTTTCACTGCCAAAACTGCAGTCTGGGGAGGTGAGGAGAGCAGAGGTGCTTTATAAACAGTTTTGGGGTTTTACGAATTTTGGCACCTAAAAGAATTTCAGAGCAGGGAAATAAAATATGTTTTCTGGATTATTTTTTTTTTATTGGCAAGGTTTTCAGTTAGATATTTCCTCTTTTGTTTCAGAGTATGAAAAGTCTATTAAAAGATCCCCAAATGAATTGGAAATTTGCTACTGTATTGAGTTGGGACTTCTCAGGTGTCTCGTTTGGCTGCGATTTGTGAAGCCTTTCCCCTGGAGAGCTTTGTGCCCAGTCCTGTGCAGGGCTCAGCTGAGTCTTCCAGCAGCTGCATTGCTGCTGCAGCAAGAAAAAACCCCTTTGCGCACATATGCTTATCTGCAATCAGTTCATTTGGAGGAGAGAGCCAAGCTGGTAAAGAGCTGAAGTCAAGTACCTGAGACACTTTCCACTTCTATTAGTCATCAGACGCCCTCTATAAACCAGCAGTAACTGGAATAGTAAACTGTCCGTGTCCTGCCAAAGAACATGCTGTTCCACTTTACCCTTGGTATGAGATGGGTGAATCTCACTGTACCTCTCCAATCCTTCTGCCTTGTCACTAGAAGGTGAGGATTTTTGAGGCTGTGCTTTGCCTGCTGTTACTGCTTTTCACAGGGCAAGTGGTCCTGGGGGAGTACCCAGCTAGGGCTAAAGGTGTGAGGAGCTGGAGGGTGCAGACTGCCCTGCCAGCTCCGCAGCCCGAGACCTGCTGCCCACCTCAGGATGCCGGCAGCCGAGGTGCTGCGTTTCAAAGTGCCATGGAGAGGGCTAGCCTGGGAAAACAGCTCTGTGTTCCCCCTCTCTCTGCAGCCCATCTCATTGCAGTGAGCTCCTCGCAGATACCGCCATTTCACCAGCACAAGGAGCGGGCTCAGGGCGATCATTTTGCCCCACAGAAAAGCATCTGATGTCCCTTTGCCATATCTTTATGTTTGAACAGCTATTTGGATTCCCACACAACTGGACTTAGTGGTAGTGATGTTGACAGTGTTGGTGAGAGTGTGGGAATAGATGCCCAGGTTCTTGTTCTCAGCTTTCATAGTGTTTTAAGCAAATTGCTCTATTGGATTTTTTTGGAGGGAGCAGTGTCTTTTCACTGTTGCAAAATCGTTTGGAGGTCTTTGTCATGTATTGGCTTGTGTGCACGCACTGAACGCTAAATGGGTGTCAGGTGCTTGTTTCCAGCTTGGCTGTGATGTGGGATGAAGTGCTGTCACTTTACAAGAACTCTCCTTTTTGGTGAAGGAGGCTGTACTGTAGCTTTATGGTGCTCAGGGAGGGAAGCATCCCTTTAGGGAGAAGGGAAGTGAGGAGTCAGGCGGGAAAAGTCTAGGACAACTTGTAAGAGCTGGATTCTTCTGTCTTTACAAGTGTCTAACTGCCTTTTGTCTGCCCTGTCACTGCTCTGGTTGGTTTTACGTGCTCGCTGAGTTCACGCCATACCCGGGGTTAGATGGCTTCCTCACAGACCAGCGTGTTCATGGGCTGTTGGTTGTTCGCTCTTGCAAACAAGAACCAGCTGATGGATAAGGGGCTGGGGGCAGCATGTGGGCTTGTTAAGAAGGTGCTTCCTGAATCTGGATTTTTGTTCCTTATAACTTTTAATTCAAGTATTCTCTGGCTGCAGATGACTGTAAATTACCCCTATTTTCCCACTTCTCATCCCAATCAAGATCAGAGGCAGGTATGGTTGCTCACCAGCCCAGGAAGGCTGGTGGTGAGGGATGAATTCTGTGTGCTGAGTCCTCGCTTACCTGTTCCAGTTCATGAGGAATCTGGTGCTGAAGGATGAAAGTGTCATCTCCCTCTTCTCTTAGTGAAGTGTAGCAAGTCTGTTGTTTGCTTAATGTATAAAAGATAGTCATATGTCATTTCTGAGGCAAAACTTCTGGAGGAATTGTTCCAAATGCTAAAAGGCCTGTAAAGTACTAGTTGGTGGAATGAGTAGGAAGTTCTGCAAATGAAACTGCTCTGCGAAGTGGCATGGCATAGCGTCAGCTTCTAAGTAACCTCCTTCTCTCCTGATTTTCAAGCTGTGGCAACTAAAACAAATGCAGCCTCCAGCTCAGGAGGTCCATGAACCGTGGGCTGCTAGGAGGGTGAACTCAAGGAAAGGCTGTTCTGCATGTGCCCCTGGTGCGGGTTTTTCCTCTTGCATCTGTGTCTGGGCACTGTCAGAATCAAAAGCCTCGGCCAGGTGGGTTGCTGAAGTACTGATGAAGAAGCAATGGTGAAACTTTTGCATGGTTTCTAAATTGGCTCTAATGTCTGGCTCTGTAGGATTTGTTAACTTACCCCTTTTTGAGTGTCCCACACATGTTGAGCGAGAGGTGGCGGGACTCCAGTCACTGAGCTGAAACCCAGGAGGATGTGAAGGAGCACACCACAGATACACACCAAACTCTCCTGATCCTTACCCTTCTTTCTCAACAGCAAAAAACCCAAACATGCTGAGCATGTGATTTCTAAAGCCATTTCATTGTTTAAGAGTCTGAATTTAATTTTTAAAAAGTGGTTAAGCTTCTTGTTCTTACGATCACCAAGTGAAATTGGAAAATGTCTGTAAAAATTCAGGTATCAGAAGTAATAGAAAATCAAAACTTTAAGTTGCCATTGCTTTTGGAGCTAATCATAAAATTTAAAAAATTCATTAATCAAGTCTTATGAAATTAAGACTGCAGGTATTCTACGCATTATTATCTTGTAACTGTACAGCAGCAGCATTAGACCAGCTGTACACCAGTAATTAAGGGTTTGACTTTTTCAATGAATTTTGAACACAGAATTTCCCCCGCGTGCCAGCAGCATCTCACCCGGCAGATCGTCCCCCAGTTCCTTGGTCCTGCTGGTGGTGGTCATCAGCAACGAGACCCACCACTTCCATCACTGCTGAGGGGAGATGGAGAGACCCTCGGCAAGCTCTGCGCAGGCAGCTCTGCACCAGAGCACCCTGTGCTTGCGGAGCTTCAAGCAGAGAAGGAGCATTGGACCCCCCTCACTGCCACGGCTGCCCCCACCACCCTGCGCTCGCACTGTGCTGGGCGCTGTGCCCAGAACATCAGGTTCCCAGTCGCGTGATTTAACCAGACGATCGTGTTTCCTCTTGAAGTTTTGCAAAAGTACTTCAGTAAGGCAGGATCTGGTGGGTTGTGATGGGCTTCTGGGAAAGCCGGGGGCCAGGACCAGGCGGGGGCTAGGCAAACTCGCTGCCCCGCTCAGCCCACCCCCATGGGGACCACCAAACCCCACCAGCCACCCTCACGTCGGGGCGAGCCCAGCACCTCCTCTTCTTGAAGGCTGCTGCCATCAGCCTTTTGCCAGCACTGAACTGCACCCACTGCCAATGGGAAACTTGAAGGCAACTTTTAAATTAATTTATTTATTGCTAAGAGTGGTACTGTTAAATGGCTGGCACTTCCTCCCCACACCTGAATCTTTCTGGAGGCTGGAGTGTTTATCTCCGACACACATTAACAGCCGTGCCCACCTGCGGCGTGAGCGTTAACAAACCCTGAGCAGCAAACACAAACAGAGCACTCGCGGGCTCCAGAAGCAAAGGGAATGGTTTTCTTTCACTCTGTTTCCATTGTAGTTGTTTAGCAGTGGAAATACTGCAACCTCAGAAGTCAAAAGTAGCTTGGGTCCCAACCCGAGGGTCCGACCCATGGTGCAGCACAGCTGCAGCACACAGGGTGCTGTGTCTCGGCATCCCCCGGGCCACGGCCATGCATCCACCGTCGGGACATCCTGGCCTCCCCCCAGCACCCCCTGCCTCACTGCTCCCTGCCAGTGCTGCCGCAGCCCTGCCTTGTCCCCCGGCTGCAGCCCTCCACGGCTGCCACCACCCCGCTCTTCTCACGAGGACGTGCTTCCCACCCATGTGTTAAAAAGAAACGGTGACTTATGATTATATAGCAATATCGATGTATACAAGCCAGAGCCTGAACACCAACTCTCTAAGGTTTATTACAGGGTTTATTAGACAGAGCTCCTTCACAGTGAACCATCAGGGAGGGGAGCACAGCCAGGGCTTTTTAGTTCCTTCCTAATTTCGATAGAGAGTAGAAGATTGCTCAGCAAGTGACAAACTGAGCACGGCGATGGCAGCTTGCCATCGGGAGGTGCCGGGGCATGCTGCTCACTCAGTTTCTGCGTCGCTGTCCGGACCGAGGACGTCGAGGGGCTGCACGCGCAGCGAGTCGTAGTTGGGCGGGGGGGTGCCGGGCTCGGGGGGCAGCGCCTCGTCCCTGGGGAGGGCACCCGCGTCCTCGTGCTGGAAGCCCAGGTTGGTGTGAGCCTCCACCAGCTCCGACACCGTCGGGGGCGCGTCCGGGTACCGTGCCTGCGCCCGCTTCTGCTTCAGGCCTTTGCACCAGCTGATCACGTTAATAACGGTGATCCACAGCGAGTCGATGATGATTTCCCCGAACTCGATGAGGCACAGCACCGAGCCCCCCATCCAGAACCCGAACTGGCCTCCCAGGCTCGACAGCAGCCAAACGATCTGCGGGGAGGGGAGCAGAGCGAGCTGAGGCGGCGGACCCCCGTCCCTCATCAGCCCCCGCCGATCACCCCGTGTGCTGTGCCGAGCCGGCCGATGCCCCTGCCCCTCCTGCCCCCGGGACCTGCCTGCCGAGACCCTCGCCTTGCGGGTGCTGCCCTGGAGGGGCTGCGCTCCCTGGTGCTGTGTCCCAGTGCCCTGCCCCGCACTGGCGACTGGGACGGGAGGTGGAGAGTGGGAACGAACCAGGGGCTGCAAACCGGACAGCGGAGGCGGCTTTGTCCGCTTCCTCGCAGCATATGTGTGAAGCGGCAGCACCGAAGGACTCGGCAGACTATCCCGGTGAGGAACATCTCTGGACAGGGCCGATTGGCCCCGAGGAGCCAAGCCCTGCCTGTGCATCCAGGGTGACTTGTTTTCTGCGTCCGCTCGCAGCACGTTGCGGCACCGGGCAGAAGGGCAGGGATGGGCACTCACCGTTGTGGCGGCAGACTCCGAGATGGTGCGATAGTTGTACTCCTGGAAGTAAATGTTCAGCTTGATGATGCCGTTTCTGTAAGGGACAAACAGCAGCTCAGCGCAGAGCCGGGCTGCAGGCATGCCGTGTCTCCGCTCTAACGCCTGCCCACGGGAAGGGCTGCGCACAGCCTGGCCGGAGCTGCTCACGAGTGCCCACTGAAACTTCTGTCTGGCACATGGAAGAAGTTAAAGTGCTACTGACTGCGAAGGGAAGAGAGACACGGTTCTGAAGTTCCTCCTGAAGAAGTGCTTGGGTACCTGGCAGCTTCTTTGGGGCTGTTTGCTTTGTTTTTCCCAACTGCCCTGGTTGGTCTAGAGGGGCCATTGCCCCTCTTCAATGCCCTGCACCTCATGTTCCTCTGCACGGACAAAGCAGCTGCATCACGATGGACCAGGGGGCTTAATGTGTACAGATCAGCCAATAGCTGTGAAGCTATTTCTTGCTTCTCTCAGGTTTTTTTCCTTGGGGAAAAACCCTCCTCTTTTCCCCCTAATTCAGGGTTTAGGTTCTCAAAGGGTAACTTACCAGTTACCCTAATTTTGGTGCATCCCCCCTACTGCTGCTGCTGTTGGCAGATTCAGATGTGAGTATAGAGGGATGAATGTTATGATCCAGGAGCTGGGCCCAGGCAGTTCACAGCTTCAGAGCTTCCAGACTCCTACATGCAACTGATTAGAGGTGCTGCTGTTAATGCTGATTTTAAGTTAACTATACGTTTGAGTTTGTCTGACCCAATTTGTCATTATGGAGAGTAGAGGATATGCATGAAGTACGTTTCAGATTTGCTTTATGTATCTTCCAGGCAAACACGTGCCAAATCTTGTCCTCCCTTTCCATCAGCACATGTGTGCTCTGGCCCATCGCCAAGGTTTATGTTAATCTAATGTTAACAGGCTCAAAAGAGAAGATAAAGTGGTTGTTCCTTTCACTTACCTGTCCAGAGTCACATTTGTTGACATATCTCTTTCATAAGACAGAATATGGAAAATCCAGTCCTAGGAAAACAAAATTTATTCAGAACCGAGCAGAAGCATCCTCACTGGGCACCTGCTGGGGCAGGAACCCAAGGGAGTCACATAGTCCTGACTAGTCCTGTTTTAATCCAGCTCTATTGGATTAAAAGCAAAGGAAAATACCGAGTAATGTGTTCAACCAGTGTCATCCACCCCGCTCCCACTCTGTGGTTATTTGGGGGTTACAGCATCTCCCCACACTGCCTCAACCAGGTCTGACATTGCATTCATGGATGATGTCAAGTGCCCATTGGGGCTGCAGGTGCATTTTGCTTCAATGGTGCGAGTCTGTAAGTCACTGGTTTGATGTGCTTCAAGCGAGGCAACGGCAGTTACCAGGAGCTTGGGACAGGAGGCGACGCCTGTTTACCCATCCATAGCTCCTATGTTTGGCAAGTTGTAGATGCCTTTGCTCAAGTGCACTTTTGCTATGGCTGCACTCATGCTGCGATAGCCAAGTTATGCTGGTTGCAGCTTTACCGATTCAGGATTAAATATTACTATTATAAAAATTAAGTTCTTCTGTAGGAGATACATGCAACGTCCTTGGCAGCCACGTGCTAGGATAAATTGGATGTGCGTTGGAAATCTCCTTCGAAATCGATTCTAACCAATGCAGTCATGAGACATCCCGTACTTAGCAGGGTATGGCTTGGGGATGCTGCCTGCGTGGTGGAAGATGCTGTACGTTCATCTGTGATGCTGTGGGAATACTACATGATGAAGAGTCATCTGGAGAGAACAGGCGTGCAAGCAAAGGCCTGCAGTGTACGTGGGTACCAAGAGGTAGGGCTGCACACTTAGTTTGACACTGGCTAGTCTTTAGCATGTAATGCCTGATCCAAATGGAGTATTCATTTCTCCTTAGGGAGCCCATGAGACGTTATCTCATCCTTCTGCCTCAGCCTACCCTCACGCTGTACAAAGGCTGCTCTGGTTTTGGGTGTCCTGAAAGAGCATGAAATCCCAGTGCCATGTTCTGTCCCAGGCAGCCTCCAGCCCCCCGGTAAGCGGGTGAAGCAAGCGTGCTGCAGACCCGAACCAGTGCTCGGGGAGGAGGAACTGCCATGGGGGTGTCCCTCCTCCGGACACGTGCCCCAGTGCTGCTGCTTGTTTGCATGCTGAAAATGTGTAATTTAGCAAAGAGGCACTTGCTACCTGGACATTAGCTCTGAAAATACCGAGTGATTCATGTGGCTAAGAACAGGTAATTATTAATGTATGTTTCAAAACAAGAAATCAGTGTTACCTCCGAAGCTTCAGATGGCCAGTCTGCCATGGAGATGGTCATCTTATACTGCGTGTCGCTGGAGAGAGGAAAGGAGAGCATTAGTACAGAAGATACCACTTCTCTGAAGTCACTGGAACTTCAGGTGTCATGCAGAAAAGCAGCCCCGTGTGATTTGCTGCCATTTTAGAAAGGTCAGAATTGATGGGAGACAAAATGTAGGATCCCCTCCACCTTTACAGCTGCCAGGAATGGCTTAGGTACTTACTTGCACGTTTCCTTACAAGAGTCAATACAAATCTGTCTGTGTGTTATACTTGATCTCAGTGATGAATAGCAATATGCTGTTTGGTGAAAACAAAAAATCAAAGCACCTGTTTAGATAAGGACCCTGCTTACTGGGTTATATCAGTTTCATTTAATAAAATAAATATTTATGTATGAACCTGCTGCACAAGTTTGCTGTCTTCCCCTCTAACCTTCCTTTCCTTGAGAAACTCAGGCAAAGCGGTCAGACAATTTAATAGTAAATTAAAAATAAATTTTAATTTTCTGCAGACAGTTTCTATAAGGTTAGCTTGCCCGATGGCGGTGGTTTTGGCACAGCCCTGGCCAGCGGCAGGGGTAGGAGGGCGGCTGCCTGCCGGAGCTGCCCATGCAGAGCCGGCTCACCGGCCTCTGCCTGCCCGCAAGCTTCCTCGCCAGAGCCCATTGCCCCTGCCCGGGCCAGCCTGTCTCAGCACCCGAACTCTTGAGGCGCGGAGGCCTGGAGCGTGACCCCTTTTCCTCTCCCTTTGGTACCCAGAGGCTCCCGTTACCTTCCCCGGCTGGAGCTGGCTGTCTGGGAGAGCCCTGCCCTGGGGCAGCATGGATGCTGAGGCCCCTCAGCCCGTGGCCAGGACCAAGATTTCGCCCCCTCTCCCCAGCACTGACCCCAACGGCCACGGGGAGACGTTACACAGGCAAAAGCCATTCACCTGTTGCACTTACAACAGCAATAAAGCTCACATCCACTCCCCCCTTCCTGCGTGCCAGGACCCTGGGAAGGCTGTGCAAATAGTTTTGTTCATGTTCTTACCCCAACCTGGGTTATCTTCGTTATTGCAATAATTTACCCCCTCAGGTAAAGGAAACATATAGTGACCACATCCACAGATTTCAGTCATGTGATTTTGGAAACAAGAGCGCAGGCAAGCCTGAAAAAGGGAAGAGGGAGCTGCTTAGATGTGGGCTGAGCCGCCCTGCCCACCTCTGTGCCTCTGGAGTCTATGCTGGCTATGAGAATCACTCAGTTCCGAGGTATTTTCTCTCTTTTGCATTGAACAGATGATTTTGTGGCCGCACGCGGGGAAAGCTGAAGCCACAGAGGGAGTGGGTACTGCTGGAGCCCATCCCTGCGCGAATGCCTCCTCCAGCGTGCACGGAGCATCGCCGTCGCTCTGGAAGCCTGTCACAACTGACACTGGTTTTACAATGGCGAGAAGAGGCAGGTGGATAAGCTGCCATGTGTAGAGTTGCACTGCAGTTACGGTTTTCTTTATGATGCGTTTTTACTATCGCTCCTGGGGATTTTAAGGCACATCCTAGTTGTGAGCTGCCTGTGGGTAAGTCACCTCGCAGGAGCAGAAGGGACCTCAACGCCTGCTCCCAGTCGCATGAGAAACTACTCATTTCTTAACTATTTTAGGGCTTCGTGGAAGTAATATGGAGTTTCCAAAAAGGAATAAAAATGTTCTCTTACACCCATAGACACTGCTGTTGTCTCCAGGCTTTATATGATATACTGACAAAGGGCTGCTTTCCACTTTAAAGCCAGGACTCTAAAAATACTTCAACATAAAGAGCAGGTTTTAGAAATCTGAATTATCTTATCTGTGCATCTGCTTCTCTCCTTGAAAGGATTGCAGCCGCAGCTTCGGCAGCATGTGAGCCAGGCTGCAGTGCTGCCATTAGCTCAGTGAGGCATGAAGTTAATCATCCGAGATTGGAGTGGGATTCTGGACGAAACAGTGCACAAAGCAATAACAAAGTCTATGAAAAGATAATTAAATTTAACAGTTCCAGCTAGGTAGAACAATCAGAGAATTTCTGTGTGATATGAAACGCTTACAGAGTTCACTGCAATCAGGGAGTGATGGAAAAGCCTGATTTTGCTGAGAGGTCTCTGAAGTGACATGGATTATGTGGACGTAGAGCCCCAGTCAGCATTTAGCAACTTTTAAGTAATAATGCAATCATTTCAAGTATTTGCTTAAACGTTATACAAGCATCTTAAAAAGTAGGGTAAAGTGGTCCAATTGTTATAATTATATAAAGGCAGAAATATAAAAAAACCCTGCTAGACTGAAGCCCTCCCACCTGTCTGGGGTGTATTCTTCAGGCTTTTGTAAATAACCCCCAAAATGGTTTTGATGTTTTCCTTATTGCCAGATCTCACCCTCCAGAAATGCTTCTCCCTTATGTTATAGCCTGTTACAAAGTAACCAGTGCTTAATGTTTACACTATATTTTTCTACAGTTTCAAGGTTTACAAACACTCAACTTTCTCATCCCAATGTTAAAGCGAAGAAAAGGCAAAGGTCTGTCTTCATTTCCTATACAAAACAAGCAGGCATTTTCAGGGTGAAAAATGACTTAATTCCCTTAAAGAGAAAAGGATTAAAAAGAGTAGGAGTGTTCAGGAGAGGAATCCCTCCTGTATATTCCTCTCCTGCCAGGGATAAATATTACTTGTGCACACAAAATAGGAGCTGCTGTGCACATTAGAGCAGTGCCGTGGCTAAAACCCGGAGCACAATAGCTCTCTGAATAGCTGTTAGTCTCCCAGCGCACCCCAAGCAGCAGAAGCCAGCCTAGCTCCTGAAAAGTGTCACATTAACGTCTCAGCAAAAACCTCCCAGAGCCGCGGTGGCCGTTGATGCTGCAGGATGGTGCCCGCGGTTGCTGCGGACAGAGCAGTTTTGCTGTCCCCATTGCAGCGGCACACGCAGCTACGGTGATTGCTCAAAACACCCTTGAGTTTAGAGCGGTTAGCCTGTTGGACATGGGGAGTGACTAGAGTCTAGCCCTTGCCAGTTGATCTACCTATAATTAAAAGATTTCAGCCAAGCATGGAAATTGTAGGGAAAAAAAAGATATTCTCGCAGCTGAAAAAGAAATGAATTGCCTTAATGACGTGGCATGAGGAGTTACCCTTTTTAAAGGAGAAAAACTGCTCTGCAACCTCCTGGGGCTGAGGTGGGCAGCCGGCAGAGGAGCGTCGGGCTAATGCTGTGCCGGCAGCCATCCGGGAGCAGGCTGGGTCCCCGAGGAGGACGGGGAGATCCACGGTCCCAACGGGACACTCTGGAAGATGTATTTTCCCAGCATTTCTTACATTATTAAGGAACCAGCATTAGCCAAAGCTATCGGGAGTTTCAGCCCATTTCAGCCGCTCTCCCCTGCACCGAAGGAGGGGGCTGCCTCCTGACCCTTCCACCCTGGGGCTCCAGTGGTCCCCAGCACCTCCCAGTGAAACCAGTGCAGGGAGGGAGTGAGACTGGGCAGGATGGGGGCACGAGGTCTCCTTGGCTGGCGCTGCGGTTCTGCCCTCCAAGCCGAGGCAGTAACCGACTGGTGCGTGACAGCAGCTGGGGCTGCTCAGGGAGCCAAAAGGGGGGAAAACTGAAGAGCCAGCGGTTTTTAAGGGACGGAGGGGCCCAGGCGCAGCCTGTTCTCGTTTTGCCTGGTCTTCAGGATGAGAGGGAACCCTCCGCTTTGGGGAGCTGAGCACCAAGGTGACAGGGTATGAGGAAAGGACCAGCATTAAACTGTGGTCATATGTGGAGGTAAAAAGATTTGGGTTTTTTGTCTGCAAATTAGCACTTTGCTGGTAGGTCTCACATAGCAGGGTCCGGTGTAACAACAGGGATCCTGGGGAGGTTTGCTGTAGTTTGGCTTTTGAGAAAATGATGATTTTCATCCTCTCGAAACAAAATTCATACCTGGCTAAGAGAACAATAACTGCTGATGCCCTCTCCTTACCAGAAAAGAAGGTTCCTGTACTTGGGTTATGCTTTCTACTTCATCGTTGCTGATCCGCCAGCAATCGTGCATGCTAGTCAAAGATTTTAACTGCTTTGTCGATTTTTCCTGAACAGCCTTGTTTGATTTAAAAATGAGTTTTACCTGGATGGAATAGGAAGTATTATACTGGCTATAGAGATTTTTTACGGGGACATCAGACCCGTTAATGGTGCAGTCACTGTAGGGGTAGCCCATCCGTTCCAGTTCATCCTGAAAGAAGACCAAAACAGCAAACTTCAGCAGTTATCACTCCTCCCCAGGTCCCTGGTGCCTGTTTTCTAGAGACTCTGTAATTCTTGTATTCCCTGCTGACTTTGAAAAAAAAATTAAAGAATCGTAGGCAGCAGAGCTGAAAGAGATGCAGCCCATTCCCCGGGGTGGATTGAGGTATATGAGGATGTTCAGGAGCAGTATGTTTTAGCAAGGCACCTTCTGACATGCTCAAGGAAGAGGGAACAATGACCTGAGCTCAATATTTTGGCTTCAATAAAGCACTTTGCCAGGACAGTTACATAAAAGCCTCCATAAACTGTTCCAGCCCACAGCTAGTGTATACCTTGACTCTTTTGGTTTGAGCCAGTTCAGCCAAGACTTAAAACAAACTTGGTTGCAGTCCCATCAGATAACATTATTCTCAGACAATCTGCTCTAGAGGAATGCCACACATACCACTAACACACCGATGGAGGTTTCTGTCCCCGCCATTGCATAGATGCCCTGATCCTTAAGGAAGGGGAAGCTCTTCTGTTGATGCAGCATGAGCCTGGCCCCGGCAGCGGATGACAGGTAGGGGATATAGTCTTGCTGACTGATGTCCAGAATTAACTTCAGCCCTGGGACAACAAACAAAACAGAACAGGAATTGTATCAAAATGTGGGTCTTTGGAAAAAAAAAAAGAGTCTATTTTCTTTTCACTGTGCACAAAGATCTCTGCCCTGGGGGAAGAGCCAGGGTCTGGCTGTCATGTCAGCCTTGCATGTGCATAAACACACACAATGGCGAATGTACAGGATGGAAATATCTGAGTGAATATTCAGACATTGCCTCAGATATTTTGGCTATCTAGATGTTACACTTCTGCTAAGTAACATCCGTAGTCACATCACTTGTTTCTATGTGGCACGTTTCTCTTTTGGGGGCTTATCCCCTCCCAGAAAACTGTTACTCCCTGCTGTAGTGCTCCAGAGACACAGAAATGGTAAATCTGTTATATCTGACAGAAATGGCCACTGAGAGACAGAATAACTAACTCCCAGCACTTCTGCTCCTTTAGCTCCTTCCTCCTTAGCAGAGCTCTCTCTTACCAAACTCGGCTCCGGGGTTGGAGGAATTCAAAGCCTCTTCGTCCATGCCCCAGTTAAAGATGTAGCAGTTACCATGGTCTGGGTGATAGATTTGGGTGAAATTCCTGGAAGAATCATGCACATAAAACTGTGACTCTCGAGGAGGACTAAAGGGTTATAAAAAATGCATCTGGTGGGACCGGTGCTTGGCAGCTACATCTGGGATTCACTTTAAATTGCTTCTTTTGTTGAATGCCTGTATAGAAATTTCAGCTGATATAATTTCAATCAATCTGCTGTTGAAAAAAAAGCAAAGCAAGGTACTGGTGTGTACTGAGACACAGCCACTGGGGGTAACGCTTTGTCAGAATGGAAAGGAATCATCTGTCACACAGAAGAGAGAAATAATTGCTTGATCTGAGCTATGGTAACAGGTTTTGGCTGGTGTTACATCTCGTTCTTCGACAGTAATTCTCTGTTGCCCTCTTTGCAGAAGGGGCAGGACTCCTCGCAGCCTGGGCTGCTGCTGTGCACTCACGTTTCTCAAAACTAGATATATAAATTTGGCATTCACAAGAAACAACGATGGCTAAAATGCATTTCTCCAAGCCTTGTGTAAAAAGGGGGGGGCTGTAACTGGGGGCTGCACTGCTGCACCAAGGGTACACTGACTTAGCACCTGGGCTGGCAGCTGGTTATCACTAAAAACCCTGGGAAGGTCCCACGGATGCTGTTAGTCTCAATGTGTCATGAGCAAAATGGCCCATCCAAAACTGAAACTCATGCAGCACTATTCCAAAAGAACCTGTTTCAGCAGGATCACATCCAGAAACCCTCTGGGAAACGTTGTTAGAGTTAAGAACCAGCAGAAATCACTGTATTAACTGAAACATACCTTAAAAAGAGAAAAGAAAGAGGCTGTCATGCGTTTAGCGTCCTGTACCATTCCTGGTGTGACAGAAAAGGGCAGGGAGCTCGGTATGCACCTACTTGTAGTTGCAGGGTTCGGCCCCATAGAGACACGCCAGGATCATGTCTTCTGCCTGGTAGCCCATCCTGATTCTCTCTTGCAGCGGGACTTTGGAGAGGATGCTGGTGGACTGCAGGATGTACCACTCGGTCACCGCCTGCGCCGCGCTGGTGAAGTTCCTGTAGGTGCAGTTGTCGGAGCCCTGATGGCTGCACTGGGGACACACAGCAGGCAGGTGTGAGCCCGTCCCGCGGCGCGGGGCGGCAGGAGGGACCTACGGCACGAACCCCTTCTCCTTGCATGCTCGGCTTGATGCCAGCCCTGCCTGCTGCTCACGGGGGAAGGAGAGGTACGGGCAAACGGGAGCTGTGGAGCCAGCTGTCACATCTGCCTGTGCTTACAGATGGGTCCCTCCCCAGGGAGATTTCCCAGCTGGCCACATTCTCCATCAGTCCCGGCATTACCTCCACAAACTTACAGAAAACCTCACTTTTTGGCCAGTTCTTTAAGGCTGGAGTTGCCCCAGCTTCCAAGCTCTGGTCAGGCAGGGTCCCTGAAGCCTCTGTGGGAGCAGAGGGTGGGGGGTCGTGAGACCTCCATGTGCCCCTGCCCTGAGGACTGCAGCAGGAGAGGGGCAGGGGCAGCGGCCCCCGTATTTTGGGTGCCAGATCTGAGAAAGACGTGAAGGTGACAGGGAGCCTGCGCGGAGCACCCCTGCCCTGGCTCTGCCCTGGGCTCAGCCCGCAGCAGGGCTCCGCTGGGCGACCGCAGAGGATGTACAGCGTTGTCCCCTGCGCTGCGGGCAGACTCTACCGATCAACGCTGTGCACATCTCGGTTACTGCCCATTGCCGCCCAGTGTTTTCAACATCCCTCTCACCAGAAGCTGACGGACCCGCTGGCAGGACCCGCTCCATACCTCTGATGCAGTGCTAGGCTGCTACGCGCTGTCAGTCCGTTTTTCCATGAGGAACATGCTGATCTTACTGGTGTTATGCAGCTACCTAAAATTCATCACAGACTAACTTAACATGGCTCCTTGCTGGGCTTCCTTTCATTTAGGAAGAAGTATATTTAGGGTATGATCCTGCTGCAGGCCCCATATGCAGAAATCCAGCAGCTTCAGCTGGGTGTCTGGCTGTGTATCCTGCAGGGGATCAGACCCCCCTCTGAAATTCTAAAAAATCTTAAAATACCTCTGTGCTGCCTTCCTCAGAAAAACAAGCAAATAGCCCTGGAGCCTTGAAATAACATGCCATAACTTGCAAACTGCCCTGTACCGAGGATGCCACTGGCACGGGCATCCCCCAGCCCTGGCCCTGGCCCTGGCATGGCTGGACCAGAGGCTGGAGGCAGAGTGGCTGCAGGCAGCTGGTGGGGAAGAGATGCCGATCTCTGTGCTGCAGCCCTGCCAAGGCGCCCAGCGCTGCCCGTCCCTCACCCCTCCCCGGCTGCCTCCCCTGGGACCCCTCTCACCAGCTTCACCGCCAACTTGTACTTCTTTTCTTCCGATGTCATGTTGGCTGGGGCAGGTGGAGCAGCGGTTTGGTTGCCCACAGAGGTTTGGTTGTCCACAGCGGTTTGGTCGCCCGCAGCAGTTTGGTTGCCTGCAGCAGTTTCGTTGCCCGCAGCAGTTTGGTCACCGGCAGAGGTTTGGTTGCCCGCGGCGGTTTGGTTGCCCGCGGCGGTTTGGTTGCCCACAGTGGTTTGGTTGCCCCCAGCAGTCTGGTTGCTTTCAAAGATGTCCAGGATGACGGGGTTGTCTTTGTCGTGCTCGTCAATGAGGACCAGGGGTATCTGGTGCCAGAGCCTCAGGTCGAGCGGTGGCGAGGCGTTCTCACTGCTGTTCCTCGGCGCAGGCTGCAGGATCCTCTCCAGCGCTGCTTCAATGAGCCTGTCCAGCTCTTTCAACAGATGCTTCACCTCTGAGTATCTGCAGGACAAAAGGCAGTTACCAGGCAGTGTCAAGGTGATGGGGATGTGCAGCAGCTCATCGCCACTCCACTGGCTTGGACCTTCCTGGGGACCTCAGCTCTCTGCCTGAAAGATTTACTGCAGAACGACGGGAGCCTCCATGCGGAGTACGGCCAGCTCAGACATGGGCATCCCTGCAGCCTGCAACTGGGTGGAGAACCAGCAGGAGGATAAACAGAGAGTGCTACAGTGGTGAACCTGCCAGCACAGAACCGAACTGGTTGGTTTTCAGTAATTCACTATAGTTTACACAAAACATCTCTAGCAAGAAGAGAGAAAAAACAACCCCAAAGTAACTCCTGCGTGTTGGTCAAGAGCATCTTGTCTTGGGCTACACTATTGCATGCATATAAATTTAAAGCAGCTCTAACAAAAAATCAGTTACTCCTTTGAAATTACGATGGAGTTATATCACTGCAGCTCACAGCTGATACTACTGTTTAACCAGCTCTTAATGGCTGGAGTGTGAGCGATAAGAGGGACGTTCATGGCAAGGAAGGAGAAAGAAAGGAATTGTGGGGAAAGATCAAGAGACTGATTTTGGTTGTGACAAGTGAGTTGAACTTCGAGTTTTCCCTGAGCCAGGGAAAGTTTGCTGGGAGGCAACAACCACCATTAGATTAACTGATACAGTAAGGAAACCCAGGCAAACTCGCAGCACAGAACCCTCTTCTGGACCTGTGCCATTCGCCCTCATATTGTTCTCCTTTATTTGGTTTTACTGCCACTTGGTGAGTCCACTGATGCTCCTAACGTGATAGCTGAGACAGGAACAGGTCCACAGTACCTTACACTAGCAGTATAACTGAGGGTGTTAAAGCATGACTGGGTAAATTAGGTGAAGAAAAACTTACTTGAAAGGGTTGGCATTGCAGACCGTGACTGCTGGGAACTTCATGGTCTTAAAGCCAATAGAGAGAGATGAAGTGACGTTATAGGAGAGGTAGGTGTTGATGAGGATACCCCACTGCCAGAAGACCAGAGACGCAAAGAGCAGCGTTAAGAAGAACCAGATTAATTTCTTCTTTGGCCCTTCTTTGATGATGCGCTTCGGGCCGTGGGTGTTGGTGTTGTCGCAGTACCAGACCAGCAGCTCCTTGTAGGTGTAGCCAGGGCCCTTCTGCAGGCGGTGCAGCGCACGAACAAAGTACTTCTTCAGGTTCATTGCCGCTGTTCACAAGTGGGAGAAAAGACATCAAAACAGCTATGTTGAAAGGCAAGGTTTGTGTTTTGCCAAGTACACTTGTATTGTCAGCAAAGCAGAACTGGAGTAGTTATGTGATGGCCCGACCGTGGTTTTGTAACCCAGGGGAACTTCAGAGCAGATGTTCTGCAGGGTCACGGCGTGGCAGTGAAATGGCCCGGGGCCCCTCACCTCCCGAGAGGGTACAAGGGGGAGGTTTGTGCTGAGCGGTTCCAAAAGTGGCAAATGTTTTTCTCATGTCCCTTCCGGCCCCACGAGAGTGAAGTGACTTGGACCTGCTGGACATGGCTCTGCCTGTGTGACTTACCAAGACTGGCCCTCAGGCCCTGCAGATGTTGCAATAACTAACCAGGTAACTTCTAGGAAGTTGGTGTTTTGTGTGCCAACCGGTACATCTGTAACATCGTCTGAAACCTTTGCCAACGCTAGATGGACCAAGCAGTACACACACGAGCTGGTTTGAGCTAGAATTCAGGCTAACAGTGTTTAGTTTTCAAGCTAATATAGGGCTTAAGACAATTTTTCTTAAAAGTAAAAAGTATTACAGCGCACCAGGCTATTGGAGGGGGCAGGAGAAGAGGACCTGGAACGAGCAGCACCTTTCCCAGGACCAGGAATGCTGTTCAGTGCTGCTGCCCGCCGGAGGAAGGACAACGGATTGGTTTTTTTCCACCAAATTCCTTTGTCTTTCAGATACTATCGGTATGCTTCCACTGCTCATGTGAGGGATGCTGCATATTTTACATTCATATTGTGAGTAAATAGAACATTTTGTGCTGCTATTTTAAGGTGAGAATTTGTGTTACTAAATCTTAATATCCTGAGGCAGGATTTCAAAATAAACCCGAGTCAGCTGCTTACAACTTTTTTCAGATTTAAACTGGGAGAACAGAATTGAAGATTAATGCTGTGTATAACTCAGCATCCTAGAAGAATGAGTGCTGTAATAATACAGCAATATGTCAATAATAAGCAGTACTCAGCAATGCAGAAACTAGATTAACACAAAGTCATTTGTAGCTAGACTGCCAAAGGTACAAGGGGAAGCTGAAGGGTGCACACAGGCCTCTCGGGGAGCAGGAGCAACTGTGTCCTTACTTTTCCAAATAAAAAAAAAAAAAAAAGGTAATACTGCTTCATTGGTTTATTGGCCAGATCTGCAAAATCTCCTGAGTAGTGTATACAGAGTTTGATAAAAGTATAAACCCAATAGATTTTATGATGTCTCACTCCATGATGCAAAGAGAGATGATGGTTTTCATTGCACACCCTATTACACATGACGTTAGATGTAGTGAAGTCTCGATGGGAGAGTGCTTTGGAAAGAAGAAACTCCAGCTGCTTCCTCCAAGATTTGAGGGGAGGCTCTACTCTCGTGTGAAAGCGTTTTGTTCCCCAAGGAACACGGGTCCTGGGACTCGGACCTCCCGGACCCCCCTGGACCTCCAACCCACCAGCGCATCGTCGGCTCATCCTCCGTGAACTCGTGCCACAGAGGTTCTTGCCCACAGCTGCCTGCAGAAGGGTTTATTCACAGAAGGAGCTTACATTGCATCAGACACTTGCTGGCTTTTGGGCAGGACTATAACGAAAACAGGAGCAACGACCTTAGCCTCTGCTTAATTACCCATGGGGAAGACTTGAAAGACGCGCAGCCGTTCTGCCCAAGCCTTCTGCTGCCAGGTGTGAACACAAACCCATCTCAAGGCACAGCCTCAAGACTGGTCTCTGCTTTATAAAATAGTATCATCAAAATGCATTTAAATCCAGAGAGACTAGCAAGGCAAACTAGTAAATAATTTCTGCCTTTTAAGAAATCCAATAAATTACTTAGATTAGATTAAAATTTAAAACACACCTACACTGCACTGGGCAAAATCCAGCCCAGCTGGACCTGACTGGCCACATGCCCTGCAGCCTGTTTGCTCTGCTGCTTACAGACTGCGCCGGCCAAACACGGCGCGTGGGCTCCTGCTGAGCGTCAGAGACCTGCCACGGAGAGATCTCAGTTTGTTGTACAGATCTTTGTGGGTTGCTCATCAACCTGACATTGCTGGAAGAAGTTATTTTTTCTTTTTATATTGTTTCCTGAAGCTGAATTTTAGCGCTTTTTTTCCTGATGGCAATGTCGAGACACACACTTATGGGTTATGGAGCACACACAGAGTAAAAGCTCTGCTTTCATAACTGAGTAAAGTGAGAGATACAGAATGGATAATTTTGATGCTGCTTTAACTTTGTTCATGGTTTTGCAGAAGTCATTGATACACTTGTTCTCCACCTTGAATTTATTTCCATTTAACCACCTAGCCTGAGAGTGCTCTTTGCAAAGTCATGGTATGCTTGCTAGTGGTAGCAAGGGGAAGATGCTGTGCTAGGAAAGGAAGACCAGCTCCAAATCAGTTTTAAGCAAAGCTTGGAGTGCCTTCTATCTCACTTTATCTCTTCAGCTCACCTACCATAAAAACACTGTGCTGAAGGGCAGCATTTTCACATTTTTAAGTTAGATTCAGGCCACGCTGTGGAAAATAAGATTAAACTAGTTTTTAGACATGTTTTAAACTGATTTAAGATGTTTTTTCCCTCATGTCAAAGCTATGGCACCTGCTCTTTTTAAGTGCTGCTCTGTCCCACAGCCCCGCGGGGCACCTGCCAGGGGGAGCACAGGGATGGGGACTAGGACGGGGTCGGCTGGAAGAGCGTCCTCAGGCAGGATGTCTGCAGCATCCCCTCCCTGCCATGAAACTCACGGAGCCCAAAATTAAAAAACCAAGTTAACAAAGGTGTGCTGGCAATACGGTCAAGCAGACAGTCACAGGTTTTACAGGGGATGTCTTAACATGGCAGCAGAGTGAAGGACCCAGGTTTATTCTTCCTTTAGGCATAAGCTGTGCTTTTAAATGGTCATTTGATAAAAGAAATGGCATTAAGCAAAAGCTGCTCTTGACCATACTGGGATGACTTTTTTCAATCTTTTTTTCTTTCTTTAATAGTTTTCTTCTTACCTTTATTTCCAGAATGTTTCCGAATAGACTTCTTATTTCTTTCTCACTGCTGGAAGCCACTCTGTGTGAGGCGCCTTGCCCGATCGGAAGCCAAAGCCCCTGTTATGGGCGGCTCATTGCCCTGGGCACAGAGGCTCAGTGCTCAGATGCCGTAGCTCTTCAGAGGGGGCTTGGTACTGGTTTTGGTGCCAGCCTGGAGTCTGTCCTGCTCTCCCCCATCAGCGGGCCAGACCTGGAGCAGAGAAGTGATAAATGAGGGATGACAAGACCCACCCTCCATCAGTATACAGGTAACTGTCACCCCTTCCCAAAACCCCCTCTGGGGAAAGGGAGCAGAGGCAACAGTGGGACTGGAGCTGAGGAGGAGATCAGGGCTGGGGGCTCAGGAGGTGCTTCCCCCTTGATGGACACGCAGCCTGGCTTCTGCTGGTGAGTGGCATGCAGGGTAGGCTCATGGTTACAAAAATCTGTCCCTCCTGCTGCCCTCAAATCCCCCGTTATTTGTACAGCCTGTGAAGCTCGAGGGCCCAGATGTTTGGCAGCTCCCGGCTGCTGCTCACTGGTTTTATTTCTTGTTTGGCTGCTCCACTTCCAAGGCCTCGGTCAGGGAAGGGGAACACACACCCGTTAGGCTCCCTCACTCCTCCTTCTCCTTTGCATTTTTAATTGTCACACTGCTCCATTTGCAGAACTGGTCTATAATGTGCAGGCAAGAACTGACGTTGTCTCCGTCGCAGGTGGTTCCAGGGAACCACTGCTGCTTCCCTTGCCACCTCCCCACTGCCGTGCTTTCCTCTGGTCTGCCCCTTGTCAGCACACTGGTGTCACCTAAAATGAACAGGGTGCCACATGCCTCTCTCCTGGCAGTATCCACATCCCCATGATGACCAAAGCCGTCCTAAAAGCAATGTGCTCCTGGTTCTAACGTGGTTTTGCTTTGTGCTACGAAGGAGGTGTCCTCACTGTCCCCCAGCAGCCGTGAGTCCAGCCCTGCATCATCCCAGGTGAAACTCCTCCACCTTACGGGTGAGATCAGACTCCCACGTTACGAAATGATTACGTTGGCTGTGTTGAATCTCCTCTGGGTTTTTCCTAGGGCAATTGCCACTTAAAGGAAATAAAGACATAAGCAAAACTCAGCATGCTCCTGGAAGCTCCAGGGTGGTACCTTGGCTGAAAAAACACTCCAACGTAACCAGGCCTGATACTGCAATTATTCAGTACTTTCTATACTGGGGGACACAACAGTCATTCCTCTTTGATCACCAGCTGCTCATCTGCCATCTTCTCCAGAGCCTGATGAAAAGACCTTGTTTTCCTAGAGAAGACATTTCTGCTATCTAGTGATATTTTTGCAAATTAGAGGAAACTTTTTTATTACATCACAAGTTTATAGGTTGGCAGTTGAAAGAGAAAAGTGGAGCAGTAATGTGTCAGTGAGCAATGAAAGCCTCTCCTGCGCCCGGGGTCACAGAGTGCCCAGCAGATGCTTTGCCTTGCTGCTGTGTGTGAAGGGTGAGTGGCCGCCGCACGCAGCCGCTGGCTCAGGCACCCACGGCCGCCCCGATCCACGCAGGCGCCTGCAGGTCTCTAATCCCCACGGGCACATGTACAGCACTCGAAGAGTATTTACAGTCTGGAAGTTTAGATAGCATTTCCCTGACTCTGTGCCGTATGTTAGATGCTCCATCCCTTCCTCCCCTGCCTGCCTAACCCTGTGGTTCCTGTGATGTCCCTGTTTCCCAGGACGATGACAAGCCTTACTCCTCACGTGCCAGTAAGGTCACGTTGCTGAGAGTTAACTCTGCTGCTTGTGCAATGAACAACGTGAATACTGGAACGTAAGAGGAGAAAAAAAATAAAAACCAGCAGCTCCTTCCTCACCTGCAGATCTCTTATTCTGCAATAAGGCCGGTGTCCCGGAGAGGGATTATCCTTTGCCCTCACCCCAGAGGCAGCAGCCTGGGGCGGGTGCACATTTCCCACAACAAAGTGTTGTGGGAAGTGACGGGACAGTGAAATATTCAGAAAGCTGCGGTTTGCTTCCATGATCAGGGAGATTAAAGAAAACACTGTGTAAACAGAAGTTAAATAAGAACGACTACACCTGACTGCACACTGCGCACATCCAGAATACCCGACTGGCCCGAAAACCTGCACCGTTGTTGCAAAAGTGTGCAAAGATTGGGTCTGTATCAGTGCAGAAAGACCCCATGACCAAACTGAAGTTTTTCATTCCATCCCCCTCCCCCTCCAAAAAAAAAAAAGAAATCAACAAAGGACTCCCCTTATTTTTTTCCCTTTAGAAACAGTATTAGGCCTTAAAACCGCATCCTCCGCGGCGAGAAGCGAGGGAAAAACCCGAACTAACATGTAAATGATATTTTACTTAACGCAGGCAGGTCCAGCCCCATCGTGCCGGTCCCTTCGGCACCGGACCGCGCCGGAGGGATGCCCGCCGGCGGACGCCCGCGGGCATCCCTCCGGCGCGGTCCGGTGCCGAAGGGACCGGCCAGCCCCGACCCCCCCCCCCCGGTTCCCCCCCCTCCCCATCCGTACCTACCGCCCGGGCGGCTCCGGCAGCGCTCCCCGCTGAGAGCGGGACCGGCCCCGCCGCCTCCCCCCGCCCCGGTCCCGCCCCAGCCCGCCCCTTGTCATTTCCCGACGGTGCATCTAAACCCTCCCTCCCTTCAAGCTGGAGTCGCTCCAAGTTTAGTCTTGGCTGGTCCGGGCTTCGTTAAATTCTTGGTTTGATTTTTTAATTCTTGTTTTAATTTTTTTTCGCAGTAATTTTAATTTTTTCCTAACACCCCCCAGGAATTGCAGCCGCTTCTGCTGCTCCTGGTCCTACCAAGACCACCGGACAGCGCGGCGTCAGTGGCACAAATCTCCCCGTGACACTGCCCGCTCCCGCTTCACAAGATGGTGAGGAAGCTGTGCCTCCATGCCGCTGGGCACCCATTCTTGTTTTTTCCCCAAAAGAAGAGAAAGTCCTATTAGAATGGCAGGCATGAGGGAAGGCGCACTTGGGTCACAGCTGGGATGCGGGCAGTCATGGAAGGTGCAGGGAGACTTTTGCAGCAGGACCTTGTGGCCACTGCCCTGACCCCTGCACTGCAGCATTTACAGTCTGGTTTGAAATGTCCCAGGTGCCAGGACATCATCTTGCTGCTTTGGCTTCCCTCGTGCCTCATGAATCCTTTTCTTAAAAGATCTTATAATCTTTTTTTAAAAGAAGTATAAGATCTTATAATTTTTTTTTTTTTTTTTCCCTAAAAAAAGCCTCCCTGAGCAGCTGTGTTTACTATCAAGACTGCTGCTGGGCATGCTTTCTGGGGACTGTTTTGTACACCGCACGTCTTTCAAGTGCAGGTTACAGAAGATGTTGATGCTTAAATAGAAGGGGCAGAACTCTGCCTCGGTGGCACTGGCAGACTGAGCCTGAAAGGTGACAATCTCTTGCCAGGAGAAATGAGCTCTGCTTCCATAAAATGACAATGAAATTAAAAGACAAAGCAGCTCTTCTGTTTGCTTCTGAGGGTGGAATGCAAGTGGCTCGAACGGGGCTGGGTGCCCTCATGAGCACCCTCATAGCCCGGTTGTCTGTGATTTTCACGGTGTTTAGCATGCGTTTCTGGATTTTATGACTTAATCTCAATATTATGTGTCTTGCACACTGATTCCTGTTGATCACATAATTAATCCCTCAGGGGGGTTGGAGAGACACACGCCCCCCCATTTATTTTCCGTATTTTCCTAAACTGGGGCCAGTGCACTGCATGCCGTGGGGTGAGATCCCTGAACCCAACACTACTGTACAGTTACAGTTTAGAGGTAAAACTCTGAGCATCTTGAGCAATTGTGGGAGATGTTAACTCCTCACAACAGAACAGTAAACGTGTATAAAGCTCCTTGGAACTATAAATCACTGCAGAGCAGCAGAGCATTGTAAAAGGTAACGATTGCCTCTTGCTAGGAAGAGTAATCACAGGTTCTTGTTCAATCAGGACTTGGTCAGACTTTCCCAAATGTCCCCACGTTTTGTTGTTTGGGAACAAAAGGGATTTTTATTTTTAAATTGCACAAGTGTACCTCCTACCATTATGTCAGAAGTGGAATGCGGGATTGTGTTTAAACAGTATTTCCAAGTGAAGCTAGAATGAACAGGTTCGATGGTGAGTACCAGGACTTACCCAGTTTCTAACCTCTATCCTGCCAAAATAATTGCCCTTCTATCGCTACTTATTTCCCCAGAGAACAATGTCTGTTACCAGCACTGGCAGCTCTAACGCTGAAAATAGAGCAGGCTCCACTTATTCAGTGGTTTGAAACATCAGCTGTGAAGCCAGTGAAGCCAAATGACCTTGAATTTGGCTTGACTTTCTGTTGTCTCTCTCACTTGCTTCATGAGAAAGTTTATTTCATAAGCAAAAACCTCCTGCTAAAAATACAGCTGAAATACACTGTGGAAAGCTCTTCTGCACCCCAGGCATTGTGTTCTGCATCAGGGTGTTGTGCTGGCATGATACACTACTGACAGCAGCTAAATACAGCTGAGAAACTGGATACACGGGGCAAATCAACCCAGAAAATGGCACCATCAGTCTAATCTGTAGTGTTTCGAAAATATCAACTGGTCCTAAATTTATCTGGTAAAAGGAAAATAGTTTAATGGTGACTGCAGTGGATACAAAAAAGGCTGAAAAGGTTTCTGGGCTGGTTTTTAGGCATGTATGTAAAGACAAAGAAGAGCGGAGGTGCTTGTACCAGAGCCCAACGCAGAGACCAAAGGACAGCTCTGCAGGGAGGAAATCACCCCCAAATTACAACCCTGTTAGTAGGATTGAGTTCAGGTCACTGGAGAAAATGTATGACTTGTTCGTAACTGGTTCTGTGTAAATCTGTATTGCTTTTGGCCAAATTATGCCCTTTGGCACGGGGCAGGGGGAAGGTGAGGTTCTGCTGTGGTGGCCGTCAGACCCCTGGTCACTCCTCGGTGCTCAGCAGTTTCATGAGGATTTGGAAAGTCTCTTTGGGCTCCAGAAATGGGAGCGGTGCCGTGGCTTTGCTGCCCCGCGTTACCTGCCTGGCCTCTGCCGGAGTCCCCTCCCGGGCGGCCCCTCTCCCAGCCTGGGTTCCGGGACGATGTGGCCAACTGCCCTGCCTACGGCTGACGATAAGCACTGCCAGCACACCCGCGCCCGCTAATTAGATTGCCATTTAGCAGGAGCTGCAAGATGTACGTGCTAAATATTAGTCACGTCTGCAGCCTGACTTCCAGTCGGACAGCTCTGGGGTTTGCAAGGGAGGAGCGCGCCCGTCGCCGTGGCCATGGCCATGGCCATCACTCTCCCTGTGTTGGTGGTCAGCGCTGCAGCCCCGGCAGCAGGGAGGCTGCTCCTGCTCTGCTCTGCTGAGGGAAGCCGGGCATCACCTGTTCCCATGCAGGGTGCAAAGAGGCTCATTCAGCACTTTAATTGCTCGGTTTATCGGGTGCGCTTTCAGAGACACGCTGTCACTAAACAAAATAGAGTAATTTAGTTGTGACGAGTAAAATCACGGTCAAATGATAGCGAGCATCTCACCAGCCAACCTATGCCGGTAACCGCTGCGTATAAAACCTTTTTAACTGACCTCTGTTTGCGTTACAACGATCAGGCAGTAAAACCGAGACTGGTTTTGTTTTACAAGCAGCAGAAGAGGGGAGGGAAGCGGTCCTCCCCGGGCCCAGCTCCTGCATGCCTGGCACAGCACAGTCAGCTGGCGGCCACGGCCTGGCTGCGGAGCTGGTGGGAGAGGGGCTCGGTCCGTGCCGGGGCTCATGCTGCTGGGGTGCGGGTACCACTGCTCTGTGTGGTTCTGCGAGCCACGCTGTTGGCTCCGGCACGGGAAAGATGGGGCAAAACTCAGCTCAGGCACAGCTCCCTCCAGCCTGAGCACCTGTGACATTGATCGTCAAATCTCGACTTGCCCCAGCGAGCCTGCGCTCCTCGGGGTGCATGAAACTGAGCAGGCTCTCGGTGCGGGGCCGCGGCAGGCTGCGCGCCTGGGCGGCGGTTTGTCACCGGTGGGGTTTCCCCAGACCTGCTTCGTAACTAATTGGTGTGACAGGCAATTAGTTGCACTCATTTGCCTTTTCTGCTGTAGAAGTTTACTGGAAAAAATAACCAGCCTGCCATGACTCCAGCATCTAAAGATGTGGTAGCTGCGGGTGGGGTCTGGCCCTGGGGATGCCACGCTGCCCCGACGCAGGCCAGGCAGCGTGCCAGCGTGGCACCGGGCAGGGTGGATCACCATAAAGAAAGATCCCCATGGGCCGGTGCTTTATGGTCCTCTCCCCTGTTCTAGGGGAAATGTGAAATATTTTGTGACGGATGACTTTTTATAACAAGAACAAGAACAGGGATGATTACCCTTTGTGATTATCCAGGGGAACAGCTTGTACCTTTCTGGATTCATTGTGTAAACTTGGGTGAGAAGGTCTTAAAACACAAGTGAGGAAGGTACTGCAGCAAGAGGCGTTGTGAAAACAGTGTGATTCACCGTGGCTCTGGCCAGCACCTGCGTTCAGCCACGCTTCGTGGTGATCACAGCTTCACTGGGACTGTGGCATGTTTGAAATTGCAGGTGAATACATCTAGTGAATACACACATTTTTCCAGCTTTAGAAACGTATTTGGGCAAAGTACATGAGTGGATGGAGACAGAATTGATCCCGTATCGGCGCGCTGGACAGGGTTGGGCTTCTTCCCCTGCCGGGAGGTTTGCTCTCAGGTGGGCAGGAGGCAGGCAGGTCGGGGTGACACTGGTTCGTGTCACTCAGCCCAATAGAGGCTTCGCTGGCAAGCATCCCCTCCTGTGCTTTGCGTCCCACTGCTTTTGGGAACGCTGCCTGATGGCAAGGCTGCCAGGGTGAAAATGGCATCTGGGGCAGTGTGGTGCACTGCGCGGGGGGGGAGCGGGATGCAGCTCCCACCCAGCTCCTTCTGGAAGGGAAACTGAGGCAGGAGCGTAAGACTGGGAGACACAAGGCAGTGCAGGAGTGTTTCAGGAAAGCTCTAAAGCATAGGTGATGATACAAGAGACAACAAAATGCCAGGATCATGTTGTCCGCGGCCCCAAGGGCGGGTGTGTTTCCCTGTTTATACCTCAGGCTGTGTTGCAACCGGGCCGGGGAGCAGGCGCAGCTGCCGGTCAGCGCCCCGAGCCCGCAGCTGCTCTCGCCTGGGCCAAAGGGAAGAGCCCCGGTGCAGCGTGGCTGGCTGCTGCAGGAACCCGCCGCGCGGCATTCCGCCCGGTGCCGCAGGGATGGCTGGCGGAGCCCCTGCCCACCGCCCCCACCACCCCGCGACCCCCAGCTCCCCAGGGCTGGGGTGTCCAGAGCCCCCACTGCTCTGGAGCGGATGAGTGGGATGAGCGGGGTGTGGGAGAAGAGCCTTTGCTTTTGGGAAGAAGGGGGACAGATGGAGAAAGAGATTTCATAAAAATCCCCAAGGGATCGGGGTGCCCATGCTGCCAGAGAGCGTCAGTCCCAAGAGAAAAGCTGTTCGGGAGTGATGCAGTTGGCTAATTGTGCCGTTGCTTCAGAAAGGATCGAGCACCCTGCGCATGCATTGCTGCGAGCTGCAGACCAGCGCTCATTTTGGGAGCAATTGTGCGGCTGCGGGTGGGCAAGCACAGCCCAATGCCCAGCAGCCCCCGCCTAACATGTGGCTGAGCAGCCCCATGTGTGGGCATCTGGCAGAGGAGAGGGCTGTTACCGGCACTGCTCCTCGGGAGCAGCATGGCACTGAGCCACCGGCACAGCGCGGGGCACCAGGAGACATTGCGAGCAGCGGGGAGGGTCGGGACCAGCGCTGCCCCACAGCCCGAGTGGCAGCTCCAGCCTCCCCCTGCACAGGAGGGAAGTCCGGTTTCTCGGGTGGGATTGCCCAGCATGGCCTAGGATTTCTTCTCTCCTTCCCCTCCTTAGGCATCGGTCACACTCAGCCCCGACTCTCACTCTTCCCGGCGCTCGTCAGCCGTGACCAGCGCTGCCCGGCCACCCCGCTGACCGTGTTACCCGCATGTGCCGGCGGAGGCGTGGGGAATTGGCGATGACTCCGCACCTCCCGGTCTGTCCTGTTCGCAGGGAGATGCCAGCATCGGGATTAGCGCCGGAGCCGTGTCACGGCGTGTCACAGCATGTCACTGCAGAAGGCAGCTGCTGCAATTGTGGGTCAACCTCTGACTCACGCTTGCCTGAAACCGCTCTGGTGCTGCCACGGCTTGGGCCTGTGCTCGGGATGCTCTGGCTGTTGGCAGCCCTCCTGGGGCTGAGGTTGCTCGAAAACGCTTTTGCAAGGCACCGAGTGCAGGCTGGGCTGGTGGGGGTGGCTCGGACCTGGTGTCTGGCAGTGGGGAATTGCTCCAGGGGGGGTGCCCGGCTCCGGCTGCGTGGCACTTGCCGCTGCAGCATCGCCTGAGATGGGCAGTGGGACTTTCAAGCCAAGGCAATGATTTTGTACAATAAAGTACCTGCCTGCCAGCAGCCACCGTATTGCACACCCGGCTGCCACAGCCTCCCGAGCCGGTTTGGGCACCGGGAGCAGTGGCTCTCTGGCCACAGCTCCAAGCAGAGGGAAGTCGCTGCTGCCTGTCGAGAACGCCTGTTGCTTTAATGTGTTACCGGCTGGCCCCTGGGGTCTGGTGGCAGCTGCGGCTGCTGTTGGTGAGGTAGCACCGATGTCCCAGACCGCGGGGCTTCGGCTGAGTGGGAGGCACGGGTGGGCTCCCGCGGGGCAGAGCCCCTCGCGTGGGTGTTTCCTGGGAGGTCTGGCTGGAGAACGCAGCAGCAGAGCTGCCATAGCCCTGCGGGCCCCTTCGTGGGTGTCTGGAGGAGAAACCTCCCCATGCTGAGCTGGCTCACCCTGCCCTGAAGGTGAAGGGGTAAAATTAAAACATCTGTAATCTCCAGGCATGTCCCAGCCTCCCCAGCGCTGTGCCTTATTGTGGGGCACAAGCAGAGGCTCAGAACCTGAAAGTGTTTTCCATAGGCATGTGCTGGAGATGCCTTTCCCCAGCCCCATTTATATTAATGAGGCATTTAACTCCCAAACCTGTTTGTGGACCACTGCAATGTCACCCAGTGTGGAAGGGGGCCCGGGCAGCCTTTAACCCCATCGGTGCTGCCCAGCTGCATCTGCTGGGAGCAGCTTTGGGCAGCCATCCCTTCTCTCTGAGGGAGGCTGGAGTTACCCCTCCAGGCTGACACCCCCGGTTGCTGCACCCTGTGGGGCTGGGGCAGCAGTGCCTTGGCCAGCTAGGACTGGGATGGGGCCGGGCTGCATCTCAGATGTGTTTTCCAAGGAATCTGTGACTTATTGTTCATTGTCATATTCTGGGCAAGTTTTTCATGCTGGTTGACTGGAAGGTTGGATGCTCCCATTTTTCTCTGGATTACCAGGTGAAATTCTGTCTGATAGGGAAATCACATATCCTTCCTGCGTTTGGCCGTCCTGTCTTTGAGTCACTTTTGTGCTGGCTGTTCATGCTAAGCAGTGAAACAAGCAGTCAGGATGAGAGTCTTTCCACTCAGGGAAACTGCCTTTGCCCAGCGGTTTTGATTCTCAAAAGCACTTAAGCAGCAAGGCCCGGTGCTGCAACTGGAGTTTGTCTCTGCACGGCTGCCCCTCTCTGCATGGTTTGCATGGCAGGTATTTGCATACTTGTGCCAAAGGAGCTGGGAGCACTGGGAAAGCCACCAGCAGGCGAGGCCAGCAGCGGGACTGATGCCTGCTCTGTAACTGCTTCCACCGCAGCTTGGACAAACCAATCTCCAAACTCCTCACAGCAGGATGGAGCCCGCGTAGCCTTTGCAGTGCTCCTTTGAGGGATGGAGGTAGGTCAGGACAGTACAGAAATCAGGCACTCACAAGCAAAATGCCTGAGCTATTTGGGTTAGGGTTGGTTGGGAAGATTTCTTGGAAAAAAACAGATTTGGTCCATGCCCCTGAAGGCTGTTGGGGGCAATTGTGTATCAAGGGACACAAAGCCAGCCCTGGGTATGGCCAGCAGACTCCATAACGTGGTGTATGGAGGTGTCCATGCCCCAGCAGGACAGAGAAGGGCCGGCAGGCTCCGTGTGTTTTCAAACCCTATTTCTGTCAGGGCATCACTTGCTGGGAGAGGCACCGGCAGATTCCTCCCATCTGGCAAACCTTCTCTGTGCAGCTTGATTTTCCTCCTCCTCACCCCCCACCCCGGCAGCTCCTCCATCACCCGCAACTTTCCCCCCTCCGGCAGCGGCTGCTGCTGGGAGCTGCGGAAAAGCTGAGCGGGGTTCGCCCGCTGTGCCTCCTCTCCTCCAAAGGGCCAGTCCCGGCGTGCAGGCAGCCTTTCCCCATGAGTCACTGGCACCTGCTTGCTGCAGGTTTGTTTCGACACCTCTCCCCAGCCCATCCTTTGCCCCAGAGCCGTGGCAGCACTGTGCCTGCAATGCTGCCTGCGCCTTCGCCGTGATTTTGGGTACCACAGCTGCTCCCCTGTAGCCCCACAGTACCGTGAAGCCACAGCCATGGGTCTGCGGGACTGGGGCCATCATCGTCCCTGCCCAGGAGCCTGGACACCGTGACTGCGGCCAGGTCTGGTAGCGAGAGGCAGGTCTGTCCCAGGGCCGGGAGGTGAGCGGTGGGCTGCCGGCAAGCGGGGGGCTGCCTGCTCCCAAGCCCTGCCTGGGGCTGGCTGGGCTCCCACTGCGCACCACGAGTCTCCTGGGAATACTGTCCCCGCGGGAAGAGACCGGGGATCCCACCTGACTCTCAGAGCAGCGGCTGCAGCAGCAGATGAGGGGATATCACGAAACCACAAATTTTACTGCCTGTTGTTCCCATAAACTCCAAGCTGAGTTTCTCAAACGCTTTTAGTTTATGATGTTTAGTGTGTGTCAGACCTGATTCTCATACTGTCCCAGGTAGTTTTCTGTGTTTAAGATGACTCAGGAGTTCAGTAGAGTTCAGTATTTAGTTCACAATGAAGTAATCCGTTTCTGTAGCTACTCTGTGGCTTTCTGCCTCCCAAGGATTATTCATACAAGGGGAAAAGGTGCTGCACCTGCCCTGAGAAGTAAATGCAAAAAAACACCTACAGAAAACCTGTGCTTTTCCAAAGAGCTTAAAGTGAGCATTCATGGCAAAAAGCGCCTGGTAGGACACGTCCTGGGTTATTGACCAGAGTGGCCTTACAGGCGTGCTGCAGGGGAATGCTACGCTTCAGCAGCTTTGCTCTCAATTAAATGATATTTTCCTTATTAGAAGTGCAGTTAATGGGTATAAAGTTTGACCAGTCAATACAACTACTTTCTTGCAGGATTGGCAGCACTTAGTTTATTTTAAAGGGCTTTTGTTTTGCTCTGGGAAGACTTCAAAGATACAAGGCTTTCTAAAATTACAACTAGTTGAAACATCATCCACTTTACAGCTCTCCCCGAGTCTGACTTTGCTCTAACAAATGCGGTGCTGCAAGGCTTTGCCTGTGTTGTGAATTCTCAGGTACCCCAGAGAGAGATCTGGGAACCTGCGGCACCCACACGACACAGCTTCTGGCTGCCACCGCGATGGGAAGCGTGGCTGCTGACCAGCACTGGGGACACAGCTACCCTCCGAGGCCGTGTCCCCTCGGCCATCCCGAGCTGCACCAGATGCAGGCACCTTCCCCGGCCACAGGACCCAAGTGCAGCACAGTTGTCTGGGCAGCAGCTGTGGGGGGTTTCCTTCCTTTCCAGGGGGCTGATTGCATGATTAGCACCTGCTGATTTAACCCAGCTCTCGGTGCTGGGGTGTTGCTGGGAGTGGGGCAGAGCCACTTGAGCTGCCTGAGAGGAAGAGGAGTCCTTGAGTGAGCAGGCTTGGCAGCAGGGAAGGAACTGTGCTGTCCCAGCAGCAAGCAGATATTCTACAGCCCCTCCTTGGCACTGCCTGCAAGCAGAAGTGAGCAAACGTTGCAGTCCCTGCAGAGAGCTGCAGTCTGTCAAGCGTTGTTGCATGCACAGGTACGCATGAGGAACAGAACTGTGGTATGTCCCGCTTTGTGATATTTGCTTGCTTTTTCCCAGGGGAATGTTTGCCCCCCTCAATGCTCACAGGAGGCTGTGCTTTCTAAGAGTCGGAGTCAAAACTGACCCTAGCAACTACCTGCATCTGGAAGAAGGTCCCTAGTCAGATGTAACTGAGCCAAACCAGCTCCTATATAAAGAACCAACAAACTGGCAAGGAAGGAGCTTATTGTAAGACATCATTTAGCTCTGAAGCTTGCTGTTATTTCCACCACTGTTGGTCTTGACAGCTCACACCTGTAATGCAAAGGGGAAGGTGTCCCTGGTGCGCGTGGCTTGCACAGGCTAGTCTGTTCTTCTCTAGGTCTGTTTTGCCACTGTTGCAAATGGGACAAGTCTAGTGTAATGGGTGTCCTTATTATTCGATGCTGTGTTAGAGGTGGCGGGGACAAGCAATGGTTTGCTTTGAGCACCTCACCTTTGTGCGTTAGAGAAGGGGCTCTGAGGCAGAGCAAACCCCGTTCTCTCTTCTCCTATGGTCTCTAAAGGACTGCCCAGGAATGGAACTGTTTGGGGACACCTGAGGTTCCAGCGTTTTTGGTCACCTTGCTGGCTCATGCTGATTTCTGAAAGACATTTTCACTGCACACCTTCTTGCACCCTTGGCCTCCCTGCTGCCTGCTCCTGAGCCAGATCTAGCAGCACTCTGCAGCACAGTCCCACCTCTGCAGAGGAGCCCAGGGTGCCTGGATGGGGTGCTCAGCAGTGCTGAGCACCTGGCAGCCCCAGGGCAGGCACAGGCTAGTCCCATAACCTTTTGGGATGCCCAAGTTGCTTATCATTGATTTAAAAAAAAAAAAAAAAAAAAAAAGGCAAAGCAGTTATTCAAAAATATATCTTTATTTTTTTTCAGTTTATCAGCTTTTTAAATAGTTCAGTTAAAATATGTTTTATTGCACGTTAAAGAACCTTTCTGGATTCTCACTGTCCTATATAAAATAAGCTTATATAGAGAAAGGAAAAGAGACACTTTCTTACACTGACACACGCACGTGCACACACGCTCTGAATCACTCTTGCTCTACAAAACCCCTAAGCAGCCAACCCGGCGTAGGCTAGATTCATCCTCAACATCTACACAGGGTGCTCTAGGCAGCTAAGAATCAGCTATGGTAGCAAAGAGTCAGGTGCAGAACCGGGAGCAAGGGGAAGGGAGCTGCCACCGCAGCTGGGTGCCCTGGAGGTCTCTCCACGGGTGGGCGCAGGCAGCAGCCTCTGGCCCACCTGCGGCGCGGGGAGGGTCCGGCGCGGTGGAAGTAGCACGGCATGGTGCACAGGAGGCAAGATGGGGGGAGCTGGTGCAGCACTGTGGAATGGAAGGGGCATAAGCAAGGTGGATGACGGACCGGTGGGGCAGATGTATCCTCCGGCCAACTCCCTTCAGGGATGTGTGCGGAGCCCAAGGCAGCTCCAGCCCCGCGTGGCTCCATCACCTCCCTGGGCACTGCCAGCTCCGGGGCGGTGAACCGGGCAGCCGCAGGAGGGAAGTCCTTGCCCAGGGTTGAGCAGGAAAAGAGCAGCCAGCTCCCTTTGAGGCTTCTGGGAAGTCACGTGTGGCCAAGGCCATGCACTGCTTAACGAGCTCCTCTGAGGTTACGTTTAATGGCCGGCTTGAGCGATGTAAAATGAAACAAGCTTGCAGAGTATGCAATTCACTATCGTGATCCAAATTAGACTTCATGCCCTTTTCAGATGATTCTTTTGGGACGACTTAGGTACTCCTACTCAAGATGTGTAATAACTTGCTCTACGAGCACATCTATGGCTATCCTAACCTTTCATCTCAGAATAAAGAGCTCCTCAGGCCACCTTTGGAATCAGGTTCCTAATCAAAATTCAGCTTGAGAGCTTTCCTTTTTATCCATTTTGTGCTCTTCCCAAACCTCTGTCATACCCCTTCCTACAAATGTCATGCTACATTCCTGAAAGCCCTGGGTTTTTCCCACAAGTCAAGCCACACAGCAGAGAGCAATTAGCATTAATACTCAATGTGGCATCAATCTTCTGCTGTGGAGTAATTCCTGCCCACATACAATGGGGTGTGTCAGTTGGTTGTATGTCTCTGTCTGGCAAGACATCCTAGCTCAGTGCCACATCCTGCTCCAGCCATCTCCTGCAATGATTAACTTGAGAACTGATGTTGCTTCAAGTTCCTAATGTCTCTGAGCCCTTGGGTTTTGTGTCTGAGCTTTGCTCAGAGAAGCTTTGACTGCAAGTTCAATCCCTGAATAAGGGTCTGACCCAATAGCCCTTCAGTGCTTGTTTGGATGCGTGCCTTTCACCCCTGGACATGTGGGTCCAGCACCCACCTCTTATTTTGGCACCTGGATGGGCGGATAAATAAGCATCAGTGTTGCCCAACCTCTAGCGTATCGGGCAGCTGCTCCGTGAACGCAGTCTCTAGCCGCAAAGTGCTGTAATTGGGGGGGGGAGTCCTGGGCAAGGGGTTGTCCTGGGGCAGTGGCAGGCGGAGGGCGGTGTTGAAGGTGGGCAGGTCCTCATCGATGCAGACAGGGTTATCATGACCCTGCCTCTCCAGGTCGCCAGCCTGCGGTGGCTTCCCCAGCCGGTCCCTTTTTCGGTCGTTCCACCATTTCTTTGCCTTTTGCCATTGGCGACGCATTACGATGGAAAGCGAATCAATGAAGAAGACCTCGACGATCTCAATGACGCAAACGACTGAGCAGCTCATCCAAAGGCCCAGCTGGCCTCCGAAGTTGGAAAGAAGAATTACGAGCTGGAAGAAAAGACAGAGCAAGGTTATCGGCTCCTGCGGGCACCAGACGCGCATCCATGGCACTGTTATGGCACGCAGGGAGGCTGTGTCAAGCTGGGGTACCCAGGGTTTGCTGTGAGTGCTACCAAATGCAGTGGGACTTTCCTCTGCTGCCTGTGTTATCCTCTCCTGCCCTGCTCCAGCAGGGACGCAGAGCTGTGCTTAGCACAGGCAGCCCGCAGGCTACCCCAGTGCAGGGCTTAGAACCAGACAGTTTGAAAAGCAGCCCCGGATAAAAGGGCTGCAAAGGGCAGGACTGCCCCCTGCCATGGTGCATGGTCTGAGGACAGTTTCCTGCCCCTGCCTGGATGGGACTGCTCCCTGGCCAGAGGAAAACTTCCAGCCTGTCTGGGAGGAAGAGACATGTCTTCCTGGCACTGAGCAGGGAACTGCTGTGCTCACTTACTGTGTTGGCAGGATTCTCCGAAATGAATCTCTCGTTCAGGTCTTTGTAAAACACCATGAGGTTTGCAAGGTCCGTCCTGAGAGGAGAAACAGAAGGCAGGCTGAGCGTTTAGTAAAACAATAACATGAAACATACTGAAAAACTATGCAAATAACCAGTTGGACCAGTAGGGCTGGGCCAATCTGAGGGAGCTTTTTCCCCAATTGCCATCATTAGGGCTGCTGAGATTATATCTGAGCTTGAGGTGCAAGCTAGAAACACATACATGGAAACTTACTTGTTCAGCTTCTTGTTGATTTTTTGCCCTTTGTCCCAAGAGAGAACTCGAAGCATCCAGTCCTGGAAAAAAGACAGAAAATACTGCTATAGCTGTGTGTGCTTGTGTAGAAATCCCCTGGAAAGGGAGCTCACGCTCCACACCTCCTTGAACCACCTTGGGTGCCAGAATTGAATGCGTGTGACGGGCCAGCTGTCCCTGAGGGGATCTCCCAGCCCACAAGCCAAATTTTAGTTTAATGGTGAACTCCTGGAGGGGAAGTCCTGACCTCAACACTACAGACTGAGCCTCTGGGAGGAGCATCACTGAAGTGCTAACAAATACCCCAAGGGCCTGGGTTTATTTAATGCCTTGCTGTGGCATGCTATTCTCACTGTGGAGCGCAATTAGGAACTGACCTCTGACACGGTGGATGGCCACTGGGCGATGCTGGTGGTGAGTGCCCACTCCTTGAAGCTGAAGAGAGAGACAGGCTGTCAATTGTGAGCTCCAACTCCCATGCAGCATTTTACCTCTGGTGGTGGGCAGGACTTACCTGCAGGCGTCTTTGCAGATTTGCTGGCAGCCTAGCTGCTCCTTCACAAACTTTTCATGCAGTCTGTAGTAGCAGTACACTGCAAGAAGGGAGCAAGACATGTGTACGAGAAGCTGGAAAGAAAAGCAATGATCTCTTGCTACCTGTGTTGGAGTGGGGCTTCTGGGGTGTAGGTGGCCTTTGTGGCCATCACCTACGTGGTGGGGATAAAAAGGTTTACTCTATAAATATTGCAAAATACTCTGAGAAGTGGTTGTCACTTACTATAGGCGTGAACAATTGCCTCACCTAGTCAAGTCCTCCACTTGACACTTCTGTGGTGTGCACAAATGACAAGCAGTTAGGACAACTGTCAGAAACAAGTCAATCTGAACAAGAGAGGCGGTTTTAGGCTCTGTGGTATTGGGTTTTAAGTGGGCTAAAGCAGATCTGCCTGTTCCCAGCACGCTGTGTGGCTGGGAAGGTGCTCGGTGCGGGCAGGGCTGTGCTGACTGGGGATGGTGCTGTGGAGGGCTGTCGCTGGCAGCAGGTGGTTGAAGCACGTGCAATGCAGGAGGTTTTTGAGTACTTACTCCAGTTGGGGTTTTTCTTGTAGTTGCAGTACTCTGCCCCAGCAGGTAAGGGCTGTGCATACTGGGCACAGCCACATGAGTCCACCATGGCCTTCTGAAAGCAGGAGTGCAGGCAAATCTGGAGGAGATAGACCAAGAGCTGGTGTCTAAAAAGCACAGGCTGCTGGGCTTCTGCAGCACCAAAGTCCAGGCTTGCATGCACCTAAAAACATCCTCTGTTTATCACAGTAGCAGTGAGATGGGAACCCCATTTCACTGGGCCTTCAGGCTCTGTTGCTAGTGAATACAAATACAGGCAGAAAGTACCATGGAGGATTTATGCTCTAGTGCAAGAAATAAGAATATAATCCTCTCTGAGGGGCGGGGGGGGGGGGGGGGGGTCTGTGAATGCTCCCACTTCCCCTATAGCCATCAAAAGCTTCAGTGTTGCAGTTGGTCTTTCCACAGCCATGGAGAAGGTTTTCAGTCTGCCATGGCATGTGGTCCATGAATCAACAACTAGGTGTGGGAAGTGACTCACTGTTGAAAATGTTCACAGCTTTGACCAAATTGTGTTGGTGCATATTTGGAGACCTGAAGTTGTAAGGATTAATAGGGGAGTAGAGTCAGTGTTTTGTGCTAAAACACTTAATCAGTTGGAACAAGCCGGAACTGAACTTCTCTTTTTGAAATCCCAGTCATCGAGCCTTTTGGTCCCAGTCCCAGCCCTCCTGAGCACTGAGTTTCAGTGAAGTACTGTTATTAAAAACCTGAGATAATGTCTGTGTGATCCTACCTGGCAATACATCACAGCAGAGTTCAGGTATAATACCCCATAAAATAAAAATCCAGCCTAGGCACAGGCTTTGCAGTAGGCACCAGCTAATATAATTACAATTCTTCAAGTAGAGAGTGCCATAACAACTGACACTCTCCAAGAGGACCCAATTACAGAAACCATGCAAAATTAGTGGAAACTTACTCTGTAAACAAACATCCTGCTATCTGGATACTGATTAGATGGTATCTGTTATTCTTGGAGTCCTAAAGGTCACAATTTCTGGCTTCAAGGGTTACTAAGCTGCAACATTTACTTGGCCAATATTTTCCAGTCTCACACTGCTTGAAAATTGCCTAATGAGCTAATGTTCTCTCTTTATCTAACAGGGTGCCTAAGGGAACTTCAAACATCAACCACTTAGGAATAAAACTTGGATTTTAAAAAGTGCTGTGGTATTTTACATCAGTGGTTAAAAGCAGTGACCCTACACCTGGACTGTTCACAATCTCACATCCTGAACTACAGAATATTGTAAAGCTTTTTACGAAGGTAGTTTTCAAGCGACTGATAAAAACAAATGTAACAGATTTACCTGGAGTGAGTAGCTCTTGTTATAGAGATTTTCTACTGGTATGTCAGCACCAGTCTCCGTACAGTCACTGTAGGGTTTGCTCAGCTTGCGAGACCGAGTCTGAGAACCAGAAAAGAACAAATCTTGGTTTTTGGAGTTCACAGAGAAACCAAAGGATTTAGTGGTAATTCATCATAGTTCTGAAACTGTAAGTGATGGGGCAGGTTTGAACAGCATGTTTACCTTCTGCCATCTCAAATGATTTGTCAATCACTTGTCAAAACAAGGGGGGGGGTTGGTTTGTAATATCCATTTCCCAAAACACTGCTCTGGCTGGATTATCTGCTGCCTACGGTGAAAACCTCTGCAGGAATGCCAAGATGGTATCATCATAACAGTGAGGATTTTTCAAAGCAGAGTAATTCACATGTGTCTTCTCTCATTGCAAAGTCCTAGAGGCTATGCATCATTTATCCTGGATGTGTGTTTGTGTTTTGAGGGAAGCGGGGTTGTTGGTTGGTTGTTTTTGTTTGTTTGTTTTGTTTTCTGTGAAGACCCACACCTTCCTGAGCTGTTGTTGCACTGGCTGCTCCTGTTCTGTGGGTAAAACAGCACTTCAGGCTCCGCTAGTGCTCAACAGCACCTCTCTAAAATCACTCTAAATCAAATGTTTATATCTCCTTCAGGACTTTTTCCAGGTACTGCTTTGACCCTTCCTCTCCAACGAATGCTAACACCTTTTCCTGTTCTGCAATCTCTGCCCAGAGAAAAGAGCTCTGAAATGCCGAGTGCTGCGCCTGCGAGGTCTGCTGAAACCAGGGCTGGGAGCTGTGAGATTCACAAGACCCGATTCAGGCTACATTGTCTGCTTCCTGCAGACTGCCTTACCTCGCTCAGCCCTAAACTCTTACTATCTTTCTGCAGTAATTATCCACTTTATAACAAAGAAAGTGGCCTGAAACCACAAGAAATGTCATCCATTTAAGAATCCATTCACCTGTCTTTCTCTACAGAGTTTAAAATTAGGGGCTGATCCTACAAAGATTCAATTTAGTAGGAACCTGAGAAATGCCTGCTTGCCTTTAAGGCATTGACTATAGATCTACAGGTTACCGAGGTCAAACCTGATAGCGAGCATTACCATTTTTGTCTGCAGCAATAGAAGGCTACAGGCATGTATGGTGCAAGTCAGGTCTTTTAGAAGGATGCTCAAATCTCTCTTTGGAGGGAACACAGAAATATGTGATTTCAATATTAGAGATTGATTACTTCTGAAAACTGAACGCAACCAGCTTTTAATATGCTTGTAACTTCCGCAGACAATCTAATACCAGGACACCTGCCTCAGTCTGCCACTGTATCTTCTAGCAGATGATAGATCCTTTGTATAGAATTTTTTTGTCGTGGTTTATACTCCTACAAAAGCTTACTTGTTCATTCAGGTACTGAAATAATTTCCAAACTAAATATTTAACTAAAGCACTGAAACTCCTACCAAGCAATGCCTTGTTTGCATTCCAAACATCTTGGAATATTTTTGGAGGCGGTGGGGAGTCCTAGTACACTGCAGAAATACATGAGCGATAACCTAGACACTGACATTCGCATTTGGAAAACAGCAATTGCCGTGCTCAAGCCTGTAGCAAGCAGCTTTGAGTGTGGCACATGTCCACTGTGTCCTCCTTCATGTACTTGGATGTGGGTACAAGGACTGATCCGGCACCTCCATGGTGGAGCCATGTCCTGACAATTGCGACTCCCCCTCGGCAGGCTCTCTGGAGTCTTCTTTTACTGGCAGTACAGTGATGACCAGGTTTTGTTCTGTTACGTTAGGATGTAATCAGATCGCTTCCTCATGCCATATCTTTTAAACATAGCCACCGAGATCTGTTCAATCTTGTTTTTTATACTATATGCAACAGTTCAAATCTACTGTGCCAGGAAAATATTACATTAAATATTGAGACTCTGCCTGCAGTGACTTTCTCCTGTACAGTGTAATAGTTACAAAGGAAATAGTCCTGTGAGAGTTTGCCTCCTTTTAACTGTTCTGGTTCTGATACCTCCTATTCACTTTTCGTTTTTTAGGTGGCATTTATCCCCACTGGTTAGACCAAGCAGTCGCTGCCACAGTTTTCCAGACAGCTGGAAGATAGTTAACTATTTGCACATTTAAAAAACATCAGTCCTGTTTTTAATGTCTTTTCTAATGCGTGGACTATCTACATCTGGCACACCCAGCCAGGACAGATAAGCAGGCTGGCTGATGCATTTGACCCAACCATCAGCGAAGAAAAGGCAGAACTAAAATGCTCACTTAACAGCCCATCCAGATGAAAGGGCAAAGTCTGGCTTGCCTGATGGCACTGCTTTCACTTCTCTACCACGGGAGGAAACCCCTTGGGTCAAATGCCTTGTCTGCACTACAGTAATCGGGGAAATTTGGAGCTGCAGCCTTCCCTGCCCTTGCTGACAGCAACATCGAGATGCTTCACTAAGCTGGCAAAGGCAAAGTCTCTGCCCACGAGGTTTTTTTTACAGCTGGGATAGCAAGAAACCCAGCAAAACGAGACTTACACCCACAAAACAGTTCAATGGGTTGCGCTGCAGTCGTCTTTACAGACCTGACCCTAACACGGGTTACCCACAGCTCCAGCTCATTCTCTTCTGCCCCCAGAACCTGCGTGGGATGCAAACTTGTCTGCTTATTGCTAAAGCTAAACAAGGCACTTGACAGCACATTTCTGTGGTTGTGGATTTTGCTGCGAAAACAAACAAAAAAAATCCCCTGGAAAGCCAAAGGGTTCGAGAAAAGGGAGAACAAACAAAATCCCAGTAGCTGTTTGGTTTATAAAGACCTGATTTTCCAACAGCCTCTGTGCAAAGGAAAACTGTTCAGAAAAGTGCTATCACAGGATTTTCGTCAGGGCACTTCAGCTGCTCAAGTGTGAGGTATTAGATGCCTTCCAGCTGCTGCCTATGTTCAAACATCGTATCGGTTCATATTTACATCTGTTTCAAGGAAATGGTGCCATGCACCTGGAGACAAGATTGCTGTCACTCACAAAGTGCATCCCTATGGAGGTGGCTGCTGCAGTCTCAATTTCTGTGCCAATGTCTTCAATGAAGGGATATTCGTTTTGGTCATGGACAATGATCTTGGCTCCTGTGGATGTCACCAGGAAGGGGTTGTAGTCGGCTTCATCTATATACAGAACAACCTGCAATCCTGAAGAACAGGGACAAGGCAGGAGCAGAGTTAGTTACACCAGAATCCAGAGCCCTTTTTTTTTGGTGAGGGAGGGCAGCACAGTTTATTTAATGTTATCTGGCCTTGAGAACCATAACAACCAAGCAAAGCCTTTGCAGTGCTAGACTGAGATGCTTGCAGCAAGTAATGTCCCTCCGCGGCCCCAAGTAGAGCAAACAAATCATGTCTCCATAGAACGTGGCTGAAAATTACTTTAAAAAGTTATATAACTGGGAAGCAGTAATTTCAGATGGAAAACATTAGTGATGCAATGATATTATCTTTGTATTCTCTGGCAATAGTTTGCACTAGTTCAAACAAGCATTCCCCCAATCAGCTTGCGCATCTAGAGCCAACACATCAATCACTCTCCAGTAGGATCCAGTTCGCTGAACCGCTTGTTTGTTATCTAATAGCTCCTCTGCAAACTCAGTTTCCTTACCGTACTCGCTGCCTCCAGTGGAGGTGCTCAGGATCGTCCCGTTTTCTCCACTGTTGAAGGTGTAGCAATTGCCATGCAGGGGATGATGGAATCGAGTAAAGTGCCTGAAAGAAATCGAATATTGTTACATTGCCCTCTGCAGTTTTAACTGTCTGTGGAGAAAATCAGCAGATTTGGGCTTTTTGTTTTGGCAGAGACATAGCAGGACTGGATATTTCTTTTTTTTTTTTTTTTGCAAGCAATTTATTTTGCTGAAAAGTGTGGGTCTTTTTCTTAATATCTTGAAACTGCATGGAAATATGATCTGGTTTAATAGCATCAGGAAATGAAAAGTTTAACAGGTTTTCATGTGGGAATGGGGGCTGAGTGGGGGAAGTGGATTTACAAAACTAGCAGGAAGGTGGCGGTGGAAGGGACAGAGTCCTCTTTCATTTGACAGCCAAGTGTCTAAAGGAACACAAACCTTCATTTTTCAGAAAAGATGTCAGCCACTGTCATGCAGGGGAGGGCGAGAGGACACACCCTCGTGATTCAAGCACGTTCCTGTCCTTCCTGTGAACATCCCCTGCCACTCAAGCAAACGTCTTCCTTCCAGGAAAAGCTGTTATGCATTTGCATGATCACAGACACATGCAAAATGCCTTCAGTAATGGGAGTTACAGAGCAGCTTGCTTTGCACATGGCAGTGGGGAAATTGCTAAATCCAAGTACAAGTGCAAGCTTATCCCCACAACTGCATGGGGGAACTCTGCTGCTACCCCCCAGTACAAAGGGATGATGCTCCGGCCACCAGGACGCACAAGAAGTGCATTGCCACAATCATAAGGAGGTAGATTTGATTCTGCCAAAAAAACATAGGTTTATCTGAAATGTGGACAGCAGAACACTAAGACAAATGAAATTAAAGAGCATAATTAAGTTCATGAAGATGCAAATGTTTGCTTTCATTTAAAAATGGAAACGGTTCCTGCTGGAATTCAGGATATATCAAATATTAAATTCCTACATATTATGTACTTGGAAGTAAGCTGTTAAGCTGGCAGGTATTTTCTGTGCACTGACCTTTTGTCACAAGATAGGCCATCAAAGAAACATGTCAGCAGAAGGTCATCAGCAGAATAACTCAATTTTTCTTTAGTCTCCAGGGGAATTTGTGCCATGATGTTCATGTAATGCAGCTTGTACCATTCTTGGATAGCATTAACACCAGAACTGAATGTATAAAGTGCACACTCACTGCTGTTGTTTGCATCGCACTGATAATTACAAAGGGGAAAAAGTGTTTCAGATGAAATGAAGTTAGGTATTCTACAAGGTATGTGTGACACTGTTTCTCTTCCACAGTAATAACTACGTATGAAGTTATAGTGGGACAAGGGGGCATCAGAGACCTTTCATTCATGGCTAAGTGATAAGATTACATGTTTCAGGCCCAAAGGAAAGGTCATGGAAGGCACTAAGTCTATTTGGGTAGACTTCAGGAAGGTATTTCTCTTCCAGAGAGCTGGAGATGAATCTGCAGGCAGCCATGGAGGCATGGCAGAATGGGCAAAAGGGCAGAGGGAGTGTTATTCACTACAGAGCCACCTAAGCAAGCAATAACACTGGCCAGAGGGATACCAACCCAAAACACCCCTTCGTTGCCCCACAGGGAACTTGCTGGCCAAGGAAGAGCAACACTTACCAGCTGAAAGCCGATGATATCATTTGAGTCCCCAGAGTTCACTATGGACGAATCCTTGTGAAAGACACTGCCCTCGATTTTCCTCTTTTGGCCACTGCGAAGGTCAGTTGCTGTCTTAGAGAAGTCCTCAAACTTCAGCAAAGGGATCTGTTTGAAGAAGTCGCTCCCTGTGCTGTTCCACTCATCCACTGACCGGCGCACCTTGGACTTGCCCTCTGAAAATCCGTAGAAAGTCTCCAAAGCTTTTTTTGTCTCTTTGTCCAATTCAGATAAATAGTCTTTCATGGAACTGTACCTGCATTGGAGACAATGGGATAGAAAGTGACATCCCATCTCACCTCACCACCTAGCTGCAGCGTTTTGCCTGCTGCTCTCTGAACCTCATTGCTCAGGGCAGAATTCTCTGTCGTGGACTCACATCGATCTCTCTTACCACCACATCAATTTACATCGGTGCGGGTAGACAGAGCCATACTCTCAGAGAGATCTCAGAGCACAGACCATAAGAAGCAAAGCAGACTGAACTACAGAGAAAGCCCTCACAGACTCCCAAGCTCCTTGAAGGTTGTGTTAGAAAGCCCAAGGAGGCAGAGCATGTGGAAATAAGACTTCTGTGTCTGTGCCAAGAGACACGGGAGAGCTGGATCGCCTACAGGGAGCAGGGTGGATAGCTGGCAGCAGAACAGACATCAAGGTAAAGTGTAATTTGGCAGGAGAAAAAGTACTGTTGATTGATAAAGTCAAAGCATCCTATAAGGAAAAAAAGAGGCAACAGAGGAGTGACAGATGTTCCCTTTCCATTCTTCAGGAGACGCCGTTGTTTGTAATCCTGGAACTTTGGTCCTGGGAAGAAGGGAATTTGAAGAGAACCAGGGAGCTGACCAGGGACTGTCTCGAGCAGAAAGCTAAATCAACTGAGTTTAGCTCAGCGGGCAGCAAGGGAAGGGCGCGATTATAATCCACGTGCGTCCGAACAGCATCAGCACAGAGGTGGATACATTACTCAAAGTGCCGCAGAGGGAAAATCCACGGCTGGGAAAGACTGCCCACGAGCAGCACCGCGGTGGAGCGGGACGAGCCTGGGAAGGGGTTCAGTGCCGGGCTGGTGAGGGGATGACGAATTCGGCAGGAGACCCCGGCGGCTGGGGACCACCCTCTCCTCCCTGCCAGCGCCCGCCGGTGCCTTACTTGTAGGGGTTGATGTTGCAGATGGTGACGGCGGGGAAGGGCAGCTTCTGGAACTGGACGGTGACGGAGACCGAGGCGCTGTAGTAGTTCATGAGGAGCTCGGCGCACTGCCAGAGGATCAGCCCGACGGCGCTGAGGGTCAGCAGGATCCAGATGAACCTGCGCAGGCGGCCCCGGGACACCACGATGCGCCGGCAGCCGTGCGTGTTGGTGTTGAGGCAGTACCACCGCATCAGCTCGCTCAGCGTCGGCGCCTGCGGGCCCTTCACCGGCAGCGTCCTCTTGATCCGGGCCGTGATCTTCTTCCCGGGGGCCATGGCGCCGGCGGCAGCTGCGGAGACACGCACCGGGCGCCTGAGGGGGGGGACGACCCGGCTCCCTCCCACCGCTTCGCCGCCTTACCGCCGGAGCTGCCACCGCCCGGCGCGGCCGGGCGACCCCCGGCGCTGACACGGCGCGGTCGTCCCGTCCCGTCCACCCGCCGCCGGCGACTGCGGAGCCGCGAACCGGCATCCCGCCCCCGCCCCACCCCCGGCGGGTGTTTTAATCCGTAAAACAGCCTTTTCCCGGGGGAAATCGCGCCCCCGCCTCGCCTCACCTCGGCCGCCCTCCGGGCCCGGCGGGGCCATGCTGCGCTCCCGGTCCCGGCGCCGCTGCCGATGGCGCGGCGGGCGGCCGCCCCGGCACCTACCCCCGCCGCCGACCGCCCCGCCCGGCCCGGCCCACCCCGCCCCGCCCCGCCCCGCCGCCGCCGCCACCGCCCACCGCTCCGCGGCCGCGCAGCGCCGCCCCACGGCGGCCGCCGGGGCTCGCGCGGGAGCGGCGGGGCCGGGCGGGCGCCCCCGGGCAGGGTCCTGCGGGCCGCAGCAAGCGCCGGCGCCAGCGGCGGTCCGCCGCGGGTGGCACGGCGCGGTGCCAGCCCGCCGCCTGTCCCCGCCGGGACGTGGAGGGGCGGGGCCGCGGCCGCCCCGCCGCCGTGCCAGCCACAAAGATGGCGGCGCTGCGGCGGCGCCTGCCCGCCGCTAAGGTGGCGGCGCGGTCACGTGGCGGCGCGCCCCGCCCCGCCCGCTGCATGGCGGCGCCGTGAGGCGGCTGAGCCGCGGCGGCTGCGGCCCGGCGGGCGGGCGGAGATGCGGCGGCCGGCGGGCTGAGCGGCCGGGCGGGGATGCGCGCTGCGCCGCGCAGCCATGTCGCGGGTGAGCGGCCCCGGGCCGGCCGGCAGCGCCAAGGAGAAGCGCTCCTTCAGCAAGCGGCTCTTCCGCGGGCGGGCGGCGGGCGGCGGCGCCGGCTCGGCCCCGGCCCCCGCCTCCGCCGCCGCCCCGGCCGCGGCCCCGTCCGGGCGGTCGCTCGGCGGGTTCATGAGCCGCGTGCTGAAGACCCTCTCCACCCTCTCGCACTACAGCAGCGAGCCCGAGCCCCGCGGCCCGCACGCCCCGCGCCTGCCCCCGCCGCAGGCGGCCGGCGGCCTGGGCAGCTGCTTCCCGCCGGGCCCGCCGCGCAGCCCCGAGCCCCCGCCGCGGCCCGCCGGCGGCCCCGAAGCCGTGCCCGGCGTGGCGGGGCTGCGCAACCACGGCAACACCTGCTTCATGAACGCCATCCTGCAGTGCCTCAGCAACACCGAGCTCTTCGCCGAGTTCCTGGCGCTGGAGCAGTTCCGCGGCGGGCCGCCCGCCGCCGCCCCCAGCCCCGCCGCCGACGGCCCGCCGCCCGCGCCCGGCGAGGTCACCGAGCAGCTGGCGCAGCTGGTGCGGGCGCTCTGGACGCTGGAGTACACCCCGCAGCACAGCCGGGACTTCAAGGTGAGTGGGGCGGCGGGGCCGCGGGCCAGAGGGAACGGCTGCCTCGTCTCTTCGAGGCGGGGAGGCCGAGCGCGTGGCGGTCGTGCCGCCCAGGCCTCCTCCGCCCGGGAGCGGCTCGCGACCGGCCCTCGAGTCCCTTTCCCCCTCGGCGTGGGGACGGCACGGCCCGTTGGTGCTCCTCGCCTGGCCGCTGTGCTTGGGGCTGGGCTCCGTGTGTCGCTCCGGGGGCCAGCGGGAGAGGCCTGCCCGCCCTGTGCTGGCGGTGACAACAGAAAACGTGTCTTCCCCATGTCACCGCGGGCTGCGTGGCCGCTCCGGTCGTCGGGATGTGGCGGGGCTTCGTTGCTGGTCCGAGCGTTTAAATGGTGCGAACGGCCCTCTGGCCTCGCCAGCCGCGCGCCGGTAGCTCTGGAGAGCTGCTCTGGCTTCCCAGCGTCGTTCTGGAGAAGCCGACCCCCGGCTGCACGCAGCCTGGCCAAGTGACGGCGTTGCGTGCCCACGCCGTCGGCCAGGCGGCCGCCCCTCGTCATCCCCAGGCTGAGCGCCTGCAGTCGAGGCACTGCCGCTGCGTTCGTTACTGACGGTGTTGAAAGCCGGCTGACGGCTCTGCTGCTTTTTACTGGTGAAAGTGTCCATTTTGCTGTTTCATACCTCTGTTGTGCTGCCATTAGAAAAGTTGTGTCTAATTGCTGTTGTGGGGCCAGAGCTGTGAGCATGCACGGGAGGAGGTGGCTGTTGAGAGGTGTGCCTCGCAGTCTCCCCGAGCGCTTGGGAGTTTGGGCTGATTTGGGGAATGCGTTGCTGGAGTATGAGATCGTAACCTCCTGCTTGTACTAACCAGTGTGCAATATCGTGGTGTTCTCCCTGCTGGAGGCCTCGCACCACGGTTTGATCCGACAGCACTGTCTCCCGCCGTGCCCTGCCCCGCTGTGTCGTCCTGTGCCCTGTCTCACCTACAGTTTAAAAATGTCCTACAATGCTTTTGAATGAAATAAGACACAACTGTGTTAAAAGTGCTCCATGCCGAACTTGCTTCTCGAAACAGTAAGAATATTGAGAAGTTTTATCATAACAGTGATTCCCTGGCATATAAAACTGTTAGGCCGTGTGAAAGAATGAGAGGTTAGATGGTAGCTTCCACACCATTAACTTGAAGACCTTTGCTTTAGGGGAATTTTTCTTGCAGAGTGAGTTGGAGAGGGGATGCACAGATGCATGGAAATACGTCAAGAACGAAGTTCGCACATTCTCGGGCTCTCTGCCTTCAGTTCAGATGGGGTGCGGCAGCAGGTAGAGGCCGTGGGTACCAGCGTTTGCTCTCCCTCGGTATCTGTTGGATGGTGGGCTGGCCGAGAGGCTCCTGAGGTGTCAGCAGTGTTTGGCACCCTCAGTCGTTTGGAGTGACGCATGGCCGGCACCTCCTCCCTTCGCTTCTCCTGTGTGTTTCCAGGCGGTTGCATCCACCCTCACTGGCAGCTGTGGGGGGTATTCCCTGGGGGGCCTGGCTGTTTGCCTTTGGAGGAAAGGCACCTGCCCTCTCTCGAGGATGCCTGGCGCAGGTGGTTGTATGGGCACTGGGTAGGGACCGTGTGCGACTCCGGTGTTTTCGGAAGTGTTTGTTGATGGAGGAGCGCTCGGGAAGCCGATCTGCTCAGCTGTGGTTTCGGTGCGTCCAGTCCTGGCAGCACTGTGGGGTGCTCGCCTTTATCCTAATCTGTCACTGCTCTAGAGGTGTTCTGGCAGGAGAAGAAAATGTGGATTTCTCCTGAGCAATAACAGGAATAAAAGGTTGCAAAAGCAGAATTATCTTTTGCCAGTGTAGCTGATAAAATCAAAGAGGAACGCAGACCACTTTCTAGGCCAAGATACGCTGTTTATGCAGGCCTGTGGTAGAGGTGTTCAGATAAGAGTGACAGAAGGAGGAAGAGAAACAGGTCTGTAGATTAAATTAAGGCTGTGTTTTATAGTGGAACTTTCTTTGCTTATTTGCAGGCATCACTACTGGTAAGCGAATGCTTTTCTACTCATTGTTGATGTAGCTGGAGCCCATCAATCTTCTACCTGCCAGGTCCCCTGGAGGTTTTTAAAACACAAATTGCTGTGGGGGATCTTGTCCCAGTAGGTCCTGTTCAGTGCTGCACATTGTCAACAGCCCCTGTCTTATTCAGAACGACTTTGTCATTATGTCAAGTACTTGGCTGTTTCCTTACAGGGGTCAATTACTTTTAATAGTAATTTAATGCCTCTAAAGACAGTTAAGTAGCCTGAACCTGCTATTAAATTCAGTGTTCTTAATTAAAATTTTTCTCAGCAGCAGATTTGCACAGTTAATTCAAAGATGTAAACAACAGGCTTAGGTTTGAGAAAAGTGAAGATTGGCGTTTTCACTCTGGAAACTGCTGCTTCTCCCCAAAACAAGAAAAACATTGCCCCAAGCTTGTTTTGGGTAGAGGGTGGAACATTCCCTATCTTTGTTGCTTTAATTTTTTTTTTAAGAGTGAAAAGTGTTTTCAGGAGAGTCACTTTGTGATTTCACTCCAACATAGCCATTGACAGTAACATTTATTTGGTAGTCAAAAAGCTCTTTAGCCACCAATCTTAGAAATCCATGTGTGTTGGGTTTTTTTTTGCCTTTTTCCTCTTTTGACACTGAATATAATTGGGCGAAGACACTTCCTGATTCCTAAATACTTATCTGCAGGCGCTAAGCGTATTTAGGGTAAAGGATAATATATATCCTCTTGCTCGTTCTTATATCTGTAGGCTTTTTTCTTGGGGCAGAGGAAACTTTTCTAAGAGAGAGTCTCTCTGAGTCCTTGTGGACAGAGGCCTTTGAGGGGGCGAGTTTTGAGATGCTCTTTGCCCTTAGCTGTTTTTTCTTGGTAGTATTTTCTCCCTTTTTACGTTGGTCTTCAAGAAATAACCAATCCCACGGGTTCATTAATCATGTAGTCCTGCTGCTGAAAACAAGGAGAAGGCAATTAAAACGAGTGGTTTGTATAAAATGGTTTGTCTTGTGATTGCAGGGCCGAGAGAGAGCCTTGCAAGAGACCTAATGCACAGTGAGGGGAGGCGAAGTGTTCACCCGGCCAGCAGCTAGCACATTGTCTCTGGTCAGATCTACTTGAAACACAAGGATCTCTGCTGGTTTCTGCATTTTAAACCTGACCTTTCTCTCTGCCATGGGAAATTTTTTTAAAATAATCTTTTCTTCCTGGTCTGCAGTGTGGATCCATGTGGAGCACTCTGTAAAGTGTTCGCAAATGGCTTATCTTCAGGGCAAGGATCTGCTGTGGAAAGGACACCAAGGAAGACTTTGGGAGCACTTGCTCTCTGTGATTGAAGTGGAAGTGCCATGGAAGTTGTGTGTATCCTCTGCTATCCCTGCTACAGAGCTGTTCACCACCCAGGGGCATGTGCTTTGCTTACTGTGGGTGCGGGAGGCTGAGCTAGCAGGAGGCAAAGGATGAGGGGAAGCATGTCTTCACGAGAACTGGAGGAGCACTGCGAGGCAGCTGGGGAGCAGGAGGTCTAGAAGGCCATAGCAGTAGGAAAAGGTCAGGGAAGCAATGGTCTGGGATGTGAAAGCAGAGGGGTTTGGTTCCTTGGGTAGCAGCCCTGGGGCTGGGCGCAGAAGGGAGCTCAGGCAGCCCCTTCCCAGGGAGACGATACAGGAGCACCGTGGCGGAGGTGATGGATGTTTTGTTTTGGTTTTTTTATCTATGGTTTGGATGACTTTTCTGTTGGTCCTGTGCTCATTTGCAGTTTGCTTTAACAATCCTTTTCTTCCGATTGCTCAGTGGTTTTTATTTTCCTGCCTAAACAGAGCTGCTGCTTTCATAACAAGGGCCAATATTGCAGCTTGTGCTTCCTCTTTCCCCTTTGTGATGGTGTGACAATGGTGACAAACATCTATTGTATAAGCAGTAGCTGTGCTTTGGGCTTGTTTTTTTCCAGGGAGCTGCCTGCAAAGTTCCTGCAAGGGTCAGATAGTGAGGACAGAGCGCCCTTTGTAATGGGGAATTGGTCTGTGACACTTGGAGGTGTTGATGGGGGTCTTAAGCAAGAAGGATTTTCATTTAAACTCTTTGGGCTTGAAAAATTTTATGTACTTCATCTAAATCCTCTACTTTTGCCTTCCTTGGAGTTCTGGCCTCCTGTGGATGATGAGGCTGATTTCTGTTTTGAGGCTTTCTTCGTAGCTAAGCCAGTTGCATGCTGAAGCATGTCAATGTTTAACAAGACCCTTTGTATGCTAGAACTGTGTTGATTGCATTTTTTTGCTCCACAAGATGAAGACAGCCTTATTTTTTATGACCTGCACTGTGTACAGCAAATACAGCAAAATCATAATAACTTGATTGAGTTGGATTATCAGAATTAGATCTGAACACAGAATGAATCTCTGTTAGTAGAGCAGGGATTATTGTGCCAGGTTAATAGTGCTGCTTCCATTTTTATTTATTTGTTTTTAAACCTGTGTTTAGTGTAAGATTTCATAGTAGCTGTGTGTAACTTACAGTTTCAAGGTGCTCTGTTTTGGAAATGCACTTGGTGTAAATATCACACTTGGGACACGCAGTCTGTCAACTGTGTTGGTCGTTTCTTTGTGAATTAATAAATAACAACTCTGAATTATGAAGGAACTCCTGCAAAGTATTGACATGCTCAGTATCTTTACCTTTGGTTGTAGTGACAGCAGTTCTCAGCATGGGGCTGCTTGGTGCAGTTTGGGTGTTGGAAGTCTTCAGTCCTGCACCTGGAACTGTTAGTCACAAGCTCTTTCACTCGCTAAAGCCCTTGTGCTTTGCTAACAGGGCCAGTTATATGTGAAATGGGATCCCCTGGATCGTATTTAATTATCTTACTCTCTGCCTAGCGCAGCAATCAGTTATTTTATTCTGGACAGTGTCAACTGCTTATTCCTAAAATATTTCTGCGGAGAGCAGACTGTCCTCCCTTTACACAAAGAGGTGGAAGAATGGGGCATGAAAGAAGAAATGCAAGACCCTTCACCCTTACCTCCTGGTCCCTCGTCTCTTGATTTCTTGGTATTTCAGTTCCTTTGTTCATCTAAAAGGGCTTTGAGGGGGGCCAGGTGATGTGGGATCTTGGAAGTGCTTGTTCCAGTTCAGTCCAGGTGCTCCCCGTGGTGGCATTGCAATGGGGAGACTTGTCCTAGAGCTGCTCTGGGATTTGGAGTTGACACGTGAAACAAAAAGCAAGTTACAAATTTTCTACATCATTATTGTGATGCTTCTTGACATCATGGGAACATGTTTCTCTCTTCACTGGGATTACAAAGGTCTTTAGCAGTCTTTCCCCATTAGACTTTTCTTTTTTTTAATGTTAATGATCAATAAGATGCAAGTCCATTATTGTGTGTGGTTTTGGGTTTTTTGTTTTACTTTTTTTCTTTGTGTATATTTCCTTACAGTTTCTTTACTTTTTTCCCCCCTCTGACAAACCCTCTGAGAAGGGTTTCCTGCAGCAACATCCTGGTTGCCTTAAAGCGGCAGTGATTTACCTGTCAGATCCAAAGACTTTTCTGGGGATTTCTGGCTTACGCTTCAAACTTTGATCTGAGTATGTGGAGCAGAAGGGCGGGGGAGCAGAGAGCCAAGCTGCAAAGTCCGGAGGTCGGGCGCTGGTTTGCTGAGAGGATTCTGCTGGAGGGGGAAAGCATAAGTGGTGCGGCTGCTCATCTCCAGAAGTCCAGGAGATGAGCTGGAGGAAAGGACGAGGGAGAGGCAGGGGAAGAGACCCCAATGTGGAGCAGCTCTGCGGCCCTGCTATGAGGTGGCCCTGGGGGCTGACGGCTGGATGGACCCTCTCTGGGTTTGTAAGGGTGATTACACATCGTTGCCAAAACATGTTCCCTGTCTCCTGAGCTCCGAGGTCTTTATTTCCACACTGCCTCCACAGAAGTACAAATGGTGAAAGTATGAAAACCATGTCATGGCTGGCAACTTGTGGAGGGGGTAAGGGAGCGCGTGTTCTTAGGCAGCTTAATTGGATCTGTGCGTTGCTCTGTGCCCTGCTTTGCACGCTGGTGTTTATAAATGGCCACACTTGATTGCGAGTAAACCCGTTTTGTCTTCCATCTGAACGCATGACTGCTACAAAGCAGTTTTAATGAACTCTTTTGCATATGATTGTGTCAGTGAAATTAATGTTTGTTTTGCAGCATCCTTGAAGTGCACAGGGAGGCTTGCCTGAGCAGTAGTGATCAGATCCCCCCATCTCACAAGCCCATGCTGTAACTTGGGACCTGAGGCAAAACCTGGAGAGAGCGGGAGAGGCACAAGCTCCTTGGGGTCCCAAGCCCAGCCCTCGAGTCTGTCCTCTACACCAGCATTTCTTGACTCTCCTTTACTGAACTGCTTCACACTTGTGGCATTCTCCTCCTCCTTAATCCCTCTCTCTTTTGGATCCCACCGATTGCTCTGCTAGTGTAGCAAGAAAACAAGGTCTTTTTGTAGAACAAAATCGGATTTCTGCTATTTATAAGGATGAATTCTCCTGGCAGTTAGCACTGACTCCTGGCAGTGCCTTCTGGCAGGCGTGACCATGCTCCTGCGAAGAGCCTGGGAAGGAGCGTGCCTGTTTGGGAATGCAGCACCCAACAATCCACCTTCATGTCTGGGTCGCTTTCCCATGTGGGAGAGGTGGTTGAGGAGCGCTGGCCCTGGCTGCGAGCACTCTGCCCGCTCCTGCTGTGCTCCATGGTGTTGGGCAGCTGCCAGTGGCTCTGCCCGCTGGTGCCTGCATGGAGGAGGGAGCACTGCGTGCATGCACAGCAACCCTGGAAAGCGTAGTCTTGACAAACTTCACTCTCTTCTTATGTGTTAAAGAAAGGTGGTTAATCAGGATTAACTAAGGCTTCAGCCTGGAAGGGTGAGAGTAGCTGCTAGCGCAGGACAGATGTCAGGCAGGGGCCGGTGGGGTGTTGCTTCTTGTCCAGGCTTGTTAAATGCAGTGGAGAACCCGCTCTGGTCCTGGCATGCTGCACTCTGCTGTGCTCCTCTTGTTTTTACTTTTTGAAGTGGAATAATAAATGGCTGTGCTTATTTCCCGCTCTGTGGCAGGCAAGGGCCCAGCTGTGCAGGGAGCTGTTCTGCACCAGCCCCGGGGGCGGCTGGCTGCCCACAGAGCTGCCATGCTCTCCCACGGGGTGCTGCCTCCAGAGCCCCAGCACCTCTGGGATTCCCCACGGGGCAAAGGAGGAGCATTTTGTCCTGCCCTGGCTGCTTCGGCAGACCTGCTGTCTTCAAAACTCCCTGTTTCTGCCTTTGGGAGAGCTGTGGTAAAGCTCAGGCAGCGGAGATCTCTTCTGTCCCGGGCTGGACCAGCGCCTCATCCTCGGTGCTTGGCAGAAGGAAGGATGGTGAACCCCTGGGCTGGTGCTGAGCTCAGGGGGCTGTGAGTTCAGCTGTCCCTGTGCAGCAGTGCTGGGCCCTACATGTGCAGGGAGATGCTGCAGAGGCTCTGTGCCACCGATTCCCAGGTCCTGGCAGTACGGGTGGGTTGCCCAGTGCACTGCTATGCCAGCGCTGCTGCGGGGAGGCAGCCGGCATCGCTGTGAGCCTCCGTGGAAGGGGGGAAGCTCATTGCACCGAGTCTCCCTGGTTTTCTTTTTTCTGTTGTGTGCAGCCTGCAGCAGCTGAGGCAACATGTTCCAGGTGCTGGAAGCTGTACAGGTCTGTTGGCGGCAGCCAGCAGCAGGGCCCTGGCCAGGAAAGAGCGTAACAGTCCCTGCTGGCAGCATCCCTGCTGGCCCTTTCAGCTGGGCGAAGGGTCACTGCTGGCTTTGGCTTTGTCCCTGGACCTGGGGAAGAACAGAAGGTCTGAACCACACTGTTTCCCTGGTATAGCTTTCCCCAGAAAAGAGTATCTCTCTTCAGAGAGGGGAAATTGCTGTTTCTGTGTGTGAGTGGGGGGAGTAGTTCAGGTAAACAGTCTTCATGAGATGTCTGCTGTAGAAGTTGCCCAAACACAGAACTATGTCTGTGGGTTTAAAAAAGGAAAAAAAAAACCAAACCTGGTTGAGCATAACTTGATGATGTTCAATGAAAGATAAAGAATAGCCTTTCTTTCCTGCTCATGTGTGTCATTGTGTCAGGTCTCTAATGAGCTGGCTTCATCCGTTCATGTACAAAAACCTTTCCACAGCTGCTTCCTACCAGAGACACACTGGAAAATAGCAGACTGACATTTTTCCTTTAGTTGTCTTTGTGATCTGGAACAATAACAGCAGCAAAGAGGCCAGTAGTTCAGCTATGTTTGGATTTATTTATTGCATCTATTTAGAGCAATAGAAGAATGATTATTAAACTTTCAGTGGACTGATAAAAATGATAATGTGTCTTTGCTGTAAATCTGCTTTATAGATGGACAGGGACTTGTTTGGTTATAGGGTGCTTGCATTAGGGGGTTAGATAAGTGTATGCGATCGATATGAAATTATGATTTTCCCCCTCTTATCTCATTTGATGGTGCCACTTCCATTCAGGGTGCCTGCATGCCAGTGCTTGCACATCTGGGGGAAGGGAAGATTCGTTCCTTCTCCTGCCAAACTCTTAGGGGTTGAGCTGAGGAAAGGGGCTGGAGGTGCATGGCTGTATGGTCATGGAAGGGTGTTGGGAGGGAGCTTCAGAGTCTGTACCTGCTCCTGGTATCTCACAGCTGAAACAGGTGCACCAAAATTGTTCCTGACCCGTTCTTAATACCCTCTGGTGATGGACGGAGTCTGTTCGGATGTGCCACCTATACTTACAACACAGCCAGATTAGGGGCAGAGGATTAAAGGCTATGGGGGGTTGGTAAATGTGGTGTTTTTAATGTTTTTTCCTGTGTTTTTTTAAACCAATTGCTTCTTAACTCTGTATCTGCAGGCAGTTGCAATTGCTGTTGTGTTATTGCAGTGGATTCAGCATAAGCAGGACCAGCAAAATGAGGTGTTGTCTTCTCTTACTTGATGAGCGAAAGAGGAGAGAAAGTTTTGACTTATACCTGTCTTTGTGTAAAGTAATCTTTCTGCAGCCTAGGTGGCTGAGCAGGTATCTTGGGGAGGGGGTGTTGCAGTTGGGACCTCATCTAAACCGAGGTCGCTGGCTGAGCTGCATGGATGTCACCTGGATTGCGCCATTACAGACTAAGTTGAACTACCTTAACCCTGCACTGAGAGGAGGCCAGAGCATGCTCTGCAGCAAGGGCAGGAGACCCCCTGCCCCTGGGTGGCAGCTTTGCAGCTGACAAGCTGGAAGGCGAGTCTCAGAAAATAAACACAAAGAGGTTCTAGGTGGATGATGCTTCATGATGAGATACTTGCTCGCTTTGTCTTCTTGCCCATCAAATGTTATTGGAGCTGTTCAGGAATTGCCAGTCTGGCTTGCCAAGAGGTTGCAGTCCCCCTGCCTATTGCACAGGGCTGTAGGGACCCCAGCACTTGTTCGTACAGCCTGCTGCCCTCGGCCTGAGCGAGAGGGCTGGCTTTGGAGACAGGGAAGCATGTGGGGCTGTATTTGATTGCTGAGCCGTCTAGTTGAGTGGGGGCTGTGCTTTAGGAGTTCCTGGTATTTTGCTCAAATTATTAAATTGTTTATTTGAGTCAGCACCTTTATCTTTCACTTGGATTTAATTGTGTTCCTTAGTACTGACTGTTCCGCGCTGCGTGTCTGTTGCTCCTCCTTTACACCTTGCCTGTCTCTGATCGCTTTGCTGCCCCAGCATTTAAAGGAGTGTGTTGGGAGGAAGGCACATAACATTTCACAGAGCAGCAGATGCAGAGGTTTAAGTAATAACAAACCCACTTGTAGCAGCGATGGCAGGAAGCATGAGTAACGCTGGGAACACGCTGCTATTGCTGGAGTGTTTTTGTAGCGGAGCCTCTTGTGAGGGAATTGCATCTGATATTTTGTAGTGCTTCCTGAATCACTTCCAACATCTTGTGATCTGTCTCCACAGGCAGCTCTTTATCCTTTGTCCACTGAGGCTGCGAGAGTGTTGAGGAAACCAGAACAGTTATCATGGAGATGCTTTGGAGATGGGGAATGACACAGATACAGCCCAAGGCACATGGCTATGGGGTTTGCTCTGCTGCGGGGTGTTACGGGATTGTGCAGCTCACTGTAGGACGGACGACACATCACCAGGAACGCGTGTCAGTAAAAGCCAGTGAGGGTCTAGACTGGAGTGATGCGCTGGTGACACTGGGAGAGAGGTGATAAGAAACACTAGACTGGATTCCTGAAGTCCTTACTTATGTCTGTTTCCATACAGAACTCCCCCTGCCCCCTTTTTTTACTTGAAATACCAGATTCACTTCCTCCTAGCAATACTAAAGACCCTTTTATCTTCAACTCTGTCTAGACTAGGACTTCAAGTACGGTGGTAGCACCTGTTGGCTAACTTCACTAAAACAAACTAGACCAGATAAGGCAGCTGGCTCTTAGCATGCCAACCGAAAAGTGTTAATGCTGCCCTGATGATATCACATCCTTTTATATCTTAGTGCAGAGAAGACCATATGCTGCTGTGGCAGGGGCGTGTGTGTGTTTCGGCACCTCTTTTTCTCTTGGCCCTCTTTGGTCAACTCGCTGCTGAGAAGGAGCTTGGGCTTGCTGTGACCTGCGCTGCCATTGGAGCCCTCCTCCCTCGCTGGTGGTACTGGACTTTGTCACCTTGGCGTGCTGAGCTGGGTGCAGGAGGGAATGGGAAGGATGAATAAGGCCATTAAAAGGCAAGCGTGGAGTCATAGATAGCAGTTCTAGAGAAAAGATGTAGTGAGATAACTGCTTAAGACTGGACTAAAATCTCTGCTTCGCAGTTCAGTGATTGATTTTCAGTTTGGAACTTGGCACGGTAATATAAGGGCTAAATTTAATTTTCAGTGTGTAATATTTTTGATCAAAGACAATGTTTGCAAAAGAATTCTCTACGTGCGTGTCTTAAATTCTTCCCTACAACCTTGGGTGCATTCAGCTAAACACAGCTGCTGTGAATATCAGCCTTCTCTCCTTGCTACGGATGTTTTGGATATTTTTGAGTATTAATTTTTCCTAATTCTAGATGACCCACTAAATCCTGTCAGCAATGACTGACTGTTACCTGGGACCAGGGACTCAAGTCATGGTGTCATGGGGCTGGAAGGGTGACCAGCTCCAACGCCCCTGCTCAAGGCAGGGCCAGGGTCTGCGGAGCAGTGCTCCTCGAGACCTGCTGCTGGGCCCTGCTGGTATCCAACAGGGAGTAGCTGCCTTGTGAGCGCCCTAAGATGGGTCAGCCTGGAGTTCTGTCAATCTAACAGGAGAAGTATAAGACCGGGAATTGTAATAAAGTTAGTGGGAGTGGGACCCTCTGCTGCAGTGTTCAGCTGAAGGATGTTTAGTGATGCGAAGGAGAGATCTGGCTATGAGAGCGTCTGTGGTCTAGGCTAGTCATGGTCAGCTGGTGAAATGACGAGGTTGTGTCTTCAGGTGTGACTCAGGGGTGGTGGGTTTCTAGCACAGCTAAACTAGGTTTCTCTAGGTTGTTGCCATCTTGTCCTAATATCCTGGGTGAATGTCGAGTGTTTAGGTATCAGACCAGGATCTGCAAGTGTGTGGACTGTATTTTCACGATTAGTGTTAAATTTCATGAATTGGTGCAACACAAATAATTCACTAGGTTTTCTGCTGAAGGAGGGCAAGAGGTCTCAGCCTGATACCTGAAGAGGCTTAAGATAATTGTTTGGACCATGTTTTGTCACTTTTTTTCGTGCCTTGTTTTGCTCAATGGTAACTAGGAGTGGAGAATGCTGTTTGGTCCCCTTTAATCTTTGAGTCCTTACAGACTACTTCACATTTTTCTCCTCAATAAATTGGCTTGCAGCAGTGTCCCAAGCTCATGTTATGTTGAGCACCGAGCAGGGATGTGCTGGGCTCACACCTGTGTGGCGCAGAGGTGAGCATTTGCTGTGGAACACTCACTTGTTTAAAACTGTGTTTACATATTTTATGTGGAAGGGTGCTGGTCCCTGTACAGGCAAGGGCAGTAAATCTGTTGTCAGAAGGGCTTGCACATATGTAATGAGAGCAGATTATTTCTGTTTTCCCTTATTTTTGTGCCTTGAGGCAGGTGGACAGATTATAGAGGATAGAGAGTATATGTTTATCATCCTTTCCTGTCTTTTTCATCACCCTCCCCTTCTGGTGACCCCATTTTCTAGAGGGATAAAGCGAGCAGCCCAACCTCATTTCTCAAATCTGTTGTAAAGTCTGATTAGAGAAATGGAGGAGCTCTGGTACCGTGCACATGTGCAGCCTGCCTGGCCCCTGTTGGCGCTCCTCGGGGCAGCTGGTCTGCTGCAGCCTTCCTGCGTGGTTCTTGCCCTGCAGGTGCAGTCTGGTCTCTGCTGGTGCCACTGTCCCTTTTGGGGGACCCTGCTCAAACAAGTTTGAGTCCCGTGTAAGCCCTTTCTGTCTCTCCACAGGTGTACCAACAGACATAGGTGCAGCACTGCTAACATGGCACGTCCCAGACAGGATTGCTTTTCCCGGTAGTATGCAGCGCAGGAAGGTTGGGGAATAGCTGATGTGAGCTTTGCTTACAAAGAAAAGCCTGGTATTGACTTTGTTGTTAAAATTGGTGGGGTGGGAGCGTGGGGGTAGCTGACCCGTGACCATGTGTTAGATGAATGTCCTGCCTGTTCCATGAGCAGCGGGAGGAGCAGGCTGGTTCTTGCAGCTGCAGCTTGGTGCCTCCTTGGAGAAGTATAACATGCTAGCTTTTCTACAGCAGTGGTGGTGTCTGCTGCTCGGGAAGGAACCCTGGCTCAGCTGCTGGGGTCAGCCCACCATGGCATGTTACTCCAGGGAGTACTCATGGCAGGAGTCCTGAATGCAGAAGCTGGTGCCTGCCTCCTATCCTCCAAAGCCTGTGCCGTGTCCCCTGGTAGGCAGCAGTGAGTGCTGGCTGGTGATTCGGGTGTTGTTGTGGAGGTAAAAGTGAGATCAGAGAGCTGGAGCAGAGAAAGTGTTTCCTGATGTGGGTTTTTGGTGAGGAAGATGCCCTTCCAAACCCTGCTGTGGGCTCCTGTTGGCTTTTCGAGGAGGAGGAGGAGAAGACATCACCCTGAGGAAGGGGCATGCATGGCCCAGCTGGAGAGGTCAGTGCAAACTTCAAGGCTATGAGAGGTGAAAGAGCTGCAGGGCAAGGATAAATCTGCAAAGAGCAGATTTTGATTGCTGCTGAGCTTCAAGCCCTTCCCATTCATGTCCGGAAGAAAAACAGGTTTGAGTAAATCCCTTGGGTGTGCTGGTGTCATTCTGAGACAGCTTTTCTGGAAATTCAAGAGTAATTAGATGTGTTCTCCAGGCTCCTAGCATGTATCCAAAGTAGTGCCAGTTGTGCGTATCGCACCTGTGGCTGTCTGAGTCCTCGCTTGTTTGGAGTTTGCTGGTCCAGCAGCGCCCGTCCCGTACTGCACTGCTCTGGCATCAGTTGCTCTGTGACGCTTTGGTTCCCTGTGCTTGCTCCAGCTAGAGGGAAAGCTGCAGCTACCTGGCTCGGACAGTTGTTCATAACTGTGTGCAATGCCAGCGCAAACTGCACTTTTCCTCCTGCTCAGTTGTCTGTCCTAAGCAAGTTTTCTGTTTCGCGTAGTGGCAACAGAAGATGGTATTTAGGATAAGCAAGTTGTGCATAGTGGGTACTTGATACCTGGTAGAGAAAGTCACATGGTGGTTGTACTGCTTATGTGCTTAAGAAGGTGCCTGATGGAAAGTAAGTTTGCTCTACCTGCATATTATTGGGATGATCAGTAGCATCTGCAGTTTTGATCTTGGCTGATTCCTGGAACTGTATACGTATATTAGCATTGAGCATCTACATCTAGGTTTTGGGAAATCTGTTAACCTCACCAAAGCAGGAATGAGCTAAACGGGGTGAGGGGACATTAGGAGGCTAAATACTTGTTTTGCTTCAGCGTAAACAAATAGAAGATTTTGAGTTGAACAGTTTCAGACCCTGTGGTACATGGATAGGTATGATTAAAAATGGCCATGGCTCTGTGTTAGCATGGGAAATACTGCCTGTCATTGTCAGTGGACTGAAGTGAGCTTGCTTCACTCTTGACTTGTGTGGAAGTACTGTAGACTGTTTGGTGTTCATCTCATCTGAATTGAGCCCCAAGTTTGCTATAAATATTTCTGTTCAAATAATGATGCAGTTCCTCCATAACCACTGCCATAACCCCTCTGGGCTGTTCTGAGAGCTGGTGGCAGTTTCTCTGCCCAGCAAGGCATCAGCTCCCTCTTTAACTCAAGTTGTGTGTAGGGTCCTGCATGTGATGTTATGTCCTGGCCTGTCCCCAGGTGGTGTGGGAAGGCAGTGTCCCATCCAGAGCTGTCCGCAGTCCCTGGTTTTGAGTGTGCTGTCAACTCTGCCTGTCTGATTGTGAGGGCTTGGTCAAGGGAAGAGCTCAATTCTTGTGCTTTTGCTGTATGCTGTCTCTGTCTCTCTGCAGAACATTGTGTCCAAGAACGCTATGCAGTACCGTGGGAATGCCCAGCACGATGCGCAGGAATTCCTGCTTTGGCTTCTAGACAGAGTCCATGAAGATCTGAACAATGTAGTGAATTACAGTGGCATGCCTCCACTCAAGGTAAGGGATTTTGCTGGCAGCCAGCATGGGAGAGTAGCTCTAACTTTGCATACAGTCTTTCTTTTTATATTAGATCTCTCTGTTGGCTTCTCAACTCCAATAGTTTGGATGGAACAAAAGCTTGCATTAAAATACTGTTTGTTTCTGGCCCAGTGAATGTAACTAGCTGTTTCACTAATCCCTGACAAGTGCTCCCCAATACAATCATTTGTGAGTGGTCACATACCGCTCTGCAAGAGCTGGGAGGTATTACAGGGGAGGGACTGCCAGACGCATCATCTGCTGTGAGATCCCTGCCTTTCCTTGGGCTGCCCTAGCTACCTCACGTTCCTGCATAACCACCCATGTGAGCAGAGTGCACTTATTTAAAAATCTGGTGACGTTTTTCTGGTGGTTTTGGGCAAGGAGGGCACAAATTCGACTAGGAGTACTGAAGCTATCTGGTGTCATGCACCTCCTTGCCTGGGTGTGCTTCTAGGGTTTATTCTTCTTTTAGCCACCGCTGGAGGATGATGTGCTGCTCGAGGGACCAGCCTTTCCAATCAGTAGTACTTTCGTGCAGGAACTCTTTCAAGCCCAGTACAGGTATGATATTTTGTAGATTTTGAGGCATTATTGCATGTATTGGTGACCCCATATCATGGTTTAAGCACAGCTGGCAACTAGGCACCACGCAGCTGCTTGTTCACTCCCCCCTCTTCCCAGTGGGATGGGGAGGAGAATTGGAAAAAAAAAAAAACCTCGTGGGTTGAGATAAGAACAATTTAATAACTAAAGTAAAATAAAATGTAATACTAGCAATAATAATAAAAATTACAATAATAATAACAACAATAATAATTGTCATGAAAAGGTATATAAGAAAAAACAAATAAAACCCAACCCCCCCAAGTGATGCACAATGCAATTGCTCACCACCTGCTGACTGATGCCTGAGCAGCAATCTGCCCCTCTTGGCCAGCTCCCCCAGTTTATACACTGAGCATGATGTTCTATGGTATGGAATATCCCTTTGGCTAGTTCCGATCAGCTGTCCTTGCCACGCTCCCTCCCGGCTTCTTGTACACCTGCTCAGTCAGCAGAGCAGGGGAAACTGAAAAATCCTTAACTTATCCTACGTGCTACTTAACACACTGGTGTTCTAGTTGTTGCTGTCAACATTATTCTCACACTAAATGCAAAATACACTGTACCATCTACTTAGAAAAAGATTAACTCTATCCCAGCCGAAACCAGGACACCCCAGTATAATTCTGCCCTGATGCTAGCTCCCAGTACAGTTGAGACTGGTGTCATTTTGTTAACATCTGTTTCTGAATTCCTGCTGAATGACATCTGAACTAAGATCTTGCTCCAGAGGAGAGAGAGAATTTCACTACTTCAAATTTGGTATATTCTGTGAAAAACTACAGTATGTACCACTTCTTCACCTGCCCTGATGCATCCTGAAAGCAAGTCAGTGCTCAGTGGAGCAAAGACTCGGGACAACTCAGTGCTGTGAGGCTTACCCTGGCTGTTCAGAGGCAAGGGCCTGTGGCAAGATCTGGAGGTGCCTGGAGGCTGCTGGGGAGTTACGGATCCTAGGCGTCTTGCAGAGTTCCTGTTGTCTGGCACTTGAGAATTCTGAGCTGAATCTTTCACTGTCCCTTCAGGGCTTTCCCATGAGTTTCCCATGCTTCTGGGAAGCGAGCTTTCTAATTTCAGAACTAATACAAGAAAACAGCCTAATTTCCAGTGTTCCTCGATGGCTTGTATCTGTGCTGCTGTAAGAATTTTAATTGCTGGGCTTTCTCCCCAATATTTACCAAGGCTTTCTGTGAAAGGAGAAACCTTAAGCCTGGTATAGAACACGAAGCCAGTGTAAGGAGCAGGTTAGTGCTGAATGTGAGAGATGTGTTGTCTGGAGTTTCTCCCTTCTGAGTAAGAGATCTGTACACCTGCAGTGCTGACTGTCCCTTTCCCGTCTTTATTTGTTCAAAGCCAAATTCAGTGACTGGAGTGAAGTCTTTTCCTGGCATGCCCTGTAATGAACTTTGAGACTAATTACTTTAAAAGGATCTAGAAATCAGGAACCCATCATTTACAGCAGCTATGTCTGTACAGCCTCTGTGCAGAGCTGCTCTGTATGGAGAAGAGTAGAAAGGGGCAACCAGGTTGACGTGCGAAGGCTGGTATTTGTGATTTGACAATTTATCCATTCCTGATGAAATGAGGTATAACTGCCCTATTATTGATATTTGTACTAGGTCCTCTCTGACGTGTCCTCATTGCCAGAAGCAGAGTAACACCTTTGACCCTTTTCTCTGCATCTCTCTGCCGATTCCTTTGCCTCATACACGGTATGTAACTGTCTTGAACTTCACGTTGGCTGTTTCCCATGCATATAGTCTTTAATTTGCTACAGAAGGAAGAGAGATGTCAGCAAAATCTCTCCAGTAAGTCTTTAAAAAAGATAGATAGGACCATATGGGGCTTTAATTTTTTGCTTAGCAGGTAAATTGGAAAATTGAGCCTTTTACTTGTTTCAGAATGGCCCTTCGCTCCCACCCTTAGCTTCCTATAGAATTAATTTTGGGGAGAAAAAAATATCTTTGATTCAGCTAACCAAAATATTTTGCTTTTGACTTAATTTATAGCATTTTTCATCCTTTTTCCCTTTTTAATTTTAACACTACTTTTTTTTTTTTTACTTTCTTTAGAACAGTCTCACTGATCACTCCAATTTCAAAAAGTGAAGTTAAAAGCTTTCCTGCAAAATGTTTTGCTTTTTTGAAAGGTGGCTGTTGCCAATAAAGAAAAAAGCTCCAGGGAGGAAAAGAAATCCAGATAAAAAGTTCAGAGCAAAGATAGAGATGCGCAGTAAAACTACCCCTTGTATAAATGAGCAGTTCCTTCACCTGATGTTTTAGATGAGGAAAACTTGTATGGGTTCAAGAAGCAATGGAACAAAGTAATGAAAGGACATATTAAATATGACTATGTCACATTTGGTTCAGAAGTCCCTGCTCCGCCACTGCATGGAGGCTGAGTGAGCTTTCCAGGGAAGGGTCCCTGGTAGGCTAGCTGCCCCACTCTTCTTTCCCAAGGCAGTCCTTCTGGCTGCTGGTGGAGGCAGGATTGAGTACGGAGAGGCAACCTGGAGCAGCTGTTCCCAGCAGCAGCTCCCTCTGAATGCTTTAAGGTGCTGCCTCGGACTAAGCTGCATTACAGGATCCTTGTTGGAAAATTATGATTGCATTGTCATAGAGAGTTTTATTTTTAACTTTGTGGGGCTTTTTTGAGAAGATGTTCTGCTTGTGGAAGCAAGTAACACCAGTCCATGTAGTAAGAAAGGAATCTTTGGAAATCAAACATACTTGCCTGGCTGCAGCTGAATGTACCTCCAGTGTGAGGTGGATCTGGACTGCTGGGAGGGCCCTGTAGCTTATGGGCCGCCTGGATGCACCCAGGTTGGGCTGACTCTGTTGAAGGTGCTGCCAAGAAGTGCTCAGCCCAGCCCCAGCAGTGCCTCCCGTGCTCTCCGCAGGCCACTCTACATCACCGTGGTGTATCAGGGGAAGTGCTCTCACTGCATGCGGATCGGGGTGGCGGTGCCCATCTCTGGAACGGTGGCCAGGCTGCGGGAGGCTGTCTCCTCAGAAACCAAGATACCCACGGAGCAGGTAACAGGCTGGTCTCGTCACCCACATGCCCTCCCTTCAGTGAGAGGGTGTGCGGAGGCTTTCATCTCATGTTGGATATGTAGGAATTGAAGTTTGCTGCCCATGATTGAATGGGGAAAGCAGAGTAGTGGTGATCTGGATCAAGCTTTTCCCTGTGTGTTTGCTTGGGATAGCCGTCAGTGGAGCATGCAGAGGGGCATGCAGGAGCTGGCAGTGAGGGAACCACTGGGCACCTGTGGAGAGTTCCTCTGTAGGAAGAACTTCAGGAAAGCTGTTGGATCCCACCAAAACCTCTCCATGTGCTGCCTTTACCCCAGCTTCTCTTTTATGGCAGTCCTTTTCCCTGTTCCTTGCTCCTGGCCGACGCCAGGGTGTTTTGAGGAATGCCATCCTTCAGCAGGAAAATCCCAGTTGAGACAGGGCGGCTCAGCTGGATGAGACATGGGTGTTTTAATAGGTTCTGGTTTGTTTCTGCTGACCCTAGATCGTGCTGACAGAGATGTACTACGATGGGTTTCATCGTTCCTTCTGCGATACTGATGACCTGGACACCATTCATGAAAGTGACTGCATTTTTGCCTTTGAGACCCCAGAGATATTTAGGCCCGAGGGTATCCTCAGTCAGAGAGGTAAGTCGATAACTCCGCTTAATGCCCAACTCAGGTGACTAGGTGAGGGAGGCTTGTTTTGGAAAAGGATATACTTGAGAATAAAAATCCCACAAGTAGTTGATGTTCTGGTGTATTGATTTCAACTCTGACTTTGTCCAGACTCATTTCAGCAGACTTAATGGTGTTGTCAGCCAGGAGGTTATCAAGAAGCGATGTACACTCCTTTCTTCCTCTTCGTGGGGTTGATTCTGCAGGCCAGGCTGGCTTAATGTGAAATCTGTTGTCAGGCTTAATTTAAAGACCTGCTAGGGAGCAGATGAAGCCACTGAAATTGTGTTATTTAAAATCAGATTGCCAGTGATGAATAAACAGTCTCGGGAATGAATAAACACTTTCTTTTTCAAAGCTCAAAAACCTCAGCTTCTCTGCATCTCCCTCTCAGTAAAAGGCAATAATTGCATCCTGGGTAGACGGAGTGTAATCAAAGGCAAATTTTATTATTGGAAGTAACAAGTAGGGTTTCTGTCACTTCAGCTTTTCTTGCAGGCAGACAAAGCCATGAGTGCTTGTACAAATTGCTGTGAAAAATCATCTAGGTGAGCACTTGCATATAATTTCTTTCTGTAAAGAAATAGTCACTATGAAAAGTAATTGGTCTTCAAAGCCTTCATACAAGTGATAAAAATGGTCTTGATTCCATATTGACCTGCTCCTCTGCAGCCAAAGGAGGGTTTCTTGAGGGGGGCATCAGGGCACTAAAGGCAAATGACATAACAAAATGTTTCCTTTCTCCTAATTTTTCAGGAATACATGTGAACAATAACCTGAATAACTTGAAATGTGGCACTGAGCACTCCCGAACAATATCTTACTCTCAAGGAACAGTGAAGTCTGGAAAACTGGAACAGTCCTGTACTAAACCAGCAGCAAACGACAAGATTGTCTTGCTGGTGTGTAACAGAGCGTGCACTGGACAGCAGAGCAAAAGGTGACTGGCAGCTTCACAGTTAGAGTTACTCTTGTGGCTGCTTTCTTAATTGACCTGGGGTTTACTCACCGTGTAGTGAGAACACAAGGTGAAGGAGCAACAGCTTGCATTCGTAGCTTGCATTAGGTGCTAAAGAACATGTTGTTCAAAAAACATTAATGAATGCAGCAAAATATTCCTGATTTTGGTGAACTTCAAGTAGTCCAGTGTTACTGGAAAGTGGTGAATGTAGACCAGTCTGAAGGACATACCACCTCTCTGTAGAGCTATCTGGTTTCAGAGAGCAGCAAGCAAGTCTGACCAGGTCCTGTGATGTGTGGAAATTTTTAATTGGAGTGCAAACAGGGGGTGGGGAGGAAGTGAGAAATGACCATGGCAAAGGCATTTGTACCAATCACAGGCTGAGAACTATCTCAGCAGCTGAAGTTTGTTTCACAAAAAGTTATCCTGGCCAGGTTGCAAAGCTCTGCAGCCTGAAGTAAGCCACTTAAGCACAGAGCAGGGCTGCAGCCCGGTAAAAAGAGCCCTCTGCATGGGCAGCTGTAACAGCGTTTCCTCAAAGTTAAGCACCTCTCCTCTGGAAACAAGTTTTTAAATGCCTTATTTCTGGGGAGTTTCATCCAAAGCCTGCCGAGCTCCATAGGTGCCGAGTGAAGAGGAGGGTGGCACTGTCAGAGTTTTGGGATCTGACTGCTGAACAGAATAATCTTTTAATTGCTCCCTCAAATGCTACTCCTTCCTGTAGGTTTGGCTTGCCCTTTGTGTTGCATTTGGAAAAAACAATTGCTTGGGATATTCTACAGAAGGAAATTCTGGAGAAGATGCAGTATTTCCTGCGGCCTGCAGCCTGCATGCAGGTGAGGAAAATGGTTCATCTGTTTTGATACTTCCAGCTCTGTGTGACATGAACTAAAGGGGAAGCCAGTTACCTGGAGTGATAAACATGCTACACATGCTGAACTGATGGCTTTCCAATATTTCTTTGTGCAATAATGTCCAAGTCTGGTATTCCACCTCTTTGGTGCTTTTGTCTATTTGCTGAAAGGTGCAAGAAAAATTAGACTGATCGGGTGAAGAAATTGCATGCTTTGCTTCCTTCCTTACCCCCAAGAAATACTTGAGAGATTAGTGCTGCTGTCTGCACTGGAAATCCACCAGTTGGTGGTGTTTGCCTAAAAGCAAAGCTAAAACATTTGCTTGGTGACTGCATGTTTCTGAGAGCAGAGGGGTGAAGAGGGGTGTCTTCTCTGGTCACCATAGAGGAGTTGTTGGATACAAAGCCTCAGTTGCTGTACCTCACCCCTTTGTTAGCTGCTTGGCGTAGGCATATTTGAGACCTTGTGCATTTGCTTTCTCATGTAAAACACAAGTTCTAGGATAAAGTACATGTCAGCTGGTGCTGAGAGCAGGTTTGCCCATACGTAAGTTGGGTCTGAGCCATTGAGATGGCCTCTACTCTCTTTGTTGCAGGTTTGCCCATTCAGCTTGCGAGTGGTCAGTGTTGTGGGGATAACGTACTTGCTACCTCAGGAGGAGCGACCCCTCTGCCATCCAACCGTGGAAAGGTGAGTTGGCCCTCATTCTCAAAAGTGGAGAGAGGTTTGTCAGCTGGAAACTCAGTGTGTAGCCATGCAGGGCTACGGTCTTGGTGTGGGTGTGTGGAATGGACTTCACAGGCCTGAGGAGCAGGGAAACCACTGCGTGTCCTCAAGAAGCTGTGTGAGGATTGCTCAGTTGTGTGTCATGCCATCTGGAGTCTGTCCTTCTTGGAAATGGAGAACAGAATGAAAGTATTACACCCCCCCATTTTAAAGTGTGGGTTTTTTGGTTTTTTTTTTCCTAGTGACTGTTATTCTTCAAAAATTTTTGTAGATGCCTGTTCTGTAAACAAGTGTACGTTTATTTACAGAACTAATGTATTTAGGTAAATGCAGTTGGCCAGCTTTGCCATGTTCTTTGCTGTATGAATTCCTTTTACTCCTTTGCAAACTTGAGCTGTGTGGAAGAGAAGGAAGGATGAAGGGCTGGTGGAGAGAAGTTGTGTGCGTGTAAAAGATAACGTAGGCTTCAGATTGAAAGGTGGTTTAACTTCTGTCTGCTTCTCTCTCCAGGGCATTGAAGTCATGTGGACAGGGGGGAACTGCTCATGTGAAATTAGTGGTAGAATGGGACAAAGAAACTAAAGATTAGTAAGTATGAAGTAAAAAGCCTTAAATTGTGTTCACCTTAAGAGTGATGCTTGTGGCTTGCTTGTGTGAATTGTGCACCCTTCAGTAAACATGAGTCCCCTCAGAAACTTGACCCCATGCCCTGGCCCTGCTTGCAGGGATAGACTTTTCCTTTTCTCTGTAGCTGGAGTTTTGCATTATGGAGCAGGCATCTTGCCTATGGCGCCTTCCCCCACAAATAATATTCATGTGAGAAAGTTTGTGGGCAGTGAGTAGCTTTTTCTGTCTGAGATAAACTGGATTGGGTGCCCACTGAAGCTGTTCACCCCTGTGTTCAGTTGTGTTGCCCTGGCAGGCTCTCTTGCCAGTCAGCTCTTGCTCACATGTAACGGGACAAATGCAGGAAAGAGCTGCTGATTGTACCTTCAGAACAGCTCCTTGGCAGTGTGGGGAGCAGGTGGATGTGCTGGTAAATGTGTTGTTTCCCTGATGCAGCTTGTTTGTGAATACAGAAGAGGAGTATATTCCAGACTCCGAAAGCGTCCGCCAGCAGAGAGAGCTTCATCATCAACCTCAGACCTGCACTTTATCTCAGTGTTTCCAACTGTACACCAAAGAGGAACAGGTAGGGACAAAACTGTATGGCAGTCAGGACTCAGAAGGTCTGGCTGGTCCACGTGCTGCATGAACTCCCATACTCAGCAGAGTAGCTCTTTTCTGCAAACACCAATTTATTGAGACCAGAGAATAAATTTGTAACACAACTAGTTACCAGTCCTGCTAACTGAGTTTCTCTGCAGTGAGGAGAAAGTTGTGGGAGGTACTGCTTTTGGGGGTTTTGCCCCCCGAATGTTGATATGAGAACTTACTTCTCTGTTCTGCAGTTTCCTCCCTGTGAAATAGTGATGCCTTTTTCTGGCATACATTATAAAGGGTTAGAACAAAGTGGCTTCTTCATGGGAATTTACTGCTCTGTCTTGGAGCAGTTGTGTGTTTCCAAGCCTGAAACAGGGCTGGGGTGGGCTCAAGTCAACCCCTACTGAGTGGGACCCCCTGAACGGCAGCGCAGTGACCACTGGGCTCAGTTCTCGAGAAGCGTTGCTGCTCTCCTCCTCTAGCTCTGCTTGTGGTGTGAGGAGGTTGAAGTGGCAGGAGCGATGGTGTGCCACAGGGCAGACTAGAGATGGGTCTGAGCTGGCCCTTGCCTGGAACACATAAGCAATCTGCGTTTCTTTGCCAGAGGTCTCTAATCTGCTGTAAAAAGGGGTGGTCCTAGAGGTGGACTATGGACCTGTGACTGAGCTTTAATAATTTTGGAGCCTCTCTCTTCACTTCTTTCAGAGGTGAGGGAGAAGTTGTTTGACAGCTTAAAGTTCTCTGGCTTCTGAGTTTTCTGAGCACTGGGCTGTGGAGGGAAACAAATGTTCTGTTTGTGTCTTTGAAAAGACACATTCTCCTTGGTGGACAATGAAAATCTCTGCAGTTTGTAAGTGTGTGCCATTGGGACATGGGGAGGAAGAGGGTTTCCAGAGGGCAGCGAGGTGTTAGAGATGAAATTTGAAGTACACCTGTCATCTTTCTGTTCTGATTCTTTCTTTGCTGCTGGTTTTCTTGTGAGAGTACTTCTACTCAGGCTGCCAAGCCTGCCTGCTTTTTGCCTTTGTTTTTTCTTCTCCCCCACTTCAAAGGGATTGGGGTTTATAAGGTGGAAATAGCTTCTCTGCACAGCAGCACTAGCTGAATTCTGTCTTGCAGTGGGAAGTGCCTCCTGCATAAGGCACACATGTCTCTTTGCTTGTCGCTATTTTGAAAAGCATCATTGGGAACCCTGCATTTCCAATGAGCTTGATAAATGCTGGAGGTAGATGGCTGCAGGGGTCAGTGTCTGCGCTGGGCCTGGGGCAGCAGCAGAACAGTGACGTAGCGAAAGCAGCCTTGGAATTTGAAAACTAATACTCATACCCTCTCATGCCTCTTCCTTGTAGCTTGCCCCAGATGATGCATGGCGATGCCCACACTGCAAGCAGCTGCAGCAGGGTAGCATCACACTGAGCCTCTGGACCTTACCTGATGTTCTCATCATACATCTCAAAAGGTTTAGGCAGGTAAGGACGTCTGCAGTGATGCTGGAGGACTGCTGCTCAGCCAGGGAGTGACCTGACTTGGAACACCTTTTCAGAAGCAGCTGTTCTGCCCTATGCATTCCTCACCTGGGTTTTTGTTTTCCCCAAGCATGGTGGCCTCACTGCCACTGCAGCTCATGCTATTCTCTGTTTATACAGGAAGGAGACCGAAGGATGAAACTTCAAAACATGGTTAAATTCCCCCTGAGTGGCTTGGACATGACTCCCCATGTTGTTAAACGCAGTCAGAGCAGCTGGAGTCTGCCATCTCACTGGTCACCCTGGAGGAGACCTTATGGTCTTGGAAGGGATCCTGAGGACTATATCTATGACCTGTATGCTGTCTGCAATCATCACGGCACCATGCAAGGGGGACACTATACAGGCAAGTATCCTGCAATATTATGTATGTTGGATCCTTTCAGAAAGAAAATGGTTACATTTTTCTATTGAGTGTCTATAACTACTTCATCTATCTTGGCAAAAGGACCTAACCCAACTAACAAGGGCTGGCTATGTAATACCAGATGGGTAACTTTTATGACTTTGAGGAATGGAACAATGCCTGTTGACCCAAAATGTCTTACTGTACGTTTCTTTCTCTGCTTTTTTTTTTCCTTCAGAGTAATGTAACTGGCCTTTCATGTTTCAGAAATGCTCCTGGCCACTCAATGCAGAACTTCTGTAGTTGCAAGAGGCTGCTATACATAGGAAGTATTTGCACATTGCCTATGTGTGTAGCCAGTTTATGAACTCCTCTTTGCTTGTTCCAGCAGCTCCCAGAGCAACCAGAGAGAGACAAAGTTGCTTGGTGGTTCTTAGGATCTGTATGACTTCACACAGCAGCCCAGAAAATGTGTGTGTCTGGTTTTGTCCTCTGATGTGTGACTCTAGGGTGCGTTGTCCTGGGTGGGCTCAGTCAGAAGGAGATTCACTGAGGGAGGCGGACTGCCACAAGTAACAGAACATGAAGTGAATGCAGCCATCCCAAATGGTGTTCTGTTCTGAGCAGTAATGTTGGACAAAGAAATCCTGAAATGTGAGCTGTTTATTGTATTCTGGTAGCCTCAGGCCCCCATTTTGCCAGTAAGACTGGAAAAGGATGTGTTGCATGAATAAATCTGTTCCTTTCATTCTCCTCTGAGTCCATCATAGCAGATAAGGTCATGTTTAAGTTATCATACAGCAAAGCTGAGAGTAGTAGGACTAATAGTAATGTATTTTCTCTCAGCATATTGCAAAAACTCGGTTGATGGCCAGTGGTACTGCTTTGATGACAGTGATGTTCAGCAACTTTCTGAAAATGAAGTCTGCAAGCAGACAGCTTATATTCTTTTCTACCAGAGGCGCACAGCAATCCCATCGTGGTCTGCTAACAGCTCTGTGGCAGGTAAGCCCTGCTGGCATTGTCAAGGAGTGGTTGTAGTTTCTTTCGTGGATAGTTTGCCCTTCTGAAGAATTTTCTGCCCAGCTCTACTTAAGCCCCTACTCTCTGTCCCAGAACTCAGCAAGGCTTGTCTGAATCTGCTGCTGTGCATCAGAGGCTGTGGGAAAATCCCACCTCTTCTGTTAAGGCTAGTTGTGGCAAAGAGGCTGCGGAGATGGGGGAGCCCCCCTCCATCCCCATGGGTAGTTCTGCTCAGAGCTGCCCTTGTCAAAACCACGACATAAAAATGTGACTATCTCATTCCCTCCAGCAGTGCTGTTGGTCTCAAGTAGGCAGCCAGCAGCTGAATGTGTTGGTGGAATCTGGGGTGAGCTGTGGATGGATGCAGGCTTGGTGACTTGCCTTTGGAAAGGAAATGATTTGCACTGCATTTTTGTGGCAGCTCAAGGACTGCCCTCTGTGTGCTGTTGCACCGATTCTTTTGATTCACAACGTAGTGGGACAAGTGCAATTCTGTCTTTCGCTTATGACCATAACTATTTCATAAGAGTAAAGACTTATTCTCTTGGCGGTGTGTGGATGCTGTGGCTGTGTGGGCTAGCTCCACACTCCAGTTATCTGTTGAAGGCAGTGCAGTGCAGTATTTACCTGGCTCTCAGTGGCCTTCCAAGGTTTCATGTGTTCTGCAGCTGCATTGGCCTGATGCCTGTGCCTGCTTCCTTGCAGGCTCCACAAGCTCCTCGCTCTGTGAGCACTGGGTCAGCCGTCTTCCTGGTAGCAAGCAGCCCAGCATTGCTTCAGCAGCATCATCACGACGCACGTCTCTGGCTTCACTCTCGGAATCGGTAGAGCTGACTGGGGAAAGGAGTGAAGATGATGGTGTGTATCAACACTGTAGTGTGTGGGGGGGATACTGGGCCGCTAGTCTTTCTGTTACAAGATCCCTACTAAAACAGCTGCAAAATATGTAGTTACAAGGGACAGTTACTCTAGCAGCTGGGGGAGGCAGGCACTGTGCTGGTAGGAAGTGGATTCTGGCACAGGTGAGCTCTTCTCTGGTATGAAAGGATGGAGAAGAGCAGGGCAGGAACCTTAAGGAGCCTTTCAAAGAAAGGAAATGCTGACAATGAAACCTCTCAATCAAGAACTTATTGTGCTTGTGTTTTTTCTGGTTTTCATTGCAGCACCTTTGCAGGGAGACTGACATAGTGCTACAGCTTAGCATAGATACTTATTGTCTGCTGCTGTGCTGTAGACTGCTCCCAGGGAGGTGAGAAGGTACTCAAATTCACTTGTGTGTCAGTTCCTGGCTTTGCTTGGCTCCTCCACATAGTGCCTTGTAACTTCTAAAAATGTGGAGCTTCACGGGTCAGTCTGAGCATTTTGGAGCAGGTATAGAGATGTCCCTGCAGCAGTGTCATGATAACTGTCAGTTCTAGCCATGGTAGCCACATTTCTAAAATGCTTATTGTTGTACTTTGTGTTGTAAATACAGATACATCGCTTTAGATAAAGAGGTAGGAATCCTACTTTGCCTTTTACAGGATTGTATGGGAAATATTCTTTAATAAAGAAAAATGTATTTCTGGGAGCATAATCATAGTTGGTGAACTAGTTTCAAGGACTTCCAAGGTGCAAAGCCTGTGTTTGGTCTCCTGCTGCTCAGGGATGAGAGGAAAATCTGGATTTTCAGTTATAGGCTTCAGAGAGTTACTTCTGGGTAACTGCTAGCAAATAACAGTTGTTGAATTCCTTATTCAGCTTCATGCAAGAAGCTGTGCCTGCAGCAGGCATGAAGAGACAGGCATACAACGTGGTGTGGGTGGGCTGTCTGACTCTCTTAGGGAAGTAGTGTCTGTGGATGGGAAGGATAAACTGACTGCAGGCTTGGCTTTCATACTGAGGATGTCGCTTTCTTACTCTGCAGGAGGATTTTCAACTCGGCCATTTGTAAGAAGTGTCCAGCGTCAGAGCTTGTCATCTAGATCATCTGTCACCAGCCCACTGGCAGTGAGTGAAAATGGTGTTAGGCCCTCATGGTCACTCTCTGCAAAACTGCAGTTCCGCTCCAACTCTCCGTCACGCTTCTCTGGAGATTCCCCTGTACATACCTCTGCTTCCACCCTGGAGAAGATCGGGGAGGCTACTGATGATAAAGTCTCCACCTCTTGCTTTGGCAGCTTGAGGAATCTCTCTAGCAGCTACTTGGAGCCCTGTGATGGCAGTCGGCGAGAGCACAGGACAGCTCGCAGAGCTCCTTTGGCTGTCATGGAAGGGGCATTCAGAGAACAGTCTGTTGTAAGGACATCTAGCTCAGATCTTTCAGATGGGTATGGTAAAAGCTCTGTGCAGCCAGACAGGAATCACCCTGCTTTGGACCCTTTTGATAACAACAATCAAATTGCCTTTGTTGATCAGAGTGATTCTGTGGATAGCTCTCCAGTCAAGGAGGTGAAAGCCCCCAGTGCGATAGGGCTCGCTGCAGAGAAGGCAGATGGCACCCCTAAGAAGGTTCACGGCTCCAAGGGAGTTTCTGAGCCAGACAAAAGTTTGAGGAAGGGAAGGACAGTCTTATCTACCCAAGAGACCAAAGTCTCTCACTCTTCTCCACCACCACTAAAGAGTTCCCAGAAAGTTTCCCGGTCTAGAAGTAAGACGGACTCCTCTAGGGCCAGTGGGCGACATGGGTCTCCTGCTCCCGCTCAGGCTAGGAAGGACCATAGCGCGAAGCCCCTTGAGGTGGCTGTCCCATCGGCTCAACAGAAGCAAAAGTCAGGTTCTTCTCCATCCTCCACAGCTGCCAAGAAAACCCCATCAGGCTCATTGACTAAGGGCTCTTCTGCTGGGAAAAGCCGGACTTCAGACCGAAGCCTCAGCAGGGAGGGCTCTAAGATAAGTTTGGGGTCGGATAAAACAAGCGTTACCAGCAGTTCAAGAACGAGCTCCCCACGGATAAGCCACTCTAGGAGTGACAGCAGGGCAGTAGACAGCAAGCATGTGCGGAGTTCCTCTATGGCCAACCTGCGGTCCCCAAATGTTGGTGTGCGTTCTGGTTTGAAGAGGGACAGCAAGTCAGAAGAGAAAGGATTGTCTTTCTTTAAATCAGCCTTAAGGCAGAAGGAGACCCGGAGGTCAGCAGACCTGGGAAAGACAACGATGCTCTCAAAAAAGACAGGGAGTGGCAGTTCCAAGTTAGGCAGTAAAAATGTGCTGGAAGACAAATCAGAGAAAGGTGTTGTCCCACCAGCCTCTCAAACCAATGCCAACATTACTGCAAAAGAAAAACTTGTCCCAAAAGATGCCACACCCAACAAACATTCTCTGCTATCCAGTCGCAAGTCCAAGTCTTCCCAGCTAGATCCCGGAGTCCAGTCTCCTCCTTCCAGTGGCAAGCAGTCTGCTGACAAGCCGCTGAAAAAATTACCTTCCAGCATGCAGGTGTCTGTACGGCCTTCTCTGGAACCTCAGTGAAATGCTGCAATCCAGGTGTCTTTTCTTCTGCTGAGAAGCTAATTTATTCTGAGCTCTTGTTTTTTTGTTCATGTGCCTAATGTATGTTTTGAGGAGAAGTTAACTGCAAGTTGTTAAAGCGCCTTTTGATTCTGCCATCAAACCAAATAGCTACAGGCAGCCAGCACCGATGCAAGTAGTCTAGCTGGAGTCATTGTTGAACATGAATGCAGCTGTCCCATAGCACTTGTACAGGAGTCTCTTTATGGAAAATGCAACAACTTTCTTCAGATTCAAGGTTTGAAATCTGAAACCCAGTTGTACTGACGCTAGTGTGCTTTGTAGAGCTGTGAACTGATATTCCTTTGGTCTTGTTCCGAGCAGGCTGTGTCCACACTGGTATATGGCCTTGTTCTGAGCTGTGGAGGATGCGAAGGAAACTGGAGAGACTGCCGCTTCTTTTTGCTCTCTCTCAACCCTCTCTCCCTGCTCCCTTCCATTTTTCAAGCTTTCTAAAGGGCAATATTTCAACACTAATGTTGTTTCTCAGGTATATACTCAGCCAGTATAGGAGGGACTAGCATTAGTGGGTGGACAGAAGGGTACCTGTGAGTCCGTGTGTACACGTGTCTGTAATAGACTTCATTTTTGCATTCCAACAGCAGAAAGTTGGGTTTTTTCCATGAAATGTAACCTGCATTTTTTGTTGCTATGTCTACGAAGAGTTTTACTCTGTCCACACCTAAGGCAACCTCTGCCCTATCCTCTTTAATTACTTTCTCTCTTTTGAAACACTATACTAAGCAACAGAAGAAATCACTAAGCAGCAGCTGGTTGCCAGCTCGTACCTGTGAAAGTGCTAGGTTGGAGATGGTTGCAGTGCCGTAGGAGAGCTGTCTTCATGCACCTGAATGGCAGTGATGCTGTTAGGACCCCTGTTCAAACTCCTGAGAAGAAGCGTTTCCTAATGTGCTCAGATGCTTAATTGTAGTGGTGTGAATATAGCATCTGTTATTTATAGGAGTAATGTTTAGATAAGCCAAGTGTCGTCTTGTCTTTTCTGCCTTCTCTGAGCATGCTTTGAACAAGCCTCTTTGTGCGGGTTGGAGCAGCTGTACCAAAATACCGCAGAGCAGTTTTCACATTCTCCAGAGCGCTGCTACGTTCCTCCCTTCAGCATGCTTGTCACCTTCCCCGGTGGGTCTGGCTACCACAAGTCTCTTTGCAAAATGATTCCTATTCTTGTTTGGATGACAGTCTCTATCAGGGTTAAAACACTGCATCTAGTGACGTCTTTGTTTACATGCCCTTCTTACAGGGGAGATTCCTCAAGTTCTTTAAGATTCCTCTTAAAAGGTGGATTCCTTAAGTCCTTTTATATACATGTGGTGTAAGCTTTTATTTCATGAGTTTTTATTAATGTGCTGCATATCGTTTATGTACAGCAGCAATCTGTCGTGTAGGTCACGACATGCAGCAGCTGGGCAGTGGGCAGTGTGCTGGGCACGCTTGTCTTCTGAATGAGGTCTTTGCCTGTCATACAGTCTTGTGTAGCAAAGCTTCTCCAGGCTTAGCTTGTGGACAGACATATTTGTACATCTTTTCTGTCAACGTAACAAACAGCCCTCAGACAAGTAGTGACTCTGAGTTAGTCTGTTCCACCTCCTCTCTTGAGCTGATGTGCTGATGACCCTGCAAGAAGCCCTGCACCCAGGTCTGCTGGGCACGTTGCTGCTCCGTGATTACTTTTTATACTTGGCTCACCACACAACTGCAGCAAGCTTTGGAGAGAAGTGTTTTGGGGGTGGCTAACACCTTGGAGAAAAGGCAGCGTGTGTGTGGAGCTGAGCTGGGGGTGCCCCAGACCTCTGGTCAGTGTGTGACGGTGAGCCCACCTGCAGTATAACCCTCGCTCTGTCCCGATGTTGTTCTGCAGTACTTGCCTTCATGCAACCCAGAAGCAATGCCAGTAGCCTGCATGTTTTTACAATGTGCTGGACTCTGTGCCCTGGACTATGTTTTTAAACCTGAACATGACCATCTTCTTGATGCATTTCTTTTCCCGGGTATTGTTTCAGTCTCATTTATAGCAGCAACAAGAAGCAAAGATTGCATTACTTGCTTCTTAAATGTATGACTTGGATTATTGTTGGATTATTTTTTGTTATATCCAGCAGAGCAGATAAGACTTGCTTCACACTGTAGTACTTAAATTACTCCCTGAAATGTTGATGTTGAAGTATTTGTTTAAGGTTTTATCTGTATTAAGGTCTTGCACTGTGTCAGCTCTTCTCTTGTAACAACTCTTCTAGCAAGAATGTAATTCTGGTAGCTAGTGCTAACTTGGTTTGGTATCTTTTAATAGACAGAACCTAGTTTTCTGTGCGTTTTACCATGGGACATTTGTGAAAGGTTATTTTTATCAAATGACATTTTCTTTTCATGCCATTGTTCACTGAAGAAGTTTAAACTGGAAGCTGGTGTATGGTTTTTGAGGTGTTTTTGCTCCTGTATTGCATGCCTGGACTGAAGGAAATTTGAAGCCGTGTCCAAACTGGAGTTTTTAGCTGAACGCCAGTTCAATATGTTTGTTTGGGGCATGAGAATGGTCATTAGAGCTCCCATTTGGACAAAATGGGAATGGAGATCCTGGTGCCAGGTGTTCCAGCAGCTGATGTTAAAAGCAGTTGAACCTCTGCAATCCTATGATATGTAATCTAGTTCTTTTTCTGTGTATTCCTCATAATTCCTGATGGAAATTTCTGCCAGCTCCAGCACTATCTACTCTGTGTATGCTGCCAAACTGGATTTCGTACCTGCCCCTCTGAAAACAGCAGCTGTGGTGCACAGGCTCCTCACTCTGCAAGTGAGCATGGAGTGGGCAGAAGAGGCTGTACTGACAGTGCCCTTGTCTTAGAGCAGATGAGATGCTGCTCTTCTGTGGTGGGCTGCCAGCATGTGGCATGTTTTCTGGCTCAGGAGGGCTTGACTTAGGGTGTCCTCAAGCAAAATATTTTGACTTAATAAGGGTGCACTGTAGTTCATGTTGAATATAAGGCCCACACTGGGCAAAATGTGCAAAGCATGCCCTTGCAGGACCTGGAAAGTACAGTCCCTGTTTGTCGGCAGTGTCGATTCTGTAACAAAGCAGTTTGGAAAGCAGCCGTTTGCTGCCATTCTGCATCTCTGCTTTTTGGTATCGCAAATTTCCAGTAGTATACGAACTTCCTTGCACAGGAGAGGGTTTGAAAGGTGTGGGTCCAGGAGACAACAATGTTCATAGTGAGTGTAAAACCAAGCCTCGTTGCTGTTGAAGTCATGGCTCCATCAGTGATGTAGAGTAAATCTTTCTAAAACTGAATGTAGGTTATTGCAGGCCCTACTTAAACTGATTTGGGGAAAAGCAACATCAGTCTTCTCTCCTTGCTTTAAAGCAGACTTGTTTCTTAGCCCTTTCATGCATAGGAATTCCTGTCTGTGTATTGCGTTGTCCAGACGTAAGGATGTGGCACGATACTAGGGAACACTCTAGAGTGGGAGCTTCCATGTCCTAGATGCCAACACCACCTTGGCTTTGTGTATTGATCCTTAGAGCAGTGAAGGCTTGAGGCTGTTCTGAAGCAGCCACTTGTACATGGTCACCTCTTTTCTTAAAATTCATGTTTGGCTTCAGAAGCACTCGTGCCTGTGGAGGAGGTGGGTTCTGCCATCTTCCAAAGGTCACCGCTGGCCAGGGATCTCCACCTGCCCTTGGGTGGTGGCACATGGGGCCCAGAGGTCTCATGGCTGGCCATCTGAGTGGGACGAGAATGGCTGCTGTCTGGTTCTGCTTTGCGAGTCACGCACAGCTATGGCACGTGTGGAACGGCCTGTGGCGTGGCTGCCTGCGGGTTGAGCTGTCCCGGCTTGGGGGTGGTAGAGTCTGGGACCCCAGTGCCGATGACCTGGAAGCAAAGGTTTTACAGGGCAGCCTCACGCTGGTGAGAATGCCTTGAAAGGGGGAGGTCCAGCACTGTCCCTCTGCTCAAACAGTGTGCAAGCTCCAAAGAAAAGCAGGCTTCAAGTCCTCTGAAGGATTTTATGATGCGTTTCCAACGAACTTTGGGTTGAACTCACCTCCATCGGCCATATGTAACTCGTATTTCACACCACATCCCTAGTCTGACACTTGCTCCTGTTCCTGGAATCAGCCCTCTGGGCGCAGGAAAGCAGCGCCTTCATTCCAGTGCTAGATTCCTGCTGGAGTCACCTAAAGAAATTATTTTTACCCTTTTTGGGCTGCGTCTTTTGGATAGTGTTTAGTAGTATACAAATTATAAGCACATTTTCAATGATGTGAATTAAAGAGGCACCTTTTATTTGTATTAATCACATTTGATAGACAATTTGGTGCCTGCAGTTCTCTGTAACTTATAAGTGTCTCACTTTGGGTGTATAAATTGTTAACCCTTTCAAACTTATCAAATATGGCTAAATAAAAAAAAGATGCTTAGGATAGAAAATTAGCAGCTTAATTACAGTACACTTATTCCACTGTAAGTGCCCTCATCCATCTCAGCTGCAGGGGTTGTTTGCTTTCCAAAGCTGAAACTTGAGCATGATCAACTTTTTTTTTTTTTTTTTTTTTTCTTCTTCTTCTCAGTAATAAGGGCAGTTTTGCATGGCAGTTCTCTCGCTGTACCCAAATGCATGCACTTCCTAACTATGCAAGCATCTAATACAAACCACAGACCATGCTTTCAGTATCAGAATCTGCTCGGTAGACTCCAGAGCACTGCCTTGAGTCTGTACTTCTGTTTCTCGGTGCAGCTGCGTGTCGGCACATAGGAGCATGTCCCTGGGTTCCTGCTTTGTTTGCACATCTTTGACTCTTTCCTTTGCAGAATTCTGCATTACTGACAAGGCTGGAGTGTAGCATAATGTCAAAGGGATCTGAAATGTTGAAATGAGAACAAACTGGTTTTCTGTATTGTATTGTTTTTTCTTTTTTTAATAGGGAAAACCTGATCAGTGTTCTGTATGTAGCCTGCCATTTTCCATGTAACTTTAATGACATGTTCTACGTTGTGAGAAGAGGCAGTCACCTGTAGCCGTATAAGCACTCGAAAACAGAGTTTTTGTTGAATTTCCATGCTACGGGAGCAGTTTCCAGTTGTCGGTGTGGTGCCCATACTGGTAACGGGGCTTCTGCCTGCCTTCCCGGGAAGAGCCGGGCTGGGCCCCAGCGGCCCATGGGGGTGGCTGTGCTTCCCATTCATGCTCCAGAACCGTGGTGGCGTTTGCATTTCTGAGCCGTGCTGCCATTCGACTGCAGATCCCACCGGGGTGGTTGTACGCACAGCGGGGCCGGCCGGGGTCGTAGCCCGTGGGGCACACCGGGCAGAGCGGGCAGCTTGCCTGCTCGGGGCGGCTGACGTGAGGGCAGGTTGGCAAGGTCTTGCGAGCAGCGTGTTTGGTTGTAGCAAGAAGCGTAGGTCCCGGGATTCCTCCTGGGCTGCCGGGCTGTGCCCCTGCGAGGGACCACCGCGCAGCACCCTTGTCTTCGCAGAGCAGCCTGCCTGAGCAGTGGCTGGGTATCAGGCAGGTTCTTGGCCCCACTGGCCCCGCGGGCTCTGTGCCCGTCCCCCTTGGTCAGCGGGCACAGAGAGGGTTTGGAAACAACATTCCAAATAATTTTACTGTTATCTTTTTTGTATCCTTGTCATTTGCCTACTAATCCAAAATAATTTGGCGGTATCTAATGTTACCTGTGGAGGGAACTGAAATTTAGTTTTAATCTGTGGTGAGATGAAAGTACTACATGGTTTTCTTAATAAAAGCACCGTAAAGCATTTACTATTAGGAGCTTTATTTTGTAAAATAAAGGTACCTGAAGACTTGTACAATATCTATATTAGGTCTAAAGGTTTAGGGAGTCTTCTATTTTTTTAAAGGCGATAGCACTCAATTTATCTGCAAATAGTGTTTTTTAAAAGACACAGATTAAAACTAAGTGTAAACACAAATTCTGTTTCACTCTAGGCCCTGCAGCACAAACGCGTTGCAAGAAAGTTAGCGTTAGGTTTGTATGGCATTTGTGCAGTGCAATAAGAAACCATTTTTAGGTGCTATATTGCCTTGGGTAGGGGTGACACAAGGGAATACAGGCTACAAGTGGCTAGATTATTTTCTTGTGGCCTTCCAAGTATTAATTTGTACAGGTTTGCTCACCAACTGTGCCTCACCATTGGTTAAAATTGAATTTTAAGTCCTGTTGAAAATGCAGTTTCTCTTCTGGACGCAATGTCAGATTTTACACTGGAATATCTACAGTTCTAAAAACTGCATGTCACATCACTGTACACTGATACTGGGACGTGGGGCTTGCCCACACCTTTGATATTCTCTTCTGTATTTTAATGTTTTTGAACTGTACAGTAATCTGGAAAGCAGGCTGTCTTTACTTGGGATTGAACATTGTACCATAAATTTTAAATTATTTGAGGACAAGTGCATGAGACTGTGTCAATGCCTTTTATTATTTATTTGTATGTTTTATTATTCAAGGTGTATGCACTTTTAATATGCAGAATTTATATTTTTATGTTAAAAATCATTTTCTTTCAGAAAGAAGAGTTTGAATATGAGGAATTGGAATTAAGTGCAAAAAGGGGAATATGTAATAAAATACAATAAATTTATTACTAGGCATCCTGCCTGAGTGAGCATTTTTCCAGGTCCACATCATCGCCCGACAAGGCAGCAGTGGCCGCACACCGTGCTGCTCCAGCCTCGCCAGGTTCCCTGCTCTGGCTCGCCGGTGGTGCTGCCCTGCCTGCTCCCCTGCGCCGGGCACCCCCTGGGGCTTGCTCGGGGACGACCCCCTTTCTTTTTTTTCTTGGGGTTTGTGTCAGCCTGTTGCAGCTGCGGGTCCTGCCGCTGATGCTCCGTGCTGTCCGCGGTGGGACTTGCTCCCCTGCAGAAGGGGAGCGTCTTTCGGGAGCAGGTCCCGTGTGTGCGTGGGGGGACCGCAGGGGGCTCCAGTGCTGGCTCTAACCATGCAGCCGTGGCTGCTCTGCCCCCTCCGTGCAGGCACGGGACGGGGGGCAAGGCCTTAGTAACTGCCCCCTGTGTCCTGAATGGGGGTCCTCTCTGCTCCTCCTGGGAAACAAAAAACCCGGAGGCCTGTTTTTGGGCATAGACCTCTGCGCTGGGGAGGGGGAGAGACGGGCTCCTACCTTACGCCGCGGTGTTGTCCCTGATGCTTCTGTCTCCACAGACCAGCAGCCCAGGTCCTGCTGGTGCTCAGCTGGGGTCCCTGCTGCCGGCACATCGTGAGAGCGGGGTGCAGGACCTGGACGGAGCCTTTTTGTGCTGGTGAGTTTGGTCCGTGAGCCCCATGGGCAGGGGGATGTGATCTGGCCCCTCTTTAGGGTTTGGGGGCTCATACCTGGCCAGGCAGAGGTGGGGTCTCCCCTGTCTGCCCGGCCGTACCTTCGTGTCTGGGCTCAGCCTCCCTGTTCCTGCCCCTAAAGCCCTGCGGAAAGCTCAGGCCTCCGCTTGAAGGCTGCAGCTGCCCCGGCGCCTGTCTGTCCGTGGGTCTCTGATCATGGCTTCCCACCCGTGTTGGCCCCAGGGCAGCTGGGGCTGCAATCCCCTTGCCGGTGGGTGCAAGGCTCTGTTGGGAGCGTCCCCGTGTCCCCTCTCAAGTGCAGTGCTGGTGCTGGCTGTGCTCCAGCCTGCTCCTTGTCCCCTGGCTGCTGTAGTGATGCAGCATGCAGCTCCTCTGCTTGAGGTTTGGTTCGATACTAGCCTTCTTTAATGGTTCTTTATTGAACCGAGGCTTAAACTGTGCAAGAGTGATAGTAACAAAGTGTTTAATTGTGTGCTCCTCTGGCTCTGTCCTAATTAAATATTGTTTTTCATTTAGCAGGGTGTGCAGTGGTGGCTCTCCTGCTGTGGAGGAGAGCATGGGCTGCTGGGCAGGAATGCAGATGGGCTGCTCCTGCCGCCTCCTTGCCTCGGCCCAGTGAGGAGGATGAGGAGGATGGAGCAAGGTGGGAGGAGGATGGAGGAAGGTGGGAGGAGGATGGACCATTGCTCTGGGCTGCTGAAGGGAGGACCTCTCTGTCTGTCTATGCAGGTGACTGCATCGTCTGCAGGGGACTCCCTCGGCTGGGTGAGCTGCTCCAGCTGCGGCTGCTGCAGGCACGGCTGGGCGAGCTGCTCCAGCTGCGGCTGCTGCAGGCATGGCTGGGCAACCATCCCTGTGGCTGCTGGGCTGCCTGGGCTCTGGTCTGGAGGGCAAATGGGGTGCAAAATGCTTTAGCAATCCAATTTGTCATCTTGGCTGAAGAACAGGTGGAAAAAATGGAAGACTTTGTGGCTGGAGCTGCCTGGGGGCATTTCCACTGTGAACTCTGATCTTCCTGCTTGAGTGGGCCATCAGATCGGTGTAGTAAGGGCTGCTGCTTGTGCTTCACAAACTTGCCTTTAAATGCAATTTTTGATTCTCAAGGGTTTTTTTTCCTTCTCCTCTCTCCTCCCTCCTGTGTGCATATTTTTGTCTTCCCACTTTTGAGATGCAGCATCTCATATGTGCCCAAACACACAAAAGCAGTGCTCCAGCCGGAGGAGCAGCCTTGGAGGTTTGGCATCGATACTGGGGCTGCTTTGGTCTGGCTGGGCAGGTCCTGTTGGCCGAGAGCACGGTTGGGGCAAGGCTTGGCACACGCTGTGCTATCCGGGCTCCTGTCCTTGGCAGTGGGGCTCTCATGTGGGGTTGCAGAGAGATGACTGTCGTTGTGGAGTTGTGGCTGGCTGCTGCTATTTGGTTGTCACCTTTGCTATATTGCTACAGCAAATGGTCAGTTCTGCGGGGTGTGGGGCAGGATGGTTGGGCATTTCCCCTTAATTGGATTTGTTTGCAAGCTGCTGCTTGTGGGGTTGACCTACTCCAGGAGTCAGCAAGGGCAGGTGTAGGTGGGGATAAGGTGGAGAGTCTCTTCTGCTTTATTCTGGCCAGTTCTGGGGTGAGGCAGTTCTGCAATATATTTTTGGTGGGAAGAGGAGCCTCAGCCCAGCCTCCTTATGCCTGCAATAGCTGCTTTTTCCTTATAAATCTTGTTGCCTTTCTGTCTCAGGGCTGTAGAATATTGTCATCTCTCCAGCCCTGGGGACAGCAGTAAGCTGCACCATGGTGCATTGGTAATCTCCAGTTCTCTGGACAGAAAGGGAAGGGGCAGCTTTGCCCTGGAGCGCTGGCTGGAGGGCTGTGGAGTTGCCGTCCCTTCAAAGGAAGCCAGCGGGATCGTGCCACGGGGATCGTCCCTGCGATGCTGAGCTGGCGGGAGCCTGGCTGGGAGCCCAGCACCTCCCCTGATAGCGGAGCTCCAGCTAAAGTGAAAAATACACATCTAAGGGACTACTCTGCCTTTCTCCTGATCGCACTGAGCGCTCTGGTGCCTGTGATTGCCGTGGTCTTCCAGCAGCCAGTGCTAGAACCACGGCCCAGCTCCGAGAGCTGCATAGCCGTGGCCCGAGGGGTCCCCGGCTGCGCATCCCTGGGGTGTCGAGGCACCGATGACCGCTTCCAGGGAGGGCTGGGGGGCAGACGGTGCATCTGCCCCTGTGCCTCAGGGCAGGGCGCTGGGGGCCGCTGCTCCCACCCCAGCCTGGGGGCACAGGGATTCCTGGGGGGCTGTTACAGCCTGGGATCTGCCCCTGCTCCCCGGCTGGTGCGTTTCCCAGCTCGGGACGTGGGGCACACGCTGCTTCCTGCCCATCTGCGGTCCCCTGGGTCTGACTGCCAAGCCCAAGTCTGGTGTCCCCGGCAGGGAGCACGGCAGCAACTTGAGGGGACCCTGGCTCTTCCTGCGACAGGACCAGTCCCAGCACTGAGAAACCAGTTTGCCAGCCCTCCCACGCTGTGGGGTTGGGGGATGTGGCTGGGGCTCTGGGCTTCATCTTGCCCATCCAGTGGCCAAAGGGCACAGCAAGGTGGGCAGGGTGCCGTTGGCGTGGGGCACTGTGTCTCGGACAGCAGTAAGCTTTGAAGTGATGTGTTGGTTGTCAGTGTGTGCGTGCTGCGGTGCTTACCGCCCAGGACAGGCAGGGGCCATCCATGAATCCCCCCTTCGTCCCCAAGTCACAGATGTGTTACCAGCTGGTGCTGATCTCCCATCACCCAGCTGCAATTATAAAAATATTGAAGTTAGTTTGTTTTCCAAAAGCCATGCTGCGTTGCCCCCTGCCACAGCATGTCCCTGGGACCTGGGGGGACGCGTGGGCACTGCCAGCCCCCGCCATACAGCCGTGTGTGCAGTTTTGGTCCATGTTTCCATCCATCCCACTGGGAATGGTGAGCTGGAGCTGAGCCCCCCGGGGTGGCCCACGGGCGTTGGGTGGAGGAGCTGGTGGCTACACTGGGCAGTCACGGCATACAACTCCCATCCTTTTATTGCATACCAGAGAGATTAATTACTTCATGTCTTGTATGGAAATGAGGATGACAGATGTCATAAAATCATAGGGTCATCACTTATTTATAGGTGATTACATTAAAGAGATATTAATATAGCCAAAGGCTTCGCAGAATTAGTGTTAATATATTTTTGTTTATTATATTTGCCAATATTTTTCCAATCCAGCCGGGTTTTTATGGCCCCTTATTAAATAGAGAGCCTGCTGCAGTTCCCCTAACCTAGCTGGGAGGATGGCAAGAGGACGATTGGAAAACACTTGAGAACTTTGATCTTCAAGTGATTAAATTTTATTGCCTCCTTGTTTATGAGGGTCCGATGGCAGGTGCTTCATGTGCTGTGAAATGAAGCGAGGGCAGGTTAGGGCTCGAGCGGTTATTAAATCTGGGTCAGGAGGGGAGGCTGCATCTGGGCACAGAGCTGGGGCTCACAGATGTTTGGGTCCTCGGCCGGGATTACCGCTGTTCTAAGCCAGGATTAGATTACTACAAAACGAGTCACAGACTTCTGACACCCTGGGGAGGTGGGGGTGTCCCCGGGGAGTGCTGGCTCGGGGGGGGGGCCAGGCTTTCTGCCTTGTCCCCGTGTCCCGGGAGCCTGGTCTTGGGGCTGGCGAAGCACTCGTCCCACAGGGCTGCAGCTTGCCTGCCGCTGGCTTGGGGGGCACTAGCAGACCCCCCAGCTGATACGCAAACCAGAGGAGCCAAGAAAACCACTTGTTTGGCTGGAGGACCCGACCCGGTGGTGGCTGTGCTGTGCAAGGACAGTTGCTGGTTGTGCCGATTGAGGAGGCTGAGGGTGCGGAGGATCGATGTGCGAGGAGCTGCCTGCTCGCTGCCTGCAGGCAGCTGCTGTCTGTTGGGATATTTATTAACACCCGGCTGCCTCTGAGAGCCAGAACAAAACCCAATCTTTGGAGGCCGTCAATAAATTATAACATATTAGGCACTGTCATCCATACCCCTGGACTCTTAAATTTTGTTCTAATTAGAGTATCGCTTTTCCTTTCTCAGCACTTTTTCCTCTCTGCTGTGTATCGATCCTTTCTCTGTGGGGATCTGACCAACTGTTGACAATTTATGGTAACATAAAACTAGTACCTCTTATAGCAAAAACCCAGCTTTTAATAAAAACTGCTGACACCAGCCTCTTGCTGGCAGCCTAACCTGATTACCAAATGGATTTAGCAGTTAAGGCCGTGCTCATGCCCTGGTCGTTTTGCACATAGGGATTTTTACTGTAACACTTAACGGGCTTTCAATTGTCATAATATTTCATAAATACATATGTACCTAATTGAAAGCTTTGAGGCCAACAGCAAGTCCTGAGAGTGCTCATGAAACCTTGCCTGGCTGGTGGACACTCACAGCTTTTATTTGATGGTGAACTGGGGCAGCTGTAGGGTTGGGTCGCTGATGAAATCGCTCTCTCCATCTGCCAGGGGGAATCCTATGTGCAGGTTTTTGTCATATGCAGAGAGGAGCCTGATGATATCTGATGATATCTCCCATTAACACCTGAGCGTGGTGTTGTGCTGATGAGGTGCACTCCTCACCGTGCCAGCCCTTGGGAGCTTGCTGTGCCTTCATGGCCCCGGAGGTGGCAGCTCAGTTTTTGCACCTACAAAACCTCTACGTCAGTTTGCGAAGGCTGTAATGCCCTCGGTGTTAAGGCTCTTCCCGACGGAGGGCTGGCTGGCAGCTTGGAGCTGGTGGTGCTTAATTGCCCTGGAGATGGAAGACCTCGAGCACCCTGCAGGGCTTGTCCTGCCCGTGCCGCCTGGGACACTGGCTGCCCAGGTGAGGGACCCGGTCCCCGTGAGCCCCCAGGGCTGCTCGCACTGCCACTGACCCACGCCGCTCCGCACCCTGCTGCTGCTGGGGGCTGAGCGGCATCCCAGGGTCTGCCCTGTGGTGTGGGGTGACGGCTGCAAGCATGGGGAGCAGAGACTGGCCACTGCCACAAAGGAAATGATTTTGCAGCTTCTGGGGTTTGCTCACTCGTTGAGGCCATTTCTGAGGCTCCCACCCAGCTGGGAGCGCTCGCTGTGTTGGTGCTAGTCCTGCCGCCTCTTCTGGAGATGTTTAAATTGGGGAAACAAGCACATCGTTGGCTGCTGGAGCAATTTATCAAGGCACCGCATGGCCCTTTTTCCACATTAGTTTCATCCAGTGAAAAAATAGTAAGAAACTGCATGTCTAACATAATGACCTGAATTTCTTAATACACGAATGCAGTGTGGATGGCTGTGTGTTTCCACTCGGTCTGAGCTAAACTGTGATAAATTGATCCTTCCTGAAGGTATTGAATATTTCTCAAACTATTCATCAGCCCCACGACAAATTCTTCTGTCGGCCCTAGCTGACATCTGATTTTAAACACTTCTTCCAGGCCCCGGTGCAGAGGAGTGGCTGCTTGGAAAGCAGGGACCTTATCATTTTTTAATGTACTGCAGTTCCTGGGCTTATGGAATATTTATAGTGAAGTCGTTATTTACCAAACAAGCTAGAGCGTTTGCAGGAACCCCTGGTCGGGGGATAACCCGGGCATCTCCCGTGCCCCTTTCCTTGGTGGCTGAGGGTCCGGCTAGGGCGTCCTGGCCCCAGATGCCGTAGGGCCTGGGTCCCTAATGTGCCTCTGGCTGCACGCCCCTGCCTGGAGCTTGGGCTTATTGCTGTGGATGACGAGGAGCTGGTGGGCAGGGATGGGGATGGCAGGGGATGGGGGGATGCTGCTGTGAGCGGAGGGCTTTGATGCTGGGAAGCCTCCAAGCCCTTTCACTTGTCCTGGCTCCAGCTCCCCCAGCCCCTTTGCCACTCTCCTCCATTGATGAGCGCCAGTGGCTTTGCAGGTTGAGGCTGGTTGTGGATTCCCAGACCCGTGGGTCATCAGCCCGCTGGTGTGTCCCTGCAGGCTTGGCGGGGGCGTGGGGTCCCTGGGAGCTGCTGGTGGCCGTGCTCTCCTGGGAGCAGGCGGCACGGTGGCATCCAGCGCTGGCAGCCCAGCTCCTGCTCCGGGGCCGCGTCACTCCCTGGGCATCCCTTTACTCCCAGCCCTCCCGTGCCTTTCCTCCCAGCCCGCGCCCGGGGCTGAAAGCGCCGTCTCTGCGTAACACAGCGCTATCGGCTTGTTCTTCTGGGTGTCGCCAATACTGTAACATCTGCTCTCCCTGCCATTTGCTTCTGTCTAATTCTTTTTTTATTGAAATGAGTTTAAATTGTCCGAGAATATATTAGATTACTCTTTCCCTGCGGTTAGCACACTTGTATAGATGTGAATAAACCGCACAGTTAGCAGCAGTCGCATGCGCTCTTGCTCCCTTTTTTAATCTAAAAGAAGCCGGCTCCCTGGAGAACTGGCGCATTTCCTAACGACCTTAATGAGTTTCCATAGCCGGGGTCAGATTATCTAGAAAGGCGGTAATGGCGGGCCCAGGAGGTGGTTTTCCCTCCACCGCTGCGCCTCTCCGATAGCTTTGTACTCCAGACTGTAAATAAAGCAGAGTTTGATAGCTCTGCCTGGGTCTGCGATGAATACATTTTCTCCTTTAATAGGCAGAAGTGTGTGTGTTGCAAAGCAATTCATGAAGCCCATATGACAGTCTTTAAGCATTTTAATATTTTGCAAATGATTTATCATTGGTAACGAGCAGATGATATACTCCACTTCAAGGGTATGGATTATCTATTAAAGTCCATGCGTAAAAGGCATCTGCAAATGACATACTGCTACAGAAAACGGAAAGTACAACTTATCTTTTGTTTTACAGGAGGGGTCAACAGCTTCTGCCACAGCTCAGGAGATAACCAGCCTCCCCGCTCGCTGCTCTAATGACGTCGGTAAATATCTGCCGTGGTGGGGTCCTGTACCGTGCCGGCACCGATCCTGCCCCTGCGCTGCCTTTGGAAGCTTCAGCCCATTGAACCGGAGCTCACGTCGTGCCTGGTTAAGAGCGGAGGGTGATGCTGATTCACTCCTGCCACTGGATGAGTTCATGGGCTGTGATATCATCTCTCAGGGCTCCCTCTGCTCCAAGGAGTGCAGGAGACGTCTGCTTGCTTTATTGATGAAGCAATTCATACGGTGGGGCTGGTCGTACCGCATGCTGCCGAGGCAGGCTGGGGAGGGGGGGGCTGCCCGGCAGGTCGGTGCCGTGGTGGGTGGCAGCCCTGCGGGAGCTCGCCTGGCTGGGGGCCGAGGTGCTCCATCCCTGCCTGGGGGGCTGCAGAGGGGCTGCCCCCTTCGTGCTCTCCACACACCGTGCTGGGGGGATTGTGTGTGTGTGTACCGGTGGCCTGTGTTGCCTGCAGCTCCGGTGGGTGCTGGCTCCATCGTTCAGGGATGCACAGTGGGGCTGAGCAGCGCGCCCGGGCCTGGGCACCCGCAGTGGGTCTGCCATGGGCTGGCGAAGCCACAGCCGGGGCTGGTGCCAGCCTTCCCCGCGGCCGTCGGATCGGCTGCTGGAAAAGGCCTTGCTCTGCTCTTGCTGGGGGGCACGGGGATCTCACTGGCGTGAGATGCGAGGGGATGGAGAGTTGTCGCCCCCCTCGCGTTTGGAAAAGAGCAGGCAGGGGCTTCAGGGCTTAAAGCTTACCCTGGGTGCCCCTTGGAGCCCAGAACAGGTCTGTGAGCATGCAGGGAGACGCTGCATGGTGTGATGCTGTCGTGGTGTGACGCTGCATGGTGTGACATGTGCTGTGATGCTGTGCCTGGCCCCGTGCCCCAGCTGCTCCCTTCTGCAGAGGACCCACAGCACAGGGTGTCTCCCATGGATGTGTGGGGTTGTCCCCCGCTGCTCCTGCAAAGCTAGAGCAGCAGAAGGTGCCGTGCCGCCTGGTTTCACCAAGACCTGCTGCCCCCCCCCTCCCCGCCCTGCATATCGCACTGGGCTCAGCATCCCTGAGGGAGGTGCTGGCTGCGGGACGCATGGCTCTTTGCACACCTCAGTGCCGACTTTGACCTTCTTTCACGCGTTTTGCAGTCAGTGCTGCCCGTCCTGGCGTGGCATAGCCAAGCTCTGGGGCCAAGTGAGGCTTCGTGGGCTTGGGGTGATGGTGACGGGGGCACGTGTCCCCTGAGTGCTGGGCATCTTCCGTGTGTGCCCCTCGCTTCACTGTGTGAGCGGCTGCAGTGGCTTGGTGGTCGCAGGTGAAGGCGAGGCGGGACCCTCGCTGCCGTGTGGCGGCTGCCGTTGGTGCAGGAACGGCGTGCGTTTTGCCCCATTGCTATGCTGGCGAGATTAATGCTGGTTATTGGGTTGGGAGTTTTATCACCTGAATGTTTCCTCTTAGCTCCTGAAACCAACTTCAGCCCAGATTTATTACCTGGCAAATAAATAAAAGTGCAGGTTTATTTTGCCTCCTTGTTCATCAGAAAGGAATGAAAATGTAAGCAAAATATTAAAAATAAAATAGACTCAGTTTTACTTTAATTGACCTTTGATTTTTAACTTAATACCTTCCCCATGTTGCTGCTTCAACCTTTAATTTCTCTTGGTGAAGTGGCTGTGTTCAATGATTCATTCTGTCCCGAGGCAAAGCACACACTGTAATTGGTTTTTAACTTCCTGGAATGTCAAAGCCAGGATTGAAATTTTACGTATCACACCACCAATTCAATACTGGCTTTAATAATAATGTTGCAGAAAGGAAGGCAGATTTACAGCTGTAGAAAAATGTAATCAAATTTTAAGCCAGAATGCAATAAGTCCAAATGCTAGTTTTCATTTGGAAGCTTGTTAGATAAATGTGGTATCACCCAAGCGGTTCCCAGATCATTTCTGCCGCTCCCTGCCACATCGAGCGTTGCCCGCGGAGGTGGAGGAGCTGCAGGAGCTGCTGCCTGCGGCGCTGCCCTGGGGCAAGACACAGCCCTGGGTGCAGGCTGCACCTTGGGCATGGGGCACCTGCATGGGTATGGGGTACCCCCGCTGCTCCCCAGTCCTGCAGCCTGGGACAAGCTGATGGGAAGTGTGTGAATGGGAGCTGCTCGTGACGGCATCTGGCCCAGTGTCCACCCTGGGACGGAGCCACGCTGCAGCCAGAGTTGCCGACCCGTGCCCGGGCGATGCTGTGGTGCCCACCACAGAGCTGCTGCTGCCCTTCTGCTCTGCCAGCCAGGGTGCTTCTGGGGGCGAACACCCCTAATACACTGCAAATGCCAAATAAGTAATCGATTTTGGCCAATTAATGTCTGATAAAAACTAATAACCCTTCTCTCCCTTTCTTATTACCCAATGACCTCCAGCAATCCATTAGTTTAACAAATGATATGTGAGTGTTCAGCATGGCTAATGACTCTGGATTAAACCCAGTGACACCTAATTCATCAGTGCGCTCCTGCACTGCAGTGCCCATTACGCCTTGTTCTCGTCCATCACCGCCAGTTTCTCACGCCACTGGTTGGCATGCTGCTGGCACCCTTGCATGGAGGTGGCCCTGGGGATGCTTCATGCTGGGTGCTCTGTCCCCTTGTCCCCCGCTTGCTCTGGCCGGAGCCACCAGCACCCATGCTGGGCCAGACCCACCTTCACGCAGCAGCCTGGGGGGCTGGGACTTCGGAGAAGCCATCTCAGCATTCAGGGACCTGGCAGCCCTGTGGTGCCTTGTGCTGGCGTGGCCGAGCAGCCCGGTGCCGGGTGCCTGTTGGCCGCAGGCTCTGTGCATCTCCCTGCTCCACCGCCCGCCCTGCTGCTTGCAGCTCTGCTGTCCCTGCTCCCTACTTAGGCTGTCCTAAAAAGCTAACTAAGCTGAAATTATTTTCTTTCCTTGGAATAGCCTTTAAATAATGTATCGCCCTCACTTGCTGTTACTGAATGTTTTAAAAATCCAAGGGACTTTTCCTTCTTGCTCGTGTATTTGCATCTGTTTGTTATGGGGCCGCGAATTACCCTTGGCAGGGGTCGTTAGAAATTCCCTTTCAAGGCCGCTGTCCTGGCAGCCTCACCACAGCTGGCGTGCTAGGACGCTGGGCACCGCCTGCGCCGCAGCAGGAGGTGGGTGCAGAGCGGTGCTGGGCAAAGGAGCAGCCGCTGCCAGGCAGGTGGGCGAGCAGCAGCCTGGCCACCTCGCCGCTGGCAGGAGCACCAAGTCTGCAGCTCCCTGCCGGCCCGAGGGGCCGATGTCAGGTGCCCGCTGTCCCTGGCACATCCAGCTTTGGGGTGTGCGGTGCATCACCGCACAGCAGTGACAGCTTCGGGGCACCCACGTGCTGCACGTTCACGTGCAGTTGTACCTGCAGCGTCTCGCTGTCGTGCTGCTGGAGGTCTGCTGGGTGGGCCTGTAACCCCCACAAATAGCCACGCTAGAGCTGCAGGAGCTGCTGGCAGCCACCAGCTCGCTTTCAATGTTGCGCATCACGCTATGTTTCCTGCGTCAGACACAAAGCACAGCACTGGCCCCGGTCTGGAGCAGGGACCTCCATCGCCCTGGGGGGGAGTGCGGCTGCGGGAGGGTGGCATCCCCGGCTCTGAGCTGTTAGCCAGGGAGATCACCGGCACGGCTGAGACGGGGCTGGCAGGGGTCCCGTCCCTTGTCCCTTCCCCTCACCTGTCTGACAGCAGAGGGACGCTGGATGACCGCTCATGAGGGCAGTGCCTGGAGCCCCCAGCCTGCTTCCCAGGAGACGTCTCTACCGTGGGACTGAGGGGGTGGCCCCACCAGGTGCATCCCCCACCAGGAGCAGGAGCCCAGGCTGAAATCCAGCCCCGGCAGCTCCAGAGGAGCCATTTCCCACCCGTCCAGGTGCCCGTGGTCCTGGCTGGCCATGCATCTCCCTGTCCCGTATTCAGATGACAGTGAATTGCAATTAAATTTGAACCACTGAAAACAGAGCCCCTAAAAACATCCTCCAAAGAACGTTACCTCCTGGGAAATGGCAATAAGAAGTTGCTGAAGGAAGGATAATTAAATTAGGGGAACTGTCAGCAAAGCAAAGATGTCCTGTCTGGAGCGGTGAGGGAAATGTTTTCCTTTTTGTGCTGGTGTTGGATGGATTCTCATGTACTCTGTGAGGTTTTAAATATTATAATCAAAATTTACCTGGCATTTATCAGGCTGTCAGGGCTCCAGTGCTCACATCCCATTGCACAGTGTTCCTGCGGGCCAGTGCTCTTGGTCAGTTGGAGGGAGATCACTTATTTGAGCCACTTTCCTGGCTGGCTGAGCAGCCAAACTCATTTGCAACCTGAATTTCACAGGAAATTAAGCTCTCCCAAAAGGGCTAAAGAAGGTATGAAACTGGGTAAATGTTAAACCTGTTAGAAATTCCTCCCATAAAGTTTCTTCCAGATGCATTCCCTTTTTCCCTGAAGTGACAGTATTTTTTAATCATGTTTCCATAAAATCCAGGCACTCCCAGGGGAAGCTGACCGAGCGGTGCAGCGGGGTCCCCGGGGCAGCCGCTCGGTCTGGTTTTCAGACCCTGCACGGGCAGGGGCAGGGGTGGGGGCAGGACCCGGCAGCTCTTTGGGGACTGCAATGCTGGGGCTGGGCTGGGCACAGGCTCCCCAGGGATTTGGGGATGGGGGAGGCGGGTTATCCCTGCCCGCACACAAGGAGCCAGCCTGCTGCACCAGCACATCAAGCGCCGAGACGAGGCACCATATGAATATTACATCCAACTCCCCAGGTTGCTTTTCATGTCAGACCACCGCCTCCCGGCTGAGCCCTTTGAGTGCACTATTAGGGTATGTGAACAGCAATTAGTCGGGGTGGCAAAGGACTGCTGAGCGGAGGTGCAGCCGGGGAGGAGGAATTGCGTGAGGTGCTGCCTGCTGCCTGCAGGTGAGGAACCCTCTCCCCGCTGCTGCTGCTGCAAGGCTGCTGCGCGGGGCAGCGGCGTTTGCTGAGCGACTTCAGGGTGCACGACACCCCTGCGACTCACAGCCCTGCTGCGCTGCACCGGCACCCGCAGTACAGGCACCGTGGGGCAGAGGTTGGCAAAGCGCTGCTGCCCAGGCCTGACACCAGGGTGACGGGTGCCTGGAGCAAGCCAACGGGATGGTGTGTGCAGCCCGGCATCGTGCTGTGGTGGCACAGGCTGTCCTGCGCAGCCGCGCTGTGCCATCGTACCTGCACGCTAGCGAGACCCAGCTCTCCCCAGCTGCCTCGGTCCCTGCCGGGCTGCTCGGTACCGAGGCTTTCCAGCACGGCGATGGCTGAAGAACCTTTCCGTTAGCCTTCACCCAGAAGTACTGGCCCTGGGGGCAATGGCTGTTGCCCGAGAGGTGCTGCAGGAAGAGAGGACCAGGTGAGGCTGTGGGCTGTGGAAAGCGAGGGGGAGTAAATGCAAAGAGGTCAGTGTGAAGCCGGTGCACAGCGTTCCCAGGATAGCTGGTAACATGCTGGGGATGCGAGGTGGCCGCAGGAGGATTTTCCTTCCTGCCGGACAGGCTTTCCTCTCTGCGTGGGGTTTGTCACAATCCTGGTGTGATGTGCGACCCCATTGGAAGGCGGCGTGGCATGCAGGGCTGTTGTTACTTCCCTGCCAGCCGTGAATCACAAGGAGCAATTCTCAGCCTTCAGTTAGCCTCGGCTTGAAATCTTCATCCCTCTCAAAGGCCGTCGCCCAAGCTGACAGGAGGGGTTCGGGAGCTGCCGCGAAAGCCTTCGCTCACCCTGGCAGGGACCCGAGGGGCAGCTCTGCCCAGCAGGACACCGCAAGCACTGGTGCCGGTGGGGCCGGGTGGCAGGAGATGTCGGCTCAGGCAGGGAGCGAGGGCTGGGACCGGGCACTGCCGGCCCCTTCCCACCAGCACCGCTCCCCCCCCCAGCCTGCCCCATGCCAGGGAATGATGAGTTTGGGAGGCCCCAGTGGCGTGATGACGCTTTCTGGGGAACTTGCAGCCCCCCCTAAGCCGGAGAGCAGGAATGTCACTGCTTGCTGGGGCTGGGGCTGGCTTGGGCACTGGCTTTTTCTGCCAGCCTGGCGCTTTCTCCGGCTGCCGCTGCCATTCAGGCTGGGGCTGGGAAAACAATAAAGAACAGTGTAATATATGGAAATGAATCCCCAAACTCATACTGTGTCTGTTTTGCATGATTGGTTTCTATTAAATTACTGCTGTGCAAACACGCTGGCAGAGCCCGGTAGGTTTGTGCGTTCTCGAGAGCAGGAGTCTCTGCGCCGGCTGCTCCGAGATGCGTCTCCGGCAAAGAGCCGCTCGCATGATTGTCCTTTCATTCCCTTCTTCGCAGCCTATTACTTTCTGTGATGATTCAGCTTCAAGCCTCTCATGCGCTTTAAGGGATCGTTTAATATTTAAATACTTGTCACCAGAGCTGGAGGCTCTGAGTGCAGTTGGCGAGGGGTCTCCTCCTCCTGCCAGCCCCCGTTACACCAACAACGGAGCCATGCATGGGCACTGGTGGAGGCCCGGCCCCGCGACGGCAGAGAAAGCAGTGCTCTTAATTACCGAAAGCCCATTTTCAATTCTGTTTCTTCTCTTACTTCGTCTTTTAATCCTAATTACAAATAATCTTAGATGTCAGTCTGAGGAGCAGAGGACCTAATCCGATGTGATGGTCCAATCATCTCTGCCGGTGCACGTGGGTTTGGCTGCGGGTCGTGCCGGGAGCGGTGGGACCAGCTCTGATGGTCGAGTTCTCCCTCCGCCGGCTGCCTGGGGGTGGCCGGGGCGTCCATCTGCCAGAGGCCGCGGCTGAGAGGGGGGCACGTTCCCGAGTGCACCCCTGGTCTGCTGCAAGCTGATGCTGCTGTGCCCCTCAGCGCTGGCGGGGCCGTGTTCACCAGGAGACACGTGAGTCCTTGGGCAGCCCCAGAGGATGCGCCGCTCGACTGGGGGCCGGTGCATCCCCCCGTGCTTGCGGCTGGGTGCAGCTCTGAGCCAAGGTGACGCTCCCGGTCCCGCTCCCCTCCCTGCTGCGAGTGCCTCCCAGCCCCGAGCCCGGCCAGGATCCCCCCACCGCCCCAGTGCCCTGGGGTTTAGCTGGGGCGAAGTCCCCTCCGGGGGCATCCGCTCGTCCCCCCGGATCCCAGCGCCCGCCCTGGGCGACAGCAGCCTGCAGCGCGGCTCTGCCCGGCAGCGCCGCCGTGGCTGCGGCTGAAGGACGGCCGCAGCCTGGGTGGCTTCCCCGGGGCAGCTCCCCGGGCACATGGGCTTGGGATCAGGAGCCGAGCGGGATTTGCAGAGCTGTGAGGATGAGAGGGAAGGCGGGAGCTACTCACCAGAATAACGTCTGTCTCCACCACACCGGTTTCCGTGCTCGTTGACTTAGGGAATTACAGCAAATGAACCTACTTTGCAGAAATTGAGGAAAATCCCATTTTGCAAACATTTTTTCATGACGTTTGCAACATTCTCTGTTGCTTTGATGCATTTCACCCAATTCTGCCCAAGACTGAGCCACTGAAAAATAAACCCAATGTCCTTGGAAAGTAATAGAAAATAGCAGGGACTTAAAATGGCTCCCCACACTTATGCCAGTGGCAGGCAGGGGACTGGCGATAGATAACCTGATGGCATCGGTGCAGCTGCCACCTGCCGCCGGCTAACACCGTCAGGTCCTGCTCCGTTGGCCTCAGGGCTCCTGGGAAAATCAGCTTGGCTCCTGGAGCGGAGGGCTTTGGAACGGCGGTGGCAGTTTGCAGGTGGGAATCTGAGGGGCTGAGGGTAAAATCTCCCAGCCCAATTCACAGCAAAAAAAAGCTGAACAGCCCTGAAGACCATCGGGAGAAGGATGAGAAGGGCTTCTCAGTCTTGTAGGCTTCCATCCACCAGCTCCTGCTGCTCACCCCATCACCCTGACAAGTGTCTGGCAGCTCCCGCTGCCCACGCTGCTGCCCCGCTCCTTATCTGGAGGGGCTGCACCGCGAGCCGTGCTGGATGGCTGCACGGTCCTGCCAGGAAGAGCTCTCTGGGCTCGCGGCTCAGCAGCAGCAGCGGGACTGCAACAACTCCTCCAATTTCAGAAAAGCTCTTTCCTGCGAGAGTTTGTGAAAGAGGCCCCAGCCTAATTGGTCCTATTGCTGGCACTGTGGCTAATTCTGGTGTTTTACAGCACCAGGGCTGTGTTTCCTATTGATTTCATAGGTTGCTAATGGTCTTTTTCGTACAATAAGAGGCTTTTGTGGGAAGAACTTAATCCAGTCCTATCGCAGGGTGAAATTGCACAGCTTACTGCTTAGATTTCCAGGACGTGATCTGCTTTAATAGCAGAAGGAGTTTTATCTAATACATTTAATGCTCCAACATTTTTATGGCACAACAGGTCCTAATTGAGCTGTGTTTCTGTACTGGGAGTGCGGGAGGTTGGGGCTCTGCCAGGGAGGGGGTGGAAGCTGCCGTGGTGCATGGTGGCTCATGGGGACCTTTGCGGTGTGACCGTCACCTTCACCAGCTGCTGTACCGAGCCCTGGCACTGCCACAAATGCATGTTATTAAGGTGATGGTGAGGCTGGGGCTGAAGACAACAGAGCTGTGCAGAGAAGTGGAACTTTGTTTTCCTGAGTTATTTTTTTATAAATAATAAAACCCCAGGGTCTGGGGTGCTGGTGCACGGTGCCAGTGAGCAGCACCAGCACAAGCATGGGGTGATGGGCACTTCTTGGGGCAAGGGGGGACCAGGGCAGGGCCAAGTCCTGGGCACTGCAGGACATGCTGTCCTGCAACGCAGGGCAGGCAGGACATGCTCGGGGCAAGCAGGACGTGCTGACATCGAGATGCAGACATGCTGTCCCCAGGATGTAGGACGTGCTCGTGCTCACCTGTGATGCAGGACATGCTCGCCCTGCCATGCAGGTCAGCATGCGCTGGCCCAGCTCTATCTCAGCCATGGTTGAAGCAGTTGGGCTCATTTCTTCCCAGGCTTGTGGTGGCTGAGAGCAGAGCTCTGGGGGCAGCGAGCACAGAGGGAATGGGGCTGTGCTTCTGCCTTTGAATTAAGCATGCAGGAGATACCTAAATGGATTGTGACGGCCAGGATTAAAGGTTAGGAAATTTCTCTGTGTAGCTTATGTAAATGAGGACTAATGAGGTTTTCATGATTACCTTTAATTAGCCTTTCCACAAGTAGTGGTGATTTATATGGTGTGAGCCTGGATGGATGACACACGCAGATACATATGCAGTGGAGCACCTTCATGAAAACTGTTTTTAAAAATGAATCTGCAATATGCAAATTACCTATTAAATGCTCAAGAAAAAGATTTTAAGGGGGGAAAAAGGCACAAGCAAAGCACTAGCTCTGCAAGAGCTCCGGGGCTGCGGTGTGCCGGGGCGGCAGGCTGGGCTGCGCCGTGCCTGCTGTTCATGCCGTGGGGGACACTGCTGCCCTCGCGGCCGTCCCACGTGGGTGAGTCTGGGGTGACCCTGTGCGGAGCAGCCGTGCCCAGTGCCTGGCACAGGGCATCCCCTCCATGGAGGGTCTGCAGTCCTAGGGGACTTCTGCAGAGGATGCTCCATCAGCCGTGGCCGTGGGTGCTGGGCGTCCCCTCCTCCCCTGCCCCTTCTCGCTAGTTGGTGGCTTCAAGCTCTGGCAGCATCACCTCCTGCTCCGCTGCACGCTGGGGAGACATCGTGTGGAAGCTGAGCTCCCGAGCCTGCAGGCGGGCAGCTTCTCAGAGCTGTCCCGAGCGTCCTGTTTGTCTTCAAACTCGAACAAAACCAGGAGATTTCCATCGCCAATAAAAGACAAGAATCATCGTTTCTTTTGGTTGCAGAGAGGTACTGGGAAATGAGGCCTCCAGAAGCTGAAACCTGTGCAGCAGATGGTGAGAATGAAGGGAAGCATGCAAGCCCATGTCTGGGGCTGTGCTGGGCTGAGATGGGTGAGCAGCAGTGCTGGGTGCCGGGTGTGCAGTGAGCGTGCCATGCGGTGCCGGTGCTGGGTGCTACCGCAGGGTCCTGCAGCAGCCTGGCCTTGAGACCTGCACAAAGGCGTTTTGGGGAGAAACGGATTTAAACTGGAGTCAGAAGCAGCTCCCCTTGGAGCTTCCCTCTTCATGCTGAAGAGCTGGAAAATGGTATCGGGTGGGAGAAGAACGCGTTGTACCAAGAGACAACAGAGTGAGTGAGTGAGATGGCTTGGACAACTACGTCCAATTAGCTTGACATTAGTCCTGGGCAAAGGGGTGGAAAAACTAATGCAAGATTCAATTAATGGGAGAATTAGAGCCTGGGAATAGAAATTCATGCCTGTCAGCATGGTTGAAAAGAAGTAGGTCCTGTCAAACCAACCTGATTTCATTCTCTGATGAGATTATGAGTTTGGAGGTGGCACAGAAATAACAGGTTCTGGACAGCGTTTCACTCAGTGCCACAATGCTCTGGTTAAAAAGGTGTCGGAAAGTGGATTAGAAAATGAGGCTGAAGAACTGGGAGGGACTATTGCCGCTGTTGCCATTTTGCAGCCGGGTGGTGGCGGCGGCATCTTCCCGGGGAGCCGCATCCTGGTTGGGGTTGCGGGAGCGTCGGTGCGCAGTGCTGCAGTGCCACGGGGCACTGGCACTCGGTGCTGTAGCAGTGTGAACAGAGGAGAGACGTGAGTAATGTTCACGCTGCTCTGGGGCAGTAAATCACCCAGCTCGCACGGGAGCGTGTGTGCTGCCCTCCCTAAGTTACACACTGGGTCTCCAGGGAAAATGCGCATTTGCAGAGAATGTCAAGTTTGCTTTATTTTCCCAAACCATTACGTGAAGATGATTCTGAGTGTAGCAAAAGCAGCGGAAACTGTGCCCAAAGTAAGACCCAAATCCATCTGATTATGAATGAATTTAATTAACCACCATATTCCCTTTTATCGGGGCTCTAGCCACAGCCAGATTTACACAGCTCTTGTCTCAGCCCTCTTCACCACTTCAGGGCCTATTTCAAGGTGAAGGCAGAGGTCCCTGGCTGATTTAGCACCTGGCTGGAAGCCGCGCTCTGCCCAGGTTGCTGTCATCTCCAGCGCCCGGAGCCCTGGGCAGGGCTTCGTGCCCGCAGCCCCTGCGCTGCAGCATCAGCTCCCCTCTCTGCGGAAGCCGCCGGTGCTGCCGAGCAGGCGCTGCTGGGCTTGCCCGGGAAGCACCGCGGCTGGGGGGCAGCCGACTCCTGCCCCATTCATGGTGTCTGCTCTCAGGACCTGGTTCCTCCTCCGGGAGTTTTCAGGCAGTTTTGGGACGTGCAGTCTGCCACCCGCTGTGCCAGAAGCCAGAAGACTGCTCAGCTCCATGCTCACGGCCGTTCGCCTTGCTGGCTGCCACGCTGCCGGAGCTGCACGTGAGCAGAGGCACGGTGCTCCCCGCCGGTAACTGCTGAAGGTGTGCTGGGGCCTGCTATTTCCCTGCTTGTGAGAACATGGGGCCTGCTAAAGTCCTTTATTGCTGTTTTTTAAATACTGCTTTTTGTTCTTAAAATCCAACACTTGCACAGCCGTGCTAGCCGTACTTGCAGACAGGTACAAATCCCACGCTGCACTAGAGCTCCTGGGGGAGAGGAAGCAGCCAAGAGCAGGAGAGCAGCGCGGACACACGTGTGTTCACTGCCGACAGCCGCCCTCCCTGCGTCCCCCCCCGTGTCCCGAGGGGCCGGGGCCGGCTGGCACAGACGCGCTCGCCGGGAGGGCTGAGCCGGCAGGGCCGGGCCGTGGCAGGGCTGCGCTGCCCAGTGCACGCTCCGCCGGGGCTGCTCAGCCCCCGGTAAACATTATGGACCCCACGTGTCCTTCGCACGCAAAGGACCCCATTAGGTTGCATTAGTAAGCCATGACTGATTGCCTTTCTTCTCTAAAATAGTACAACAGCTTTTCAAACACACCAGTAATGAAAATTTTATTGCAGCCGGCTTGATCTCCTGCAGGTCTGTTGTTTCAGATCAGCGTGCTGGCAGGTCAGAGCCCACCCAAGGCCCACAAGAGCTGCCACAAAATGCCGAGTGGCCGCGGGGAGCGGCTCACAGAGCAGTGGGGACTTTGCTGGAGGTGCCAGCTGGTGTGCTCCCGGCAGCTCCCATCCCGGCATCACGGCTGGCAGGCTGGCGTGGGCATGGTGCTGCTGCTGGGGCTCCTCTGCCAGGAGCTGCAGCAGGAGGGGGCGGCCATGCTCAGAGACTGCATTTGGGGTGCTCTTTGCATTCCCCCAGCTCCAGCAGCTTGGCCAGCAAGGCAGACCCTCACTGCGGCCCTGCCCTGTAAGCACCCCACCGCGCCGTGGGGCTCGTGCTCTCCCTGATTCGCTTGCAGGGCCACTCCAGCCCAATTTCTTTTTGGTTTTCAGTCTCTTGCTGGCCGAATGTCTCACTGCCCATCCATGCACCCGCTTCCCTCGCACTGCCCTGGGCTCTCATGTCTGTAGGCAATGGGTCCCCCCAGATTCCGGGAGGCTGGAGCGAGAGCAGAGGAAGGGGTTTGCACGCTGCTGCAGGACACTCTCTGCCGGGACAGGGCTGCCAGCATGGTGCAGCGTGGCAGGGAGGGATGGGATGTGCATGCCATGGGGTGTGATGGCCAGGGCATGTCTGGGTCTGTGCAGTGGCCTGGGGCAGTACCTGGCCAGTACACTGGGGCCAGCAGTGCCCCAGATCGCCGGTGCCCACTCAGGGATCCCAGGGCTGTGCTTGGATGTGCTGTGGGTAATGTCCTGACTCCTGTTTCCCTGGGCTGACTTAAATAAAGTGCAATGAGGCAGCACTGACTGCTGGGACTGCCCTGTCCAGGGTGACATGCTCCCCTGGTGCAGGTGGCACATCACAGCCGGAGTGACTTGCCGCCCTGTGCCTGGGCACTCACCGGTGCCGTTTGGCTGCAACGGCTGGAGGATGCTGCCTGTCCCACGCTCCCCAGGAAGATGATGGGCAGCAGAGCTGGTGGCTGCTGAGCGCCCCGCAGGAGCCGCACGGCTTCACCACCGCCGCTACCTTTTCCAATTTCCCTCTGGAAATTGTTTCTGTCAATATTTTAATTTCATTTGGGCTGAGCAGGCAGAGTGGAGGCAGCGCATCCTAAGCAGATCATTTGTCTCCTGCTCCGGATCACGGCGGGGGCCCAGCACGTGAGACGATGCCGACGGCTCCTCACCGATGGAGCCAGGGAGCCGGCTGGGCAGGACGAGCCAGGGCAGGAGGGCACCGAGCCCCACCGCCCCACTCACCCAGTGCCCTGCTGCAGGGCTGAGGCGCCGGGGCAGGACCCTGCCCAGTGGCCGGAGGCAGGTCCAGGGTGGGGGGCAGGACGGCACGGGCAGGGACCCGTCGGTCCCTCCGGCAGGGCTGCGCAGGGCCACCACGCTCCCCCAGAGCCGTTCAAGCGCCCGCGAGGCTGGAGCCCGGCTTTGCAAAGCCCTGTGCCGCAAAAGAGCCCAGCCCGCTGGTGCGCCATGCGGCACGGCAGAGCGGGAGAGCCCCTTGCTCTCTCCTCTGCTTTTCCACGTGTCTGCAGCTGCCATTTCTGCCAATGAGGTATGTTTATCTGGGGGAAAGAAACAAGGTCTTAACCAGATGGCGGGGCTAATAAATTGCTCAGGAAAGGCAAACTAGTACATGCAGCCTGTGTCTCCTCTGCATATCAGTTGCAAAGTGCCAAAAGAAATCCATCTCAGGAATTATTTCAGAGAGGGTAATTTCTGTTTCCCACTTGCTGTCATACATTAGAAATATCTGAAATGCCTCCAGTTGGTTACCAGTGGTGAGGAGCAGCCAAGGGCTGCCATGGATGAGAAGCACTAAAAGAAAATAAATTAGCCTCTTGCACTCAGCCCTTCCCTCAGCTGCTGAACCACAAGTGACGAGTGGCTGTTGCTTAAGTAACGACCAGAATAATGAGGAGAACAAGATCTGCAAGGGAATATTAACTCAGAGAAACAATATTTTCTCCCCCTTTTGAAGTTTGCCCTGGGCAGCCCCTGTCCTGGCATAGAGGTGAACCACGTCCCACCGGAGCAGGCAGGGAAGGGTGCTGGTGCCAGCGCAGCCCCATGGCTGTCCCGCAGCATCCTCTGCCCTGCACCTCCATTGCCGATGCTCTTCCTTTCCTTTCGCCTCATCGATCCCATGCCAGTCCATCTCCTCCTGGCTTAGCCAGGTGTAAACCCCACCGTGCTTCTCTTAACCACCCAAAACCAGTTGCCTGCAACCAGGGGAACCAACACCACTGATGCTGGTCACACACAGTGCGGCACTGCTCACACACACACTCACACACCAGCCCTGCAGCGAGGTAAGAGCCCGAGGAGATGGGAAAATGCCAGATTGGACTATGCAGCTAAACCACATGTTTTCAAGCAGGCTGGACCAAATTAATTTAAGCAAGCAGCTGGAGCATCCAGAAGCTCATTAATGGCCATGTCTGAGCCTCGCTTCCAGGTAACAGGGGCGAGGGCAGCCCACCGCTAACGAGCAGTGAGGGCAGGAGCTGCAACGTCGGGGACCGACCGCTCTGCTGGCGGTCGCAGGGTGTTTGCAGAAACTGCAGCCGAGCTGACAAACAAGGAAACCGCTTGTGGCACCTAGGAGTAAACAAGATGAGGAACAGCCAACACGGATCTGTCATCCAGAGCCAAATCGTGTCATCCAATCTAGTTGCCCTCAAGGACAGGGACCCTGGGGGCTGGCAGGGCCGGGTGCAGGTGATGCAGCATTGGCCATTTGTTTGTGCCCACGAGCAGCATCCCGGTGGGACCTGCTGCTGCGCGAGCCCCCGCACGTCCTCCCGGCTGGGCACCTCCCGTCCCTCCCGAGCCCCCTGCAAAGCCACGGGCATTCGCTGCTGGTGTTGGTGGGCGCAGCTGGAGAGGAGCACGCGGATGGAGGGACCTGCCCTGGCTCTCGCACCTTCTACAGGAGAAGTGGCAGTGGGACTCCTCTGAGCCTGGTGTGACTGTTGGCACCGGGCTGGTGCCTTGGCTCTCTCTGCAAATGGATTAGCCAGGGCAGCTAGCAGTAAAATGAGGAGATTTCCACCAAGAGGCACCGACATCTCCTGCCCAGGGCCACACCGTGGGCTCGTTCGGCAGAGCCTGAAGTGCAGGTCCTCTTTGCTGCCAGTAAAATACAGCCCCATGTTTTCCGTCACTTCTGCAGCTCATCTCTTTATAGCCTTGGGCAATCTCTGGTTCGGGTGCAGCCCGGCCGACCCAGGGCAGCCAACCCAGGGCATCCGACAGCGCTTCTGCTGCCGGGACACGGCCGGCTGCGCATGCATTCCAGTTATTTGGAGGCATGAAATGCCTTAATCACAGCCTTGTTAATGTGCACCCTGAGCATCGGCAATCTGTCCCCTCTTATTTCTCTGCTTGCAGCTCACATTGCTCTAACTGCTGGTTTCACTAATTCCAGTGAACGAGCCGCTGCACAGGGGCCGCGGGGGCTCCGGTGCTCTGGTGAAGCTGAGTGACCACAGACAGGGACAGAGCTGGGCTGGGGGGAAAAGGCAGGAGACCGAGAATGGTGTCTCACACTATTTTGGATCTGCTTTATTGGCAATAAGAGATGCTGTCGTTCTGTGCAGCATCTTGGGCACCCTGATGGCACCTGGGAATCATACCGGTGTGGTCCTGTCCCCACATCTTCAGTGACTCTGCCCCATCACCTCCATGTTTCCCTTGGAAACTGCTTCAAGCTGAGCACCCAAAGCTGCTAATCTCTCCTGAAAGCATGGGCACGCTGTGCCAGCTGGCTGGGGAATAGCCTAACCCTGCTCGCTCCTTGGCGTTTCCTCATTATAAATAATTATCATTATGGTGTGAGCCATTCTGCTCCGGGTGTCGCTAACCATCTGTACCGTGACTGTGGCGGCTGGAAATGCAGTGAGTGCCTGGGCTCGATGCCGGTAAAGCAGTAAAGCATGGGGCCAGGCACCCTCCCAGGGGCACTGAGCACCCCCAGTGATGGCCCCAGGGCCAGGAGGAAGCAGAGTCAACCCGGAGGCTCGTTGTTGCCCCTTTGCTCCAGCTGGAGCCACTGGCACTGAGCTCCCCTGCGGCAGCTGCATGGACACGGTGCGCCTGCCTGCCCTCCCAGGCTTGTCTTGCCGGTATTTCATATTTCACAAAGCCAAGGGGGTGCGTTTGTCCAGTTCCTAAAAGGAACGACCCACTTTTGAGCCCCGCTGTGTTCTAACAAGCATTTTAAGGAAGTTCATCCCTCTGATGATGTAAACCAGGAGCGCTCCTGAATTTCAATTCCTTTATCTGCTCTGGCTGTCTGAGTCATCTGGGGAACATTACCCTGACTTACTGCTCCTTGTTTGTATCCAGTAACAATTATATGGGGGTGCAATTTTGAGAACTACCTCATTTCACAGTGTGTGTGATTAATGATGGAAATCTTTCCCATTTAGCAGTTTGTTAGATACCTGTTGCAGCTGCAGCTATCCCCAGGAGGACACATGTTCACTTAATGTGTCATCGCAGGGAAAACAAAGTTGAAGAATCTACCAAAAAAAGGCAATGAAACAAACCTAAATGGGGCTATAAGTTTTCTTTGTCTTGTTTCCCTCCAACACCCTTTTCTATCCATCCCACAGGTGTGAGCAATGGGGAAGAGGTCATTTCACTGTGTGCTCTCCCCAAGGGAAATCCCGGGCTGTCTTCATCTTAAACTTTCCTGTGGGTGTAATTAATCCATTGAGCGGCTGGTGTTGTAGGGGCTGTGCTGCCCACCTCTGCAGCGCCAGGAGCACCGCGGGCAGGGTGGCAGCCGCCACCTCGGCTGGTAGGTGCAGTCCCTCTTGTCCCGGACGGTGCCAATCACTGCAGGGGCCTCTGGGGACGGGTTTCGTGGTGCTTGGCTGGTCAGAGAGACCTAACCGCCCCGGCAGCCGCACTAGCGTGCCTCCGGCTGCTCCCGCAGGGCTGTGAGGCCACAGGCGGGATGATCCCTCCGGCTGCTCCCATGGCCAAGCCACGGCAAGCAGGGGTGGCCATTGCATTAATAATGCAGACGTGCACTTCTGGTGGGCATTCCCCGCTGGGCTTCCTTGGATTCATGTCATGATAAGATTTTCTTGCTCCTAATCCTTCAGGGTCAACACAGTGTGGAGGAATCTGCCTCAGCTGCCTTGGCTCGTAGCGGGATCGCCGCCTGCCTGCGGGGTCTCCTGGGAGCCTGGCACCCCTGGGATGGAGGGGGGCTGCCCATGTCTGGGGTCAGACCCGCTTCCCAGGGTGCAGGCAGGTCCTCAGGTCTTGGCAGGGAAGCTGGTGGGAGCTGGAGGGGCTTTCAGCTCCTGCCATCACTGGGGACAGGCTGCACCGCTGCCTCTGCCAGGGGCCGCACGGCTCCGACGTCTCCCCCCACTGAGCTCCGTAAATGCAGGGCTGGCTCTGAAAAGCGAGGAGTGTTTTGCAGGTGCTGCCTTTTGGGCTGGAAGCAGAGCACAGAGCGTGCAGAGCCCATGGGCAGCGCGCTGTCCGGCCCCACGGAGGGCGGCAGGAGCAGGCAGGGTCTCTAGGATGGGCTCATCGGGGCTGGGCTGGCGCGCCCCATGCAGAGGGGAATTGTGCCGTGCCGCTGGCAGAGCCCGTGCCTGCGGGTGGCCTGGCCGTGCGCCGTGGCTGAGCCGGGGCAGCGACGGTGTGGCGTGTCCGGCTGCTGCCGGCAGCGGCGGCTGCCGTTTCCAGGGGAGGCAGCTCTTGGCAGCATCTCTGCCTTGGCAGGCTGTGGCCACAGGAGCGACGGCATTAAAATGCTTGTGTTGATCTGGCAGAGGCAGCTGTGGGACATCAACAGGCGATGTTTTGCTGGGAAAAAGGAAAATTACAATACTTTCCATCAAAATTATTATAGCACTGTCCCTTAGAGTCAACAGCCCGAGAGCTGCGAGGGAGGTTTTCTTGTTTGCTTTTTTTTTCCTAACAAGGAGAGTTTTAATGGCACTCAGCACAGCTCTGGCCACAAGGCACCTCGGCACCAGGCCATCCAGTGTGCTTGCGGTTCGTGCTAATTGCACCAAAGCACATGGCATTGCTGAAATGATGCTCCCAGACTGGGGCCAGGGGCCGGCGTCGGCGTGAGGAACCCTCCCTGCTCCACTTATTTCTACAGAGACGCACATCTGAACGAGCTTGTCAAGTGAAATTTTCTGTCTGGGTTAGAAATGGATTTTTGAGCTCCTCACTCACATGTAAACATTTTTAGTGGTCCCCAGCCAAAGCAGGAACAGTGAAAGCAAACATCAGCCTGAGCAAACCCAGTCCCTGCAGGGAAATCACCGGCCACAGAAGGAAACAAAATGAATGATGGCTTCAAAAGACATCCATTAAACTGTGTGCTGAAGTGATTCGTGGTGCTGGTAGTTAGACTTTAATTAGATCTTAATCACATAATTTTATCTTTGTTTTAGAAATTAGAGCTTAATGACTGTATTGCTCTCATAACAGCGCCGTGACTAAATACAGTAATATCACATGGCAGCACTGCAGCGGGCAGAGATGGGACGGAGATTATCTGCTGGTCTAGGATCATTATTTCTTAAATAAAGAAATACATTTAAAATACACAAATCCAGCAGGACCTGCCAGCGCTCAGGGAAGGTGGGAGAGGGTAGGAGCTGCATGAAGAGGAGGGGTATGGGCCGAAGCCCCTGTCTCCCAAGACCAGTGATGCCCTTTCCCACCGGGGCTGAGCGAGGGCCCGGGGCTGCCTGCGTGGTGGGTGCCGCGGGGGGGGGAGCGGGGGTCCCATGCCAGGGCAAGGTTTGCGGTGGGACCCCCTCCTCAGCCCTCCCGCCTTCTTCTCGCCACCTTGCCAAGCTGTGTCTCTCCAGCACTGAACGATTAACAAGCAAACCAGGCTGCCCAAAGCAGGGGCTGCAGCTCTCCCGACCTGAACGCGCCAGCGTCTCGCCAGCAGGCACCGTGAGTCCAGGGCTGGACCGCTGCGGGGGGAGCGGGCGGCTGGGGACGGCTGCACCCTGCAAGCGAGGGGCGAGCGGGCACCCTTGTGCTGCAGGCTCAGCCAGACCCTGCCCTGCCCTGGGGAGGTGGGTCAGCCTCAGCTGGGCTGAGGTGGGACCTCAAACCCCTCAATCCTCCCTGGTGCCGGCCATGGAGCCGGGGTGTGAGCCCGGGCGCTGGCAGCCCGGCTGCCAAGAGTGCCATGTGCCAGGGAGGGGAAAATGGTGTTTGTGATAACGAGAGATGGATCGCGGGCTTTCACTTCAGCTGGCAGGTTGGATCCTTCACAGGATTAGCAGCAGAGTGATTAATCTCAATCACTCCTGGGTACTTTCCCTCTTGTGGTGCCCTTTCGGGCATCAATACACTTGCAGCTTTCCCCACCCCACGGAGCAGAGCTGCCATGCCCCGCGGTGCACAGGGATGGACATGCGCCGAATGGCAATGGCAGCATGGACCATGCACTTTGCAAACACACACAGCTCCTGGACACATCTCCCACGTGGGGACTTTTCTCCCTTGCTAGCTGTGGAGATATATCAATATCTGCTGCAGAGGATAAGCTCTCTGCCTTGCATCCTACTCGTTACTTATTTTATTTTAGTTGAATCACATGAAGTCAATTCAAGTTTGCAGGGTGAGTCCATATGGCAGGCAGGATTGGGACAATGCTGCCAAGCCACAGCCCAGCTTTGTGGGGGTGCAGAGCCCAGCAGCCCCCCAGGGCTGCCCCGTGCAGCCAGGATTCACCCTGTGCCCAGTATAGGCGCTGTGTCCTGCATCACATCCCTCGCAGCAACCCCTAGCTGGGGAAGCAGCAGTTTCACTCAGGTCTCAGCTTCTTTTTGCCTTTCCAAGCTTGTTGAGCTCTGCCTGGACCCTGCCCAGGCTTGCCCTTGACCCGCTGCTCAGGGAGGCGAAGCAGCAGCTTTGTGTCCCACGGCTGCGGTGCTGCGGCAGCGGCAGCGAGCAACTCCGCTGTCCTTGAGCCCTGCCCTGCCCTTGCTGCGGATGGCAGCAGGCCCCTTCCCACCTTCCCTTTCCTGCTTATTATGCCACATGAGCCACTTGAACTCATTACTGTGGCAGATTATAGGTCCCCAGGTAATAACGCGTCTTCAGATAATTACTAACACATCCTCTAATAGGAATGAACTCAGTTGAATCCATTCAGTCACTGGGTAAATATTTATACCTAAGCCGTCCTTATCACCAGCCACTGGAGCGTGCAGGAGCCAGGGTTGCTGTCCTCACGGCTGTGCTCGCTGCAGGAGCTGGCTGCGGTTAGCGGGGAGCTGTGCTGACCCTGCCAGTGCCAGCGTGGACCTGCCTGATGCTGTGGCTCAGGACCGGCCGGGGACCCAGCGCCATGCAGCATGAGCCCCAAACCAGCTTTCCTTTCCCTCCTCAGAGCCGGCAGCCACCCCAGGCCGGTAGCAGCAGTCCCGCAGACAGCCTGCCCGCCGCTGCATGCCGTGGCTGCTGCTGCCAGCCTCTGCCGGGTGAGCTGGGGACTGATCCTGCGGACAAGCAGGGCTCTGCATCGGCAGCAGCGTTGCCTGCGTGCCCTGGTGAGATGTGCCCTTCCCCGGGGCGTCTGGCACTCCCCCCTGTTTCTGGCTGCCCTCACACCACGCTGTGCAGTTGGGGCCCTCGGGGCTGCTGCAGGAATCCGTGGTCCTGCAGGGATGTAAGGAGCATCATTCCTCAGTCAGTGCGAAAGTGCTTTTGACAGGCGCTTTCGCAGCCATCGCTGTGCACCGTGCACGGCACCCGCCACCATCTGTTGGCAGCAGTTTCATGTGGCAGCTGACATCCTCGCCGGGCCCTGCAAACCACCGGCACGGCCGCCTGCGTGCCAGCAAGTGTCAGCCCCCCTCCCTGTGCCCTGAGCCCTGGCTGCAGAGGAGTCACCCTAATTGGACCTCCTGGCTAATTAGCTGTCAGGTAATGAATTATGCAGTGATGCCTGGACTTCAGTGCAGTATTGATACCATCAGCTCCTCTCATTTCTACATGCTCCTGTTCTCTGGAGCACTGAGCAGAGCTTGTAGAAGAACTTGGAAAACTTTCAAAGCAAATTAAACGTGTTAATCAGTTGTGCGCGGTGGCAAGTCACTGGGAGAGCAGGCGGACAGGCTGGCACCAGCAGCTCGGCTGGCAGCCTCAGGGACAGACGTCAGCTCCTCCTTTGCCCAGCTTGTCATCCCCCTTGTGCTGCAGGCAGGCAGGGGACGGCCGTGGGGACTCGGTGCCCATGGGCAGCTGCCTGCCCCTCTCTGAGTGCCCATGGGCAGGAGAGTGGGGCTGGGAGGAAGGAAAGCAAATTTGGGGGTCGGAGGCTAGTGATTCCTGGGAGCTCGGTGGAGACACCTTTGCTGGGAGAGGCTGGAGGGTTCCCGCTGGGGAAGGGGAGGACAGGCAGCGGGGTGCAGCTCCCACAGCCTGTGCGTGGGACCCGTGCTGCGGAGGGATGTCTGCTGGCCCTGGGGTCACTGTGAGCGCAGAGCTGGCACCCCAGGCAGCCCGTCTTTTGCGTCTGCCCTGCCTCTGTGCTGCCCAGGCAGGCGGGTGCCGGCATTGCTGGGTGATGTTGCAGCTGTACCCGTCCTGGGCAGCGGTGGCAGAGCCTGGGGGTTCAGCCAACAGCACGTTTCTGTCCCTTGCTGCAGCCTGATAAAATAATAGGAGGAAACTTGACCTACTTGAATGTATCAGCATCCCAGCTCTTCCTGAGCCTTAATCATTTCCAAGGGGTTAGAGGTTTCTGTTAATGATCGTATTTATTTGCTGCTCAGCTCCGTGTTGGGTGGAGGGGAGAGGGTGTGTTAGAAATGCGCGTAGCTCAGTGCAGAGGCACAGCCATGGCGGGGGGGGGATTGTAACAGCCAACACCAGCTGGGGGTCCAGCTCCGGAGCATCACGGAGGGGGGGACAGGGCTGGGGGTCCCCCACCGCAGGGCTGCCCCCGCCCACCACTCCTAGGGCTTGCTTGCATTCTGCATCCCCACTGCTGCCAATAAGCATGGAGCCAGCAGTGAAACTGAATTATATTCATTAATAAGAAGTTAATCAAATTTTCTCAGTGCTCATGGTGCTGTGATCCCACCTTGGTCAGATGAATGATGCTCCTTGTGCAACCAAAAATACTTGGGCTTAATTTAATGATACGCTGGTCCAGTGCCACAGCTCAAGCTTGCTGGTGTGGAGTTCCTCCTGGCCGGGGCCTCTGGGCACTTGCCTGCTGGTAGAGAATAACTGCAGTGCTCCCAGGGTGGCTCATGCCTGGGGTCAGGGTCTGCTCATCAAGAGACAGGGAAGGTAAATAACTAACAGAGATGCTAAATCGAAGTTAACATCTCTGACTGGGGGGTCCTGGGATGGTCCCCGCGGGGAGGGGGCAATCAGGGCCGTTTAGGGGAGGAGAGGCTGCTGCTGGGCAGGAGCAGTGCTGCGGCTCCTGGGGACATGCCGGCGGCTGTGCTCTCCGCAGGGCAGGGCAGGGCACTTGCCCTGCACTTGCCAGCGATGTAAATAGGCCCTGGGAAGGTTTCCCTTGACCGAGCTCATCTCAAGAGCTCTTCAGCATGAACAGGATCAGGGACCACTTAGGTCGCATTCATTATGTTTAAGTATTTATGAGCTGATAAATATTAAACAGCTGCTCTCTGGGGTTCAAGCCTGAGTGAACCGATCAAAACATGTTGCACGCAATGGCTGTGGCCGTGCCGCTGGGGCAGCCGAGGCCACGGGATGTGCTGCACCAGGGATGGCTTCGCACGGTCGCGTGCACCCTCCTGCTGATTAGCGTCAAGTGTCTCTTGGCCCCCCCTGACATAGCCAGCGCCCTGTGCCTGTGCTACAGGCTTCGCTGGTGGGACACGAATCCCATGGGTCACCCCAACAGCCTGCACGCCGTGTGCCCAGCCGCAGGGCAGGGTCTTGCCACCCGCACGGCTGCAGGGCATTGCTGTGTCCCTGCATGCTCAGCTCCAGTTCTGGCATCCTGTTACTGAAGCCCAGCCCTCCTCTGCAAGTGGGGTTCAGCACTTTGAACTGGCATACATGTTAATCAGGTCAGCAAAAAGTCCCCTTGTCATCCTGTCTTTGGACACTTTCATCAAGGCTTTGCAGTACCCTCTAGCAAGGCTCCATCACTTTTTGCGAAGAAATAGTTGCCTTAAGTCGCGTACCTTCCAGCCCAGTAAAAATTACACAGTAGTCGTTACAATTTACATGCTGGCTTATAAAGTTCACACTTAAAGAAAGCGTTTTCCTCCTGACTGTTACAGCCATTTAATGGAGTGGGAGCTGCTCAGGGTGGCAGCTGGATAATGTAGGACACACTTTTCACAAAGCCAATTCCCTGTAATTGCACCACGGGTCTCACTCCCGCTCAGGGCCGTACCGCACGTTTTGTGAGCGGACCTGAATGGTCACTGATGGCCGCCATGGAAGAGCACAGCGTGCATCTCCTGACACTCTCGCTCCTCCAGCGACACAGGCATGGCCCTGCACCGGGGCCCTCCTGCTCCTTGCAGGTGATGGTGGCAATCCCTGCATGCCAAGCATTGCTGCAAACCCCTGCTGCACCAGAGCCCCCCTCCCTGGGCGGCTGGAAACCACCCTCTGGTTTAGGTGTTGCCACGCACTATGGCTGGACCTTGAGCCAGTCGCACCCTTTCACCCAACGGCTCTCCTCCCTCCCTGACCGCGGTCCTGCGCGCCTTGGCCGGATCTCACCATGCTCTCAAAGCCAGAGCTCTGAGCAGATTTAGCCACTGGGAGGGGATTAGTCCAGCTCAACTGGTCTGCTTGAAATCGCGCTGTTGCGTCTGGCAGGACTGGCCGGTGTTTTGGGGCTCACGGGGGGAGGAGGCCAGCGATGCATCGTGGTGCTCACCAAGAGCTTCCGTGCTCGGTGGGGCAGTGGCTGGAGCAGGACCCGCGCTCAGCAGATGTGTTGCTTGTTTGCAGCGTGGATGCGAGCGACTGTCCTGAGAGCGAGGGCAGCACCGCAGCCCTGCCCGCTGGTTCTGCCTGCCCTCCGGCTCGCAGGGAACCCGGGCTGCTCCCCCAGAGCCTCTGCCCACCCGGGGGCTGTGTGGCCCCTGCCTGCGCGGAGGGTGGGGCGGTGAGGCGGGGATGGCATGTGGCTTGCAGGAGTCAGGAAGAGGTGTTTTGGGGACCCTGGACCTTTGAGCTGGCTCTCATGGCCAGAGCAGTGGCTCTGGCCCCCCACGTCCCCCAGGCTGGGGGCATTCACGGCGGGGAGGACCTGGGCTGGCCAAGCGGGGGGAGCTCCCTCTGGCAGCCCCTCTGCTCGGCATCGGCGTCACCAAACCAGCACTGCCCGATGTCCTTACCAACCCCCCCCGCCCTGCCTCTTCAGAATGCAGATCATCTACTCTGAGGCTTTTTAAGCCATGTTTTAAGAGCTCCTAATGTGATAAGCATTTTCAGTACAGCCCTTCCTGAGCCCTCATTTGCTTACCCTTTGGAAATCTAATACTTGATTTAAGCACATTTCTGCTCCCTCCGTTTGTAAGGACAAATGTAAAGTAATTGTTTGATATTGCAGCGGTTTCCTCAGGCTCCAGCTCTAATTTCCCACTAATACAGTATTGTCAGGGGGATCAATCTAACCCGGCACCTTCTGCCTCCTTAGAGTGGATTGGAAATGGCTTTTCTACTGCGAGGCTGGGATTTGTGAGTCTCGCTGTGAATGTTTTTCGCCTTTAAAGGAAAAATCATACAAGAAAATATCCCATCTTCCTGTAGACGGCTGTTAATCCCCTGCTCTCCCTCCGCCTGCCCACAGCTGGCTCTGGGTACCCTCGCTGCTGGGTCGCCCCGCAGCTCCTGTGGCTGCTGCTGGATGATAGTGGAAGAGATGCAGATAGGGCTCTATTAGATCTTCATTAATTACCTCCAATTTTTTCCTATTAGAGCTCGGTGGACAGTAATCACTGCTAGTAAGCCTCTTAAAATGGTCTGTGGTTATGTTGCATCCCCACACGGCCACCGTCCATCGCTCCAAAGCATCCTCCAGCCCCGTGCCAGAGGACAGAGGTTGCCTGGGGCCACGGCTCCCCGCAGTCACCTGTGCCCTGGTCCTGCCGGCACGGGGGTCCGGACATATCGCCAAATCACCTGGGGTCTCCAGCAGCCCCGCAGCTGACCCCTCCCCAGGGAAGCCTGCGGTACATGCACGGAACACCGGACCGCGAGGTGGGGGGAGCAGCCTTGTCCCTAACTGAGCCCCTGGTCCCGTCCAGGCATGTCCCCTTTCCTGAGCTGTGTCACAGCCCCCGTGCCAGCGTGTCCCCGAGGTGCACGAAGCCAAGGGGCTGCTCAGGCTGGGCTCAGGCTGATCCCCCTGTGCTGCATCTGCCTGGTGCAGCCCCAGCAGAAAGCACAGGTTTCAGAGTGACTCATGCCCCCTGTGAGTCACTGGCTCCGGGGGTGCCTGTGTCCCCCACACCATGGGGTGACAGTGTGCCCTCCTGGGTCACAGCCAACCTGGGAGGACCCCCCTGGCCCTTTTGCCACTCTCCCCAGGCACTTTCCCCATGGCCCCGGTGCTGCCAGAGGATGAGCCTGAGTGGGGCTGGCCAGTAATCGCCCTTGCTGTGCCCAACTCTGCACCAGCAGCTGTCAGAGGGGCCCTGGGAAGGGGGTTTTGTCCCTGTCCTGCCATACCCTGGGCTGTTCTGCCACTGAGCATGTGGGGAATCTAACACCTAAGCACCAGCCCCGCTGCGGCACCCACGCTGTGCTGGCAAACGTGGTGGGAGCCTCCTGGCCCATCCGGCTGCTCGTGGGCTGCTCCCTGCCACGGAGAGAGCCTGGCTGCAGAATGGCACGGAGACGGGTTTGTGTGGGCACGGGGGAGAGGCTGAAGGCTTGGGCTGTGATTTAGATGCTAGTGGTAAATTGCAACCTTTGACAGAAATGCCTGAGATTTACTACAAAAATCAATAGATGATTCAAACAGTCCAGCACTCGGAAAGGCAAATAACACCACTCCAACAAGAACCGTTATTGATATTCATGAACAGCGGTGCTCATTACAGGGCCTGCTAACAGGCTCATAAGATGGATTGCTGCAGGATAGGATGGGGCTACGTGTGTGCATCCACAGAGCGGGCACTCCTATGGCAGGCTGGGACCCCATGCTGCCTGGCCGTGCCCATGCGGTGCCCAGCGGCTCATCCCCATGGCTGAGCCCTGCGGGAGCTCTTTGGACCCCCAGGCCCCCCAGCTGCTCACGAGGTGCTGAGCTGGACCCGCAGCGGTGCTGAGCTGGGAGCACAGTGATGCTGCACCCGCCTCTGAGCGCCAGAGGATGCAGCCCATCAATCTTGGCTCCAGGCAGGATGCTGAGCTGGGAGAATTCCCTGTCCCCGAATGCGCCAGCAGTCAGAGGGTGGCTGGTCCCAGGATCGGCTCAGAGAGACACGGGGAGCAGTGCAGTGCTTGCAGGAGGGGCAGCGAGGGGGCTGACCGGGCTGGGGCGAGGGGCACCTGCCTGTGTGCCACCCAATACTGCACTGCTGTGGGGCTTGGCCGGGTTCGGGGACCAGCGGCTGGGCTGGTGCTGAGGGTGGGGACCAGGGACCCTCCTGCAAGGACCCGCAGGGACCAGGGCTGGGGTGCAGCGGGGAGGCACAGGGGGGTCTGCTCCAGTCCTGCTTGGGAAGGTGCGGCAGCTCCCGGCTCCCAGCCAGCACGGTCATGCTGTGGCTGGGTGAGATCCCGTAGGAGCTTCCCCGGGGCACGTGTGCGTTGAGGCACGTCCCCAACACACGGTTGCGGGTGCTGCGGCTGCTGCTCTGCTTCGTGCAGGTGAGGCAGGGTGGGAGGGGAGGGCATCTGCCAGGGCTGCCTGTCCCTGCCTGCAGAGCCTGCCCATGGTGCAGCACCTCCACCCAGGTCAGCTGCAGCCGCTGGGGAGATAAATCAAAGGACAACCATGACTAATGCACCAGGAGGTGTGCACAGGCTGGGGGGGGGGCATCTAGCAAAGTGTGCAGCACTTGACATTTCAATGTAATTGTGGGCTCCTATAGAACAGCCCATTAAATTCAACCATAAATTACTGCTGCTTGCGTTTAATGCAGCGTCCGCCCCTGCGCCTGGCAGGAGGCAGCATTAACCCCGGGGTCCTCTGTCACTCCCGAGCGGTGCCGTCACCCCTGTGAAGGGCTGTGCCACAGGTCCCCTCCTCGCTGTGCCGGGCTGATCCGCCGTCCTGCCCGAGCCCCGTGCCTGCCGCCTCGCCTGACCCATGGGTGCAGTGGGGCTTTGCACGGCCCCCAGCAGCACAGGGCTGCCCAGCCTTGCCCTAAGAAAAGCCCATGCATACGGACCGGTGGTAGCCGCTTTTATTTACACAAAGGGATCACATGCTGAACAAGGAAACTAGTGCCACTAAAGTACCCGTAACAGCAGGATTCTGTGCTTTATTCACAGGACAAAATATCGGTACAACATTTTTCATAGACTTGTTTTTCAAGCAGATACATCTCACTGTCCTCATGGTTACACACTGCGCTTAAGTGACGAAGGCAAAGCAGAGCGGCCAGAGCTCTGCCTACTCCAGCACCATGGTGGGATGTGGCACCAAGGGACAGCCCCATGGCCACTGCCCACAGTTGGGGGTGTCCAGGAGCGCCCGTTTGCTTTGGGACGCAGAGGAGGGACGTGCTTTGGAGCAGCCTGCACATAGGCTGCAGGACAGGGCCATCACTGTGGCCTCAGGGACCATGTGGCAGTAAAATCAAATGCGACCCCATGGCACAAGCCACAGCACTGCTGGGATGGGCAATGCCCGCTGGGCACACTTCCCTCAGTGGCTGTGGCAGGACTCTGTGTCTTCCCCTGTCTTGGCTGGCCGTGGAGCATCCTGGCCTCCCAAGGGCCAGGGAAGCCCCCCCACCTGCCTCTGCTCGTGGATTCTGGGCAGGACGGGCTGGCCGGGGGGTCTTGGCTCTAGCCCTCCTGGGCCCCCCCTGACGGAAGACTGCAGCCTCATGTCACCGCAGCTCTGCTCCCGGACACTTATTCCCACCTGAAGTCCTGCCCGACTGTTTCATAGAATTTGATATTATAAGGTCTATAAAAGTCCCGAAGCTGCTCGATCACCTCGGGGTCTATCTGCACGTGAGTCCTGCCTTTGGACTTGCCCAGGCAGCGAGGCAAGCCACTGCTCTCCGACTTTTTCAGGCAAGGAAAGCCTTTTGTCTTGTTGAAGTAGAAGTGCTTGTCCGTGATAACCCGTTTGATGCCCAGGAAGTCCTGGACTTTGCCCATCTCCCCGGCTGGGTCCGTGATCAGCTTCTCCCCGCTGACAAAGTGGATCTGGGAGAGGGGGAAGTATTGCAGCCAGCTCTCCAGGTGCACGGCGTACATCCCGATGCGGATGGCGTTCCAGGAGGTGTCCACCAGCCCCAGGCTGCGGTTGCGGAAGGACAGCCCCTCAAAGGTGGGGATGTCCGGCTTCTTGGAGAGCGTCTGCGTGTAGTCCGAGATGGCCCGCGTGACCGGGTTCCTCACCACCACGATCAGCTTCGTGTCCCGGGACATGTTGAAGATCCGCCGTGGTGCCTCCTTGGTGACAAAGTAGCTGGGGGTCTTCTCCACCGTGATCTGGCTGTCGAGTGTTCGCGGCATCAGGCTCCTGCAAGTGAAGCAAAAGGTGATAGTGAGGTAGGAGCCGGGCCAGGCATCGGGAGGTGGTGTCCGCAACGTGGGGCTGGTGGGGTGTCCCCTCCCGGCACGACAAGGCAGGACAAGGCAGGCACAGCTCCCTCCCGCAGCGCTGCAGAGGGCCCCCGGCCATGGCTGTCTCCCGGGTCCATCCCAGCCCCAAGGGACCCCCCCCCGTGCAAAGGACAGGGGCACCGATGCTCGGCTCCCGAGGGAGGCCAGAGCCAGGCAGGACGGAGGGCAAGGGCACAGACAGGCTGCTGGGGACCCTGGCACTGCTCAGCAGCCGGGTCTGCTCTGTCCCCATCAGCAGTAAAGTTGTTATCAATGCAAGGAAAGCACCGGAGCTCAGTCTGCAGCCGGGAAGGGGAGTGGGAGTGGGAGCAACCCACCCCGGTTGCTCGCATGGATGCATCACCCACCAGACAGCCTCTGCTGCAGCCCTTCATCCCCCATTCCTGTACCAGTCGCCATTTGCAAAAGAAATTATAGTGGCTCCTTCCGGAATTACTGCAATTACGTGGCGTGTTTCCTCCCCGATCACATTACAGCGTACCCAGGCTCCTGCACACCCTGTGCTGCCGGCACCGTAGCGAGTGCTGTGCCCGGGGCAGAGGAGGGTGCCAGCCCAGGAGTGTGCCAGTCTCCGGCACCCAGCGGGAGCACAGCTCCCTCGTCCTCTGCCTTCATCCTGGAGGTGGGCAGGAAATCAGTGCTGCCTGTACGCAATCCTTGTGCCCAGTGATGGCAAACGGTGCCAGGGCCGGGATGCAGGAGCGTGGTGGCTATGCGATACCACGCCATGGGAAGCTGCGGGGTGATGGATGAGGCCCCAGGGTGCTGTGCTGCTCCGCCGGTCGGAGCCAGGAGCAAGGGGCTGCCAGGGGACGTGGGGCTTGTGCCCATGAGGGTAGCACCCACACTGCCAGGGCTTGATCAGGCCCAAGGGCTCTGAGACGGGGTCCTGCGTACACCCGTCTCTTTCTGGCACAGGGAGCTGGGCTGCAAGGCCAGGGAGGGAGCACCAGACTGGGGGAAAATGTAGCATCCCTGCAGCCCAGCTTAGCACTAATTAAATAATTTGCTTTGACATGTGAACATCCAAATCAAATAAAAACTAATGGGATGGAAAGATTTATAAATTGGTCCTGTATTACTAGAGTAAATGATCAAATCCACTGCAGCCAGATTCATGGCGCCGCGGGTCCCCTGGCTGGAGTGGGCAGGGAGTGGGCAGGGAGCACCTGGCTGGAGCGGGCAGGGAATGCCAGCAGCCAGGACAAGGCCAGCGCCCCACAGGTACCGACTGGCACCAGCATCCATGCCAGGGAGCGTGCTGCTGCCACGGCAGCTCTGGGCACGCAGGAGCCCTCCCAGCAGCAGTGCCGTAGCGAGCCGGGCACCTGCCCTGGCGCTGCTGCCCTCCTGCCCCAGCCCCCTGGGGAGAAGCGCAGGCTGGAAGGTCACCTTCTATTGCCATTACGTTCATAGCTCAGAAGCATCTGTCACTTTTCCCACCTTGCAGCACGAGTTGGTGGCTCCTGTTCATAAACTGGCTGATTTGGATTCAGCTGTGCAGCAGAACACAGGCTGAGAGGCACAGTCAGGCGCTGCCTGGGGAGAATTTTACAAGGAACTGTGAAAAGTGTCCCCAGGAGTGTTTCCTTTAAAAGAGAGCCAGTATGTTTAACGCGAGGTGCCCACACATGCCCAGAACAGAGCACAACACTGGCTGCCAGAGAGCACGCAGGCAGCCTGGCCATGGGGACCCCAGGGAGCAGGACAGGCATCCCCAAGTCAGTCACCTCCTGCCGCATCTTTCCAGGGATGCAGCAGTGCTCTTCCAATAGTAATGGGTGAGCTCAGCTGGCTTGCTCCTCTCATGGACGCGGGAAGATGCTTAAGTGCACAGCAAGCGCATTGCAGTGAGGGGGACTGGGCAGCGAGGCTGCTGCCCTCCAGCCGCATCCGCACCCTGGCAGCCCCATGGCACTGGCAGCAGCCGCTGCATGGGCAAGCACATCATTAACTCAGCTCGTGGGATTCCATGTGAGCCCCCCGCTCCCCTGCAATGCACATCCCCCAGACAGGGTCTGCCCCGGCTGGGCATCCCAGCAGATGCTCACCCTTGCAAGGGGACCCAGGGAAGGATCTGGGGAGGAGCTGGTACAACAGTCACTTCAATAGACCTGGAGCTATGGATGTCTGGGTAACGCAGCGAGGCCTCGGGACAGAAGCGCTTGGGGAGAGCAAACATCAGCAACCCTGTCTGCAGCAATTCAGCTCGAGAGAGCGAGGCACTGATTTATTCATGGGATAAACCCTGCACAACCATCACGGTCACACTGCCTCGCTGGCACGCTGCAACATGGGTGTTTCTGAGAGCTGCATCAGCCCAGTGACCAAGACCAGACACCTCCAGGGTCCCTAAAATACGGTCCACAGCCACCAGCTTTGGGGCTTGCTCTGTAGAAACTCGATGAAAGCCCTAACTGGGAGAAGATACAACAGCAGCCCACAACGTCCTGTGAGACAAGGGGACTGCGATGGAAGACCGGGGACATCGCGGAGGGTGGCAGCACGCACCGAGGGCGGTGGGTCCCTGGTGGACACAGGACACTCCCTGTGAAGGTGATGTGGGGACAAGAAGAGACCGTGGGCCAGGGGGACCAGATGAGCAGCTGGAAGAGACCCATGGAGAGATACTGATGAGATGTGCCCAGAGGTCTGCGCCAGGTTGCTGGGGAGCTACTGGGGACGATGGCCGAGCCCAGCCTCGCTCCCCTAGGTGCTGGCACAGGGCTGCAGTACCCGTGCCCCGTGTGGCCCCGGAGCTGCCGCCCCGCTGCCCCGTCGGCGAGGGGACGGGGCTGCGCGAGGGGACGGGGCCGCCTGTCCTGGGGCAGCACAGCAGCCAGCCTGTGCACCCTCACATGCACTTGACCAGTCTCCTCATTTGAAAGAGACCAAACTGATTAGTTAACAGGGCTGTTTTACAGAGGTACCTGAGCACGGACGTGGCTTAATTGGCCTTTCCCACTGCTCCGCTTCAAACGCCATAAATCCAGATTATGATTCCCATTGTTTAATGACTGTCAGGAAATGCTAATTTAGTGGCAGGCACCACGGCTGTATCTCCGTTATCACAAACAAGTTTCATCATAAATCAGCACGGGACAGCTTTATAAGTGATTCACTATTACAATATATTGGCGGAGAATCATAAAACTGCTGTTTCATTAATGGCTCATCTTCAGGCTTGTTAGACTTTCATTACGTGAGCTATTAGGTCCATGTATTCAAAAAACGAAATTACAGGTTCTAATCCATTATGAAAAACACAAAATCTCTGCATAGTAAATTACTGAAATGAGACAAGAGTTGTTTTTTTTTTTAAATGGACTCCCAGTGTTTGCTGTTCCTGAACAACAGAGACTGCTGAGACAACAAAACACAACCCGAATAGATAAATAAATCACCAGTGAAACCATACAAGGGGGAGAAATGTCATCCAGGCATTCATCTTTACGTTAACGGCGGGATCCCCAGGGCTGCAAGAGCAGGGAAATGCATTGCAAACTTAATTACAGTTGACTTTAAAATGATATTTTTGGACTTCTGCATTCACAGAGTTATTTGCATACAAATAGCATGTCACATAGTTTTAAGCCCAAGGCTCGCGTGTTTAGGTGTGAAGGCTCTCGGTAACTGGCTTGCGGCACCGCACGGCCAGGGCTCAGGCAGGAGCTGCTCCTGCCGCTTCGGGGACCCGTCCTGGGTGCCTGTGACTTTGCTAAAGATCCGCAGACGGCCTCGGCACCGGCTCCTGGCGCATGCTGAGTGAGCCTCTGCCAGGCAGTGCCAGAGCTGACACCAGCACGGTGGCAGTGACGTACCGGTGACACCGGCAGAGAGGGATGCCTGGAGCACTTGTGGGGTGCAGAGGAGACACCAAACCTGCCATTCTTGGGAGAGCTGCTGGGTGCTGAGGGACAGTCAGTGGCCGTCTCCTCCTGAACCAGGGACAAGGATGGTGCTGCTGGGAGGTGGATGGCACGGCCACCCTCACGACCTTGCTAGATAAAGGGTCCCCCCGTGACGGTGGAGCTGGGGGGGTTGCATCTGCTGTGGGAAGGGCGGGGGGTGACTTTGGTGGTCTGGGAGGGCAGTGCGAGGCCACTTCCCTCGGGCCCAGCCCTCCCCTCCAAGGCCCCTCTGGTTCCCCTGCAGCGTGACAGTGCTGCCCATGCTGGTGTCACACCAGCTGCCGCCAGCCCTGTCCCTGTCAGTATGGTCAGGCTGGAGAAACACTGAGGCTTTCTCCACCCGGCAGTGGTCCACAAGCCATCCGCACCGTATCCTGGTGATGGGAATCTGCCATGCGGCAGAAACGGAGGAGGTCAAAAACGCTGATGCTGAGTGAATACCAGGGCAGCTCTGCACACAAATCATTAGGGACATAGTGGAGCAAACTCCTCTCTGGCCTTGCAGCAATGCCGTGGGCTGGAGAGCAGAGCAGCCTGTCCCTCCCCTGCACCCAGCTCCCTCCGACTGCCTGGGAGACAAGAACCACAAGGGATCGTGCCCAGCGCCGGCGCAGCCCTGCCGCTCTCTGCAGAGGGTGCTGTGCTTTGCCCCAGCCTGGGCTCCCTGCCCAGGCGGGAGCTGCTGCCTGCGCCGCTGCCCACACCCCCCTGCAGCTGCAAGACCAGAAACATGGCCTCGGCCCATGGAGCATCGCTCCAGGGATGTGAGGGATGTGTCCCCTCCGAGGAGGGACAAGCCTCGGCGGGAAGTGTCTGAAGCTCTTCCAGCAGTAACGGTGGGACGCAGCGCACCCCTCATTCCCTGCAGATGCTATTCAGCAGCCACGGGCTTTTCATTTCATTTGCTTTTCATTGCTCTTGCCAAGAAGGCCGATGCTCTGACCAACAGAGGCATTTAATTATCAGGGGCATCACAGCTCCTCCCAGGACAGCCCATCAGCCGGGTGCTGCAGGCACCTATGCTTGACATGCCCCTACAGACACTACCCCGAGGCTGGGGGCTCCCACGCAGTAGGACCTGCTGGGCGTACCGGGGGGAGCAGGGGGCATCCCCGGCACCAGCCAAATCCCCCGCTCAGTGCATTACTCTAGCTGGAGAGACAGCCTTAATTCCTCTTGAATTAGAGATTATTTTCATTATAGGTACTCAATTCTTAAAGCCCTTTAGTGCCATTTGATATGGGCATTAATGCCCTATCCAACCTGCAGATTTAGAGATTGTGTTTGCCCACGTTACTGGAGAGGGGACACACGTCAGGTACATCCCGTCTCTGGCACAGCCCCAGAAGAGCTGCCCTCCCCTGACACGGCCGAGCCAGCGTCACTATGCCCCACGGTGCCTGGGAGCTGGCACATCCCTGGGCAGCCCCCACGGCCCCATCCATGGCTGTGGGGCAGCAGCAGCGGAGAGCCCGGCCCCAGCTGCGGCTGTGCCAGCGCGAAGGCAGTGTGTCGCCCTGAAGGAGTTAACTTCTTACCAGCACCTTTCCTAGACCTGAATTATTAATTTTCTTATAATCTGCCTTTGGGCACCCCACGGCCCCTACAACACTCCCACATTAAAGAAACATGTGCTCCCTTGCTGGCTGCACTGCTTTGATGTCGAACATGCGTGAAACACTCTCCCAGGGAGGACTTTGTACAAAAATTCATCAGATGATTGAGATATTGCAGATAAGCGTGCATGGGGAGAGCACCCATCCAATAATCCCGTTACAGCACCAGCCCCTCCATCCAGCTTGCAGAGCACGGAGGAGAGCAGGGCAGCTCCCGGGTAAATATTTGCCTGCTGCAGCTGGCTGCGTGCGAGGACATGGCAGGCGCATCCCAGGCTCTCCTCAGAGGCTAGAGACTGACGTGTGCATAATCCTGGACTCCATCCACTCATCGGCATAAAAACAAACTGTTTAATTTGGCAAAAAATCCCAAGTGCTGGCTCTTGTGATGAGGGTTGTGCGCTTTCCCTCTTCCAGCTGATGTCACAGGCTCAGCAGCTGCACGCAGGAACGCTGCCCGCGCACAGGCAGGGAGAGGGGAGCCCACCAGGCTGGGAGCCAAAATCCTCCAGCACAAGCGAGCACCCACTCGCCGCCCTCCCGGTGGGGCCAGGCTGGCTGGGGCTCGCAGGGTGGTGAGGCAGCAGTGAGGGTCACTGCTCCGTGTGGCACCGGGGAGCTGGGAGAAGGGTGGCCTGCCAGCACGTCTCCAGCTGCAGCTCAACATGTTGGAGACAAGCACAGAAACTCTTCCAAGAGCGCAGACTGGCATCAGGATGGTCCTGTGGGACCACTGGCACGATGGCAGGTCACCTCCCCATGCCACAGCCTGCCCTTCGTCCCTGCTGCGCTGCCCCGGCAGGAGCAGGGGAAGGCACAGGCAGAATCCCACCCGCAACGGCGGAGTGAGCCCGGCTGCTGCACGGGAGTCAGCACCGCAGCAGGAGCCTGACCCTGAGCTCCCTGCCCGCTGCCGAGGGGGCTGTGCCGTGCCATGCTGTGCCGTGCTGTGGGTGCACGTGCCTGACAGCCACCACTGACTCTCGCCTGATGGCCCAGCAGGTTCATGGACAGCATCAGTAGATGAAAGCTCAAGCGAGGCTACACGGAGGCTTAAGCAAAACTGGGTCAAGCACGCGAGAAGCTGAGGTGTGAAGAAGATGAAAAGCTCTCCCTGGCTGAGTGACATTGCAGCGGACGTCTAGGACACAGGGACACCCCAGCCGAGAGCTGCACAGCTGGTGCTTTGCAGTGAAAGACCCCTGCGAGGGGTTCACGGGGCAAACAGGAATCCCCCAGGCTGGGTCCCCCGCAGTGCCACAGCCATGTCCCCTCCCCTGACCCACTAAGGCTGGCAGCACTACAATAACAGGGCCGGGAGCAGGCTGGCCCGGGGAGCGGGGCTCCTGCAATGCTGAGCGGGACGGACTCGCTGCATCCTCCCAGCCCGCACAGTTCCAGAGATTGCACCATGTCCACAGCGGGGAAATGTGGCCCCGAGGGACTGTGGCCCGGGCAGCAGCTGACCCAGCCCTGTGTCCCTGCTGCCACCGCCCTGCACTAATGCAGCCTCAGATTTAATGATGGATCGGCTGCCTTTAATAAATGTTTATGTTCAAAGAATTTACACCAGTGCTCACAGACAGCTAATGAGGGACATTTCAATGCATAAAAGCAGTGTGAACACAGTAATTAACTTTGTTGCTGATTCATTTTTAATCATTTAAATGCTCCAGAGATTTGTGCTGTCCTTTAAGTCAACAAAATCTTTTCCAAAGGGCACACTGCCGACGCCCTTCATGCACACAAGCCGATGTGTAACTCCCATCATCCTAAATGACCGTCCAACAGCAGGTGAGGGTCCAACAAAACCCAAGGCCAGTGCCGAGGGGAGCGCAGCTGGGAAGCAGTGGGAGGCGAGGGCTTCCCAGCACGATGCTCACAGAACCCAGCTCGCCGGCCCTGCTGCTACAGCTGGGTCGGGGCAGACAGCCCCCCAGCCAGCACACGCACCCCAGCCCGGTGTGAGCCCACCTGCTGGGTGAGGCCTCGTGGCTCAGCGAGAAAGGCTGGGGTCTCCCCATCTCCCATTTCCAAGGCAAGTCCTTCCATAGGTGAAACTTTAAAAATTAATATTCATTTTTAAAAAATCACCCAATATGCCCCAGCTGCTGCAGTGATTCCCTAATTAAAAGCTGGTGTCAGAGATATGTTGCCCACTGGGTGATCCTCCAGTGCTCAGGAGTGTGCAAAAGGATGGGACAATGTGCCAGCACCAAGAACAAACCACACTGACCCAGCGTTGGGTCCCACAGACCCCATGTCACACGCCAGCGCTGACAAAGAGCAACTCCAGCCACATCTAACACGCCTGCTGCCGGGGATGCACCTGGGACACGGTCATCATGCAGAGGATCCAGGGCTGCAGACACCCGTCTCCAGCCGCAAAGGCTGAGTGCTGCCAGCCGCATGCCGGGGTGGCCGGCTGTGCTGCTGGAGGGTCTTGGGCACCACCTGCCCCGGGAGCCTGCCCTGGTTCCTGCTCCCAGCCTGGCGGCAGTGGGTAGCACACACGCCCCAGCCATCCCTGGAGCACACGCTGCATGGCAGATACCATAGACAGCACCTCGATGGACACCCAAGGTCACCAGGGACCGGTGTCCTTCGCTTGTCAGCTTCACGAAGCATCTGTGCCCACAGCCACACCAGGTTATGAGCTGGATTTCGTGCTACCAAAGGGAAGGTTAGAACAAATTGCAGCATTTACAAACAAGGTCACGGAAGACAGAGCAAGAACACACCTCATTAATATTGAAGGCTTGGTGCCCTGCGTGGATTTACCTCCCTGCGTTTCTCCCAGCACCTTGGCAGGGGAAGCCTCCCTGGTACCTGAGCAAGGGTCTGTGCGGCACCCGAGCCCACCCAGAGGAGGGCAGGGCAGGACCGCTGCCCCAGGCAGACGTAGGCAAGGCAGTGACCAGGGAACATGCTGCCTGCAGGGCAGCTCCTCACACAGAAGTCTCTGCAGGAGGTTTTGTACCCATTCCTCAGAGCCAGGGCACTCTCTGAAGTCAAGGAAATTTCAAAGCATCCTTGAAGCTTGCTGCCTTCCTCTCTTCTTACTAATTAACTTTAGCAAAATGCACTGTCAGTCAAGCCCACAAAACAGTCCGTGTTGTTGGGCAAAGCCTAATGGGCTCCCATTTGTGCGTGAGCCAACCTGGCCATTAGCAGAGAGCAATTAGCGAGGCGGAGTGCAGAAGCCGGGTTTGCACGCTCCCTCCTCTCCCTCCCACAGGCAGAGGGACAGCGGGGGACGGCAAGGCGATGCTCCCTGGCTGGCGGGGTCTGCTCCCCCGCGGCAGCCGCAGTGCCCACCGCTCAGAGGCCAACAGCGCTCCTCGTGCTGCCGCAGCCCCAGGAGCACCCCGAAACCAAAGGCGGCATGCGATGGGGCACGGGGCAGAGCCCCAGCAGCACGGGTGCTCCCGGGGACCTGTCGCACCAGCGCGCGGGGAAGCCCGGGCTTGGCCCAAGCGCGGTCCCTGGGACAGGATTCAGGCAGGTGGATCCGCATGGGAGCCAGACGGGGCTCTCCCCTGCGCCCGCGCCTGCCTCCTGGCCCAGCTCCGGCAGACAGAGGCACAGCGGAGCCTGCCAGGCAGGAGCCGGGCTCAGCCTGCAGCTGAACCTGCTAGGAAAAGCCCCTCTCTGTGAAAATAACGCTGGAGCATCTGACAGGGTTACTCAGGAATTCTAGGGAGGAAAACTGCACCCTGAGATGCTGTAATTAGAGTCACTGCTCAAAGTTAACCGCAAATTAAACGACACTGTCTTCCCTGTGTTCTGGAAAATATTGAAGGTTATTGGCACACGCTACCTGCAGTAGGAAAAAGCTCTATATTGAACATTTAGTCCAGGATTGGTAATGAATCGATATTCCCCAGTAGCTGGCTGTTTGGTTTCAGTTGTCTTAAAACAGATCTTGCTAAAAATACCTTTCCTGTAGTGTATCTGTAGCTAATGAGGTGGATTAGAGAGGCTGATGGGAACTGGGCACAGCACGGGTGTTTTGGGTCTGAAGTCGGTGAGCAGGCAGCTCCTGGGCGGTGGTCTGGCATGGGGGATAAGCAGAGGGGTCTGGCTCTGCCTGGCGTGCTCTCTCCCAGAGCAGAGGGAGCCAAGGCTGCCTGGGGCAATGGCAGGAGCTAAGACAGGAGGCACCACAAAAACAGCAGCTGTGAGCAAGCACGACATTTGGAGCTGGCAAGGACAGGCGGATCAGGAGATGTCCCCTCCCGCTGGTTCTGCCACCTCCACGTCAGACCAACTCTGGGGCAGGGGAAAATGTGGAAAAACAGGAACTGATGTTTTCAGAGCATCAGAGGAGCTCAGCTCTCGCGCTGCTCTCAACTGCATCGAAGACCTACTTGGTCCCTCTGCTCAGCTCCCCACTGGGGCACAAAATAGGAAGGATGGAGCTGGACTGGGCACTCGGCCATCACAGCAGCCAGGGGCTCCTGCAGGCGAAGTCTCTGTTCACGATGGGGAAAGCCTTTGCCTTTCCAAAGGGTCTGTGCTCCGGGCTACCTGCAGAGACCCCACCGCACCGCAGTGCTCCCCAAGCACAGGAACATCACCTCTCCCCAGCTGGCAGTTGGGGACAGCCTCCAGGCAGGCCAGGAGCAGCCTCCCCGCCCCGGGGTCCCGGTGGGGCAGCCCTTCACAGCCAGCAGTTCCCAGGGTCAGCTCTGCCCTTCCCCAGGACACGGCCGTTGGCAGGACCCTGCTCTCCTGCTCCCCGGCCTCTTGGCAGAGCGACAGGAGCTCATCACGCTGCGGGTTAGACCTGCTCCACATTTAATTGCTCCACTTGCAAGGAGGAAAATCAATTCCACGTTTGATACATTAGCGGCCTCTGTGCTTAAGTTTTGGCACATTCGTGAGGTTAAAAAGAAAAAGTAATAAAACCAGGGAAGTGTCATTTAATTGTTTTAGCTGAACTAATTTGGAGGCTCCGCTGCTCCGGCGTGATCTCTCCATCGATCCAGATGCAAAGCCGGGCCCTGGGCAGCAGGCTGCTCAGCCAGCTGCGCTCCCATCGCTGCCCCTGCCTCGCTCAGCAGCTGCCTGTCACCACTGCCACTCACTGTCACAGGCTGCGTCCCTCCTGGTCACAGATGAGTCCCTTCACATGGAGGATCCCAGGCTGAACCACGGCTTGGGGCGGGAGATCGGCTGCTCAGCGGTGCTGAAGGGTGTGCGGGGGGGGGGACACGGCTCCTGGACCAGCACCATGCCGGGTGCCCACAGGTGCCCTTACGTGCCCCAGGCAGGGCCTGTCCCGGGGGCAGCCCCTTCATTCAGACAAACCACTCTTAAACACTCTCTTAAACAAACCACTGCTGCTCCTGTCCTTACACGCTTGTATTGCAGGGCTGCTCCCAGCTGTTTGCTTTTAGGTGCTGTGAGATGGGTGACAGTGTCTGATGTTGGAGGAAGGGTGGGGGAATGACACAGACCTGCTGAGACCAGGCAAAGGACACTGCTGCAGCTCCTCTCCAAAGGGCAGGAGGAACTGGGCATGCTGCAGGACAGCCTTAGGAGAGGGAAACCACTTCAGAGAGTTCCACCTGTGCCTGTTCTGGCTCTCCTGTCACCTGCCACCGGTACCGCTGCAAAAGGAGCTGAACACTCACAGCTACAGGGTGCACTGTGACCCAAGTACAACACAGGGCAGTAGACCTGCCTGTGTCTGCAGACAGTCCTCCCCAGGCATGAACCCCAGCTACAAGGGCCAGAGCACCAGCCCAGTGCCCAGCAGGCAGGTGCTGCTCAGAGAAGCTCTGACCCGCTCATGGTCAGAAACCGGCATCCTTGTGCCACAGGCACGACTTGCACCTGCCCAGCAAGGAGACAAACCAGGACCCCAGCAGAGCTGGGAGCGAGCACCATGTCACGGTGCCTCCCAACCTGCTTGGCAGCTGACAAGCACTGCCCTGCTCTGGAACAGGGGACATCTCTGCTGGGAAACCGCTGCTGAGATGGAGGGGCAAGCAAGCTCGGTGTGTGGCCCCACGGGCTGCCTCCCACCACCCGCCATGATGCTCCGATGCACTGACCGTGCCAGGTGTCCTTTCCCCCGCTGCGACCACACAGGCACCCGGGGCTAGACTGAGCCCTCCTCTGCCTCCTGAGCCTGATGCCCAGCAGAAGCACCGTGGCCCTGCCCAAGAGCAGCCCAGAGCTCCTGCAGCGCTCTGTAACGGTGCAGCAAACAACCACCGGTATGCTGGGTTGGACACTTCGGGGAGCTGGGGGTGAACTGCCTGCAGCACCGAGTGTGGGGCCACAGGTGCTGTGGGGCCACAGGGGATGAGCCCACGGGCGCTGTGACCCGCTTACGCGCGGTACTCCATGCCTTTCCGTGAGCACCCCTGAGCTCCTCACAAAAGTCTTTACTGAAATTAAAATCCCATCATCTCCTGCTGGAGATGCACTCGCTGTTCTCTGCAAATTATGAGATACCTCAGATAGAGCCGCACTTATCCGAGTTCAGAGAGACACGACGGTGGAGGACAGGGACTGCCCCTCTGATGGAGCCAGAGGTAAAACCTGACAGCAGGAGGGTGCTGAGGCACCCCGAGCAGGGCTGCGGGAAGGGCAGCCGTGCCGTCCCGCGGGCCAGTCATTCACTGGCATTTTGGAGGCCCCTTCTCACGGGCAAGTGTTCCCTGTGACGGGATGGGAACCCTGTCACTGTCCCGGCTCCAGAGCCCGTTCCCGGCAGGGCTGGGACTCGGGCGGCTGCAGCCGCAGCGCTGGCGGGGGCTCCAGCAGCCATGTTCCCACGGAGCCAGCCCGGCCCCACGCGGCCCCGCAGGAGGAGGAGGAGGAGGACGAAGAGGAGGAGGGAAAACTCCCCGAGTGCGGCCGGGAGACAGAGTCCGCCGGCAGCACAAGGCCGCCCGCCCGGACCGGACCGGACGGCTCCGCCGACGCGCCGAGGGACCCGAGACCCGGGAGGAAAGGGAAGGGGGGACCGGTCGGGGCCGCGCCGGGGGGGGGGCCGCGCTCCCGCCGGCCGGGCGGGGCAGGGGTGCCCTCACCTGTACCACTCCAGCCCGCGGTCGTAGTTCCTGTCGAAGAAGTGGGGCTCGGTGCCCAGGGCGCGCACGTCGGGGTGCACCCGGATGAACTCCAGCACGGCGCGGGTGCCGCCCTTCTTGACGCCCACCACGATGGCCTGCGGCAGGCGCTTGGCGCCCGGGCGGGCCGGCCCCGGGGGGCTGCCGGCCGGCGGCGCGGGCGGCTCCCGCGGGCGGCGGGCGGGCGCGTCGCTGCCCGAGGGCTCGGCGGGGGGCGGCCGCCCGCACGGCCGCGACTTCTGCAGAAGTTTCTTGGCGGCGGCGGCGGCGCGGGAGGGCGCGCAGCGAGCGCGGGGCGCGGCGGGGCCGCCGCCGCAGCAGCAGAGGAGGCTGTAGCAGAGGTAGGAGCAGGAGAGCGACAGCGTGAAGAGGACGAGGACCCTCCGCGCCAGCCGCCGGGACGGAGCCGGAGCCGCAGCCGGGGCCCGCCCGCTCGGCGCCCTATGCGCCATGGCTCCATGGGGCCGCGCCGCCGGGCATGGCGCGGCCCGGCCCGGCGCGCCGCTGCCCCCGGGGCCTCCGCGGCGGCGGCGCCCCGCACCCTGCGCGGCCGCTCCGGCATGTCCCGCGGCTACGCGGCGGCGCGGCCGGGCCGCCCCGGGGGGCTGCGCCCGCCGCCCCGGTCCCTGCGCGCCCGCGGCCCCGCCGCCGCGGCTCCCATCCCCGGCGGGCGCGGCTGGGCTGGGCTCGGCGCTCGGACGGCGGCGGCTCCGGCGCTCGCCTCCGCGGGAAGTGCCGGGGCAGAGGCGGCTGCGCTGCTATTTAAGGGGCCGCCTGACGTCAGCTCCTCCCGGAGCCCCCGCGATCGCTCGGCGGCCGCAGCCTCCCCCGGGCCGGGCCGGGCCGGGCCGGGCCGCGGGCACCCGCGCCGACCTGAGCCCTCCCGCCCGTGCCGGGGCTGCCGCGGGGCCGGGGCCGGCCTCGCTCCCCCGCCGGGCCCGGCCCGGCCCCCGCCCGCCCCACCCCGCCCCCCCGCCCTGGCGCGGCCCCGGTGCGAGCGTCCCGCCCCGGCCGGTGCCCCGGGCTCCGCCGTGCCGCCGGGGCGGGAGGGCAGGGCCGGAGGCGCCCGCTGTCCTGCCCGGCCCCGCGGGCAGCTCTGAACCCGCAGCGAGTCCCCAACTACCCAGAGCAGCGGTGCGGGGCCGGGGGCACCCCCGCCTCTGTCGTCCCCGTCCCCCCCGCAGCACGGGCCGGGAGCGGAGCCTCCCGCAGCCGCACGGCCCCCGGGCCGGGAACGCGAACCGGCAGCGGAGCGGGTGTGAGCAGGCACCGATTCGGGAGGCGGGCAGACGGGGCTCAGAGCCGTGCCCGGGCACAGCTGGCAGCTGTGGGGCAGCCTGCCCAGCCGGTCCCCGGGGATCCCCCTCTCCCGGGTGCCGGAGCCGCGCTGCCCCGCAGCCGGCTTCCTCCGAGGGAGGGGACGGGAGCAAGGAGGGGCCGCCCTGCACGGCAGCAACGATTTCTGTCCTCAGCAAGGACAGGGAGAGCAGCCATCGGGCGCTGTGGTGCCTCCGGTAAGCGAGAAGGAAAGGCTTGAAGATGATGAAAGAATTAAATTTCTCTGCCAGGCCGGGGATGGTCAGCCTCGCCTGTCTGGTTTGTGATGCCCTACAAGCAGGCTGACCCAGGAAAACCACAAGGCTGTTGCAGGGTGCGGGTGCAGCGTGTTGCTCTATCCCCACCCCTCTGGCTCCCTCTGCTTGACACGGCTTCCCTCCCTCACGCCCTGACATCCCAGGCTTCTGCTTGGTTGCTCATGGTAAAGCCAAAGGGCTGTGCGCAGCACCGCTTAAACATTTAACAGTCATCGTCCCTGCTTTCTCAGCACAGAAAGCTTGTTCAGCTGCAGAAAACTACTTGTCTTGTTACTTGGGAAGAAGGATGATAATAGAGAGAGACAGGCAAGAAGTGCCAGCCCAACACAAACAAGGAAGCTGCTGGCTCCCTGGCAGCCAGTCCAGGGTCAGGATGAGGTTTCCTCTTGTGCAACACCCAGGAACTCAGTGCAGATGTAAAGAAAAATGGAAGAAAAGGCTGAAAAGCAGTACTCTCTGCAGCCTCTTTCACCTGTGCTGGTATGGGAGCAGTGGAATTGGATCTTGCTAGGAGTTTAAAAATAGTTTCTTAAGGAAGAAAGAGCTTGCTGGCTCAGGAGAGCTCTGGAACTAAAAACAGGCGCTGAGTCTTCATGGGGACAACCTCATAATCCTGACACACCGAAGTGACCCACAGGGATCTTGCATACTGCATTTGCTGGTCTGTGCAACAACAGCTCCTGCCCAGGAGGGCTGGGCACCAGCACCTCTGTGCAGGTCAAGATAGGGAGACAGAGCCGTGCATCCAGTGTCAGCCTGGAGGAGCCAGCCAGTACTGGGCTGTTCCTGGCTGGTGTAAACTCACCCACGTCTGGTACTTCCACCAGGCTGTACACCCTCCACCTGAGCTGGTGCAGCACCGAGCAGGCACTGATGGAGCCCACGGGGATTCAGCCCCTCAGCCAGGGGACACTGCCCTGCCCAGGCAGTGATAGCAGGGCAGGAGCACAGGAGCAGGCGTACCCGAGGGGCCGGGCATCAGTGGGCTCCCCTTCCAGCGGCAGGAGGTGTCCATCACTCAGTTCTGCTCCATGACAAACTGCCAAAGCTGTGGAAAAGTTGCTTTTTCCATTTTTAGCCATTTTGTTGCCTCCATGTGGTGATCCAGCCTCGGCAGCAAACACATTGCTTAAGCATGAACATTACAGGCGTCTGGATAAATAAAGCTGGTGTGGATGCCTAGACACCTCCAGGTTTCTCTGCTTGCAAGGGAGGAATGTTTTATAAAGCTGACAATTTTGCTTTCAGTCTTTGTATCTTTGCAGGGCATGTCTTCTCCATGACATGTTTGCTATTTACAACCCACTCCACATAAACAACAGCTTTCTAGCACTTTTGGCACACTTCCGGCCCTGCCACCTGTGCTAACAGGAGCCCCAGGAGTCAGCCCCAAGTGGGATCCTCCCTGTGGGGTGGGAGCCAGGCACCGTGCCGCTGTTGGAGCTGCCCTGGCATCGAGGGAGGAAGGAGCCCTCTGAATCGCTGCAGGAGATTCCCCTCTCATCAGCCAGCACCTCACAGCACGGGGGCTGGAAGAATGACTGTGAGCTCCGGGGAAGGTCCTGCCTCCCCTTCTGCCCCCCTTCACCCATTCCTGAACCGAGCTGGCACTGCATTTTGCTGTCAGCCTTACACCTTCCTCTCCTCTGTCTTCTTTCCTCTGCCTCGGCCCCTTTTCAGGGTTCTGCTGGTGCCCCCCTCTCCTCCTCACCTCTCCTGGGTTCCTCGCTCTCTTCCCAAGTTGATCTTTCCCATCTTTCCTCCATCACTCCCAAGCTCTCTGATCTCCCTGCTGGGGTGGGATTTACCAAAGCAGCTCCAGACCCCACAGCCTTGCCCAGCATTAACCCTGAAGGTCCCTCCCAGGCCAGTTGCAGCCCACTGGATGGTCCTGGATGCTGGTTTGCTCCAGGACAGTTTCTCTCAATGCCCCCAGGAAGCATCTCGTGCTCCTCTGTTCCCACCCTGCCCAGAGCAGCACCCAGCTCACAGGACCACAGGGACTGTGGCCAGACAGCATTCATGACACAAACGCCATGGAAGGGATTTGGAGCTTGTCCCTATCCCTCAGTCTTTTTGCCTTGCTTCCCCCCCCACCCCTCGAGGCACTGATCACCCAGGGCCACGAATGGACAGCAGGCAAGAACTGCTGCCGAGGGGCTCCCAGCTCGGTGGGTTCACCAGCGAGGACCCCGTCCAAGGGCTCATCCCAAGCACAGGCAGCTGACGGGCAGGCAAAAAGAGAAAGGTTGCAGAAACATAGGGATCAGGAGATTATTACAGAAATACACAAAGAAAGTCTGTGCCAGGAACACATGAAACCTATAGGAAAAAAGAGAAGCAATAAAATGCATACTGGAAATAGCAAATAAGATTAAAGGTGGTATTCTGCCCTTGATGTCTTCAGGTTGTAGACAGAAGAGATCAAGGTTAGAATTTATTTCCAGAGCCAAAAAAAGCCCTCAGGGCCAAAGTGTCATTGTTAATCCAGTTTTCTGTGTCTAATATGTATGTCATTAACAACCTTTTGATTCTGGGCTGACAAACTGCCACCTTTCTTTGTGCTGGGAATTGATGGCTGAGCAGTACATGTACCTGGATGGGGGGGATCTTCAGTGCCCTGGGTCAGCTGGGGCTGCTCCAGCCTCACAGCCCTGGCAATGTCCTTGAACGCCTGCACGAAGCCTCCGCCGCAGGGTCTGCTGCTCGAGTGTCTCCCCATTCTCCCTGACCTAGCAGGAAACTTGGAGCTGGAAAAAGGATGTTTCAGTGTTTTGCAGCCAGGAAGTGGAGGAGCAAGTGATGCAGCCAAGCCAGATCTGTGGGCAGCAGTGAGGGGCCAGGAGGGTGTGAGGATGGGGTTCAGGGCTGATGGTGCTCGGAGACCTGTGGCACGTCCCCCAGCACCGCTGTGGGCACTGTGACAGGACACGTGCCAGCAGGACCTGGCCATTCCCAAACGCCAGGAGCACACTGGGACTGCGTCCTCTCTCCTGCTCCAGCCAATGCCAAAGGCTCTGGCATCGCTGCAGTGGCTGTCAGCACTCAGGTGGTTCTCCTTCGCTCCTCTTTGGTGCGGCCCTCACACCATCCTGGCCCTGGTGAAAGCCACAGGCTTGGCAATGTGGAAGGTGGATGTGATACTCAGTCCCATCAGCTAATGGCACTTCAGCTGCCCTGGCCTCAGAGCTGCTTCCGAAGGCTGATGCCAGCTCCCGCAGCCCCTCAGCTCATCACCACCAAACTCAACACAGGTCTCCCAGCTCCGAAGTGTGGGGTCTCCCAAGGGCAGCAGAGTCCAAAAGTACCTGTCAGACAGAATGGTGGAAGCAGAGACTTTCCAAGCTGCCTTGAATTGAGTCTGAAACTCCTGTTAAACTTCATTAATCAGTTGTAAATGCACTGTATTCTGAATAAGGCCAGAAACAATAAATTTAATTTTGACTCTGACTCAAGCTACTTTGGTCCTAATTCTGAGCCTCTTGCCCAGCCAGAGCAGCCAGCCCTGGCCATGCTGCACAAACTCATTTGATTCTGAAATGCATTTTTAAGCAGGATGGAGTGGTGCTTAAAAGCTAAATGGCTTCCCCCAGCTGTAATCACTGCTAGCGGAGTCCTGGAATGAAAGGGATAAAGTCTGGGGGCGGGGGGAGGTTTTAATCTCGGTAAGTAGATTACAGAGATTACTGCAATTTAATCCTTCCATATCTGTCACTGACGCTGCAAAGACCATAACTGGAGGCAGGCAGGGGTGCGCCGGCACCCTCCAAGCTCCTACCCCTCATAGTGGGCGGCCGTGCCACAGCCCTGCCACCCACCACACCAGAGGCGAGGGCTGCTCCCACCAGGATGTCGTCCAGTGGGTGCCGACCCCAGCACTGCAGCTGGCAGATGAGGATGCCAGGTCAGGCTGACCCTCCATCCCCAACCATGACTGTCTGGGTAAAGGAGGCAGCTGCAGTGGGACTATGGGCTGAATCCTGCCCATGGGGCTGGGCACCTCCTGGCTGTGCTGGGGCTAGAGATGCACAAAGGCCTGAGGATCTCCTCGTGTCCTGGCCCCCAAGGGCAGCTGGATCCTCCCTCTCTCCACCACAAACATCCTTCCTACCTTTGAAGGAGCCAGAGGCACCTCCCTGGTGTTGGAGGGCTCTGGGTGGCCGTGCCGGGTCTGTCAGCATCTCATGCCGTGGAGCCACTGAATGAACAGCACAGTGCAGAAAATTATGCAGTCAGCAGAGTTCATCTGCACACTGCAGCAGACAGGGACCCTGTAACCATCCTCTGCTCCTCATCATTACACCATCACGCATGAAGCTCTCCCAGGCTCTCCGCAGCATCTGCTTAGGTTAAATCTCATTATCATTCCTTGGGGATCACAGGGGCAGGAGCTAGTTCTCCAATAACTAGAAATATCTCTTTGGCTCACAGACCTTCACAATTATATTTAACTGCAAATGAGGAATCTGTACTCAAACACAAGCTGGTAATTTTTTTTTTAAAGCTTGTTTTCAGTGTCGCCTCATGTTCAGCCCAGCTCTTCTATATCTTTATAACCCCATCTTCGCCTTACATAAACTTCAAGGCAGAAAATAAGAAGCAAGCCGCCCCATTCACACTGAAGGGGGAGAACTGAGTAATTCACACTCACTCCCAACACTGCTGTGTCCTCTGGCGCCATCACTGGGTAGAGAAAGGCCTGCCCTCTTCTTCCTCACTGCACTGGGGAGACCCTCTCCACATGCCAGGAGGTGTCACTCCCCACATTGGAAGACACAGGCCAGCTAAAAAGCCACAAAAGACCAGGAGAGCAAGGCATGCTGGCAGAGGTCTCAGGCTGCAGGAAAGCCATTGCTCCAGGGGGAGCAGCCCCCCAGCCCAGGAGGAGTCTCTGCAGGCACCCCAACACCAGCATTAACCCACCTGCACCATCTCCTGGGGGCTGCTGGGCATCTGCAAGCAGTTCCCTCCTCTTCTGATCCCTCTGGGCCAGCAGCCCAATGGCTCTGGTTCTGGGGGGCCCTGGGGCCACTCAGGTACAGCACAGGGTACCCACCTGAGCCTCACACAAGTGCTGTGCCCACAGGACTAGCAACACCAACCCTACTCCTGATAGACCTGCACTGCTAGAAGCTTTTAAAGCCTCACCCACTACCAATTTAAATGACCTGACTAATCACCTGCATGCTCCTCACCTGGACTGGGGGTCCAGAGAAGACCTGCACCCACAAGGTCTCTCCAGGGGGATGCTTGGTGGGGACCTGTCTGTTGGGCTCATTGGGCAGCCTGGGGAGGGGTGGTGTGCCTGTACCAGACAAGAGAGGTTGTGACAGGCAGAACAGAAGCTTCTGTCACAGCTTTGCACTAAAATTAACTTGTTTTAAAGCAGTTTCTGGTGCGTTTCCACCAAAATGGGAGCCCGAGCTGCAAGCGAGCGAAGCACGCGGGTGGGAGCAAAGAAGTGAAGTGCTGCCCGTCTCAGCGAGCTGCAGGCAGGGACGTGCAGCGTGTGCAGGCAGCTGCTGGGCAGAGCATGCTGGCAGCACGGAGCCATGGGTCGCTGCCAGCCTGGGTGGGCAGGAGGGGGCTGCGGGGCTGGATCCATTCTGCCTGCGCAGTGGGCTATGCCTGGAGCAGGGCTCCCGGCAGCTCACGCTGCCTGCACTCTCCTCCCTGCAAAACCACCGGCATCAACACCCTTCTCTGGCTGTTGGGAACAGCCTAAACCAGCCACCGGTGACATTGCAGCGTCCTCTGACTGCGCGGGAGGCGGCAGATGTGGCGGCTGTCGGCAGATGTGGCGGCCGGCGGAGGGGAGGCGGGAGGAGAGCGCCCGCTGCGAGAGGGTTCCCAGCCCATGGTGCTCGCAGGCTTCCCCATCCCGGTGCCCTCCTGCAGCGGCCAGAGCAGCCGCCGGCTCTGCTGGGCAGCGTGGCTGGACACCAAAAGCTCCCTCCAGCCCAGCCTCCCCTGCTGCGGGTAGTAATTCCCATCATGGCCCATGCGAGGTCAGGGGAGTGGACGCACCTAAAGGAGAGGCTCTGTCTGCTTTTGTATCAGTCCATTACGCCAGCCCTCGCTGAGGGTCCCAGGGGCATGGGCTGCCCAGCACCTCCCCACATCGGGCGCCTGTATTGGCAGAAGCGAGCACCAACCGCCCCGGCTGGGGCAGCACTCGAGGAGCCACAGCTTCACCACACCGTGCCGCAAGGAACCGGCGGGGGCTCGTGCCCTGCCGGGGCTCTGGCCTGTGCTCTCCTGCCAGCACAGGGTGGGATGCGCATCAGGGCGGCCGCTCTCCCACTGTATCGCAGGGTGCAGCCTCGAGCCCCGATTCGTGCCAGTGCCACGAGGCTGCCCCAGCTGCCAGGGCCCATCATGGCACGGCACAGCACGGCACAGCAGCGCCTGCACGTGCGAGGTGCGGGAGGAGCCGCGGGGCTGGTGCTTTACCTGCCGGCGCAGCCACTGGCTGCAGAAGGCGCGCCTCCCGGCGAGCGCGCATCCTTCAGATCAGAAGCGCTCTCCAGCAGGAGCACTTTGAAACACCCTGCCTTCTATTTTTAATGGGATTGAAAAGAGAACAAAACCATTTAAGAACTTGAGGAATCAAAGCAAGTGTCCCCACATCACACCCAGCGCTCACAGCTATAGCCTGATTAATGACAAGAAAGAAAGGGGAAACAATATTTAATCACACCCTGTTTATACTGGAGCCAAAAATCAAAGCACTGCATTCCTCTTTCATGAGAAAAACGAGGTGGGCATTTCCCCTCTGGTGATTAAGTTTCCCACTATGAGCACATCAATTTCCGTGATTTGGCACGGGGTCCTCTGTCACACCACAAACGAGGGCTTCCTTAGCAACAAAATATTACAAACACTGAGCCGGATCCATACACAAGACACCGATGTACATCTATCATTTTGTCTGGATTATCTCAATACACTTCTCCTTGGGGAGCTGGAGATAAAGCAGTTGCAGCCAAACCACCGTTAACGATTGGCACGGCTGCAGCAGCCCTCAGCCGAGGACACTGTGGTGCTCCAGCCACTGTTACCCCGTCCCCTGGGCTCGCAGCCCTGCGTGGGCACTGCTGCCCATGTGTGCATGGCCGAGGCCCAGGCAGAGCAGGGCGCGAAGGCTTCGGTGGGCTGAACCCAGCTGGCTGGACACAGGACCCTGCCGGGCCAGACCCCCATGGTGCTGGCAGCAACGCCAGGGTGCCGTCACTGGCCAGAACCGCAGCAGGAGCCAAGTCCCGCATCGCTGCAGCCGTGCAGAGCCCTGTGCAGAGGACGGGGCAGAGTGGGGTCTCAGCGGTGGCAGCGGGCTGGGGGGTGGCACAGACCCAGGAGCCGTGGGAGCTGGCGTGGGGACCCCGGCCCTGCTCCCAGCCCAGAAAAGTGGGTCATGCAGCGCGTCGCCCCTGCGACAGCCGCTCGCTCCCTCCCCTGCTTCCCTCCTGCCCGCATTGATTTGCTCTGGATTCCTTGATTAATTAATCTCAGAGAAATGCAAGGTCTGTTAATTACCCCTGATTAATTAGGGTGAACTTTTAATTGTATCCCTAAGCTGAGATGTGCCGTTCAATAGGTTCCGTAATTAGTGACCCAGCAATCTCTTTTAAACCAATTAGCCCAGTGTAACAAGTGAAATGAGCCGGGAGCTGCCCAGCAGGCACGGGTGCTCCTGCGGCGCTCCGGCACGGCCACGCTCGGCTGGGCTGCGCTGGCTGTGCCATGGGGCAGGCAGAGCAGGCAGTGGTGGCCGCCAGCCTCGCACAGGGCTCTGTGAGCCAGTGCCATCTGTGCAGAGCTGTCCCCATGCCGTCTCCCCCACATCCCATGGGACACGACAGTGGTCGCAGTGGGCCTGGCCCCAGGGAGCAGCGATGCCAGGAGGCTGCAGTGAGGGGCGGCCGCAGCCACCTCCGCTGGCCAGGACTGCCCCCGTGCCCTCCCCAGGGACCCTGGGAGGTTTCACGTCCCCGGGGAGCTCCTCTGCGAGCTGTGACATACCTGGTTAAAAAGACAACCCAGCCTCCATCCAGAGAAAGGGAGAGGCAGAGACTGATCTGGTTTAAAAAGTCCTTCCAGCTCTTTGATTGACTGGCATCCTGGAGCTTGCAACTGCTGCAGAAATGCCCTCCTGGGCAGTGCTGGCAGAGCTGGCCGATGGCTGTGCCGGCCGCCCGGGGCCCCATGGATGTCCCCAGCGCTGCACCAGCAGCTCCTGGCCGTGGCACAGCTGCGGCACTGTGGGGTGGCCCAGTGGTGGCCGGAGTGTGGGGACACAGTGCCTGGCAGAGGGATGGCACACACGGTCAGCCTGTTACCCTGCTCACCCTTCCCCACGATGTCCTCCTGTCCTGTCCTTCTGTCTCTCTGCCTGGCACTTGCACACTTGAGCAAAAGGCTCTGGCAGGCAGAAGAAAACTTTCTTCCCATTGACATATTTTCATCATCTGCTGCAATTTAATATCCAGGTCAGGAAGCAGATGGAAACCAGCCCAGTTGTCCTGGCTAATGGGGACAGGAACAGTTGTTTATAAGCGCTTGTTTACCGAGTCAATTAACTGCACCAACAAAACCATCCGCTCGCCCCCTCCCACTCCTGCTCCCATCTCCTGCTGCAGCTCAGCGGGTCAGGTAATGTGGGGAGCGCGGGGGGGGACGGCGCAGGCACCCTGGGCCACGCACTGCCCCAGCAGCAAAATCCCGCAGGGAAACTGGAGCAGCACAGGCTCATCCCAGGGCCAGCCACAGTGAGGTCCCCCTGACTGAAACTCCCTCTGGGCTGGGGGGCCACATCTCAGACATGCCTGTGGAAACTCTCCAGCTTGTGCTAAGCAGGAGCCAGTGGTGAGGGGCTGCGCTTTCCCCAACCACAGCTCTGCCTGTCAGGTGCAGCAGCCACCGGGTGTCAGGCTCAGCTGCGGGGCACCGCTGGTATGGCACACGGACCACACCCCGGGAGGGTGCTGGCTGCCCGTGGGGACCAGGTCCCATCCTCTGGCTCCACACACTCGCCCTGCTGCCCGCTGATGAATGGTCCCCTACCCGCCTGCCCGGCACCACGGGCACTGCCGCTGCCTGCTGCTGCCTGGGAGACTCATGTCAGAACCGCCCAGGGGCCCAGGGAAGTCATTAGTAATTAATTTGGTTTCTAATCCTCTAATCCAGCTGCTCCTTGATTTGATAAGCGAAAAATCTGCTCTGGCCACATGGTCCTTGTTCTATGCGATATCTCCCCTTGGAGGCACTGGCAAGGATGGGTGCCATCCTGTGCTCTTTTCATTGCGGCCCCAAGCTCGAGGGCCAGCCCCCCGCAATGCTCTTCCCCAGGGCAGAGGACTCCGGGTCCTGCCCAGCCATGATGTGCTGTGCTGTGCCGTGCCGAGTTGCTGGAGCAGGTGCAGGGGACCGTGCTGGCCTCATCCTGCTGGGCGCGAGCACAGGACTAGAGGGGTCAGACCCTGAACCCAGCCGAGAGCGAAGGGGCTGACAGGACCACGTGCCCCCTCAGCTCGTTCTTTACTGGACCTGGAGCCGAGGCAGGACAATTCCCACCTCTGTTTCAGGGCTGAGTTCGGGAGCCACCGCACACCTCGGTGCGAGGAGAGGAGCCTTCCCTGTCGCACTGTCCACACTCCTACTGTCCCACTTGGGGTGGGCAGAGCCACTGAGTGGCTGCGCTCCGGTGGCAGTGGCAACGAAACCACCCTTGCCTGTGGCACAGCCGTGGTGCCGTCCCAGGGGCTGCGGTCCATCTCCCGGCATACCCCAGGCCCTAGTTCTCCTCTAAAGCAGTGCGGAGGAACAGGAGCCATGTGCCTGGTCCGGTCCCCCCGGCCCCGCTGGCATTGCGGGCACAGGGCCACGCGCCGCCATAAGCCAACCGATGGAGCAGTCAGCAGCGGGGCTGCGGCACACGACAGGATGAGGGAACATCACAGATGAGAGGCCAAATCCTTCATTAAATCCCACATTAATCTCTAAGAACAGCGATGTCAAAAATCTTAGCAGCAAAATTAAATTTTGTAGCTGTATTTCAGCTGCACAAAATCAATATTAATTACAGTGAGAGAGACATTGCTGCGAGAGGGCCTGACCCAGTATTTACCTGCTGCAGTAAAACTCCAGCTTGGTAACTTGTTTATATAAAATAACTGCACATTTTTGTGGCAAGCGACTTCCAGCCTGGCGGGGTGTTGGGGCTGAATACATATGTAGCTGGGACAGCGAATGTCCCCCCCGCAGAGGAGAGGCACCAGCGAGGCAGCGTGCAGCCAGGGCCAGGGCTGAGGCGGGTGCCGAGCAGGGAGGGGGAGGACAAGGCGGCTGTGGTCCCTGGGGAGGGGTCTGCTGGTGGGCTCTGGTCCGGCAGCACTGTGCCCCACCGGCGTCGCTGACTCATGCTCCCACGCCGGGGCTGTGTGCCCTCTGCGCTGGGCTCTGCTCCTTGGGGATTTACTTTCATCCATAATAAAGCTCATGTCAGAGGGTTAAATCCTGTGTTTAAACATATTTTCCTTTCAGTTACATTAAAAATGAGTCCCAGGGTGCCAAGAAAACCTGAGTGAGACCTTTTGTGTTCACCTGCCCCCTGGGCAGGCTATTGCCTGCCTTCAGAAATCCCATTTTACTCGTCCCGCTTTGTTCAGCTATAACGAGAGACAAGCTGGAGCGTGGTCTGCAGCGGAGCCTGGCTGCCTGCCCTTTCTGCCCTGCCCTGCCGGGGCCAGCGCTCTCCATGGTCCCTCTTGTCCAAATGCCTTTGCTGGGATCCGTGCAGGCAGGGCCCTGTGCTCTGTCCCCATGCTCAGCGGACCCTGCCAGTGCTGCCCAATGCAGGCAGCCTGTGCAAGGGCTGCATCGAGCTGCAGACAGGCGTCTGCCTGTGGGGAGGTGGGACACATTAAGGAAAGGGATTTGGTTTGAATGGCTCCTATCCAGTGTGGGATTTGGGAGGGGAGGGAAATCGTTGCAACTTAGTCATGAAAACCTGACTCTCTCATGCGGGAAAAGCAGACCCCTGCCGTGCAGGTGAGGATATCCCTGGGCAGGTCACTGCAAAGAGATGCCCACCAAAAATCCAGACACTGGACTCACAAGGATGAGGCTGTGGTCTGTGCGTCCCAGCTCGAAAATGGTCAGGGACAGAGCGGGACATGCCTTTTGCTGGAGCAGGGGCAGGGACACATCTGGCTGGGGCTGGGACCCACCTGGCCAGGGCCGGGACCCAGCTGCCAGGTGTGCAGGCAGCCTGTGCAGGAGCAGGGGTGGGCAGGGGTGACCCCGCGTGCCCTGACCCTGCGGTGCTGGGTCTGGGCTGCCGTGCAGCTGTGCTAGCCAGCACCGGGCCCCGGACAGTCCGGGCACGGGACATCCCTGGCTGCCTGTCACAGGCAGTTAGTGTCACATTAGGAGATGATCCAGAACAGGGAGTTCGGGGTCAAAGGAATTAAAGTGGGAGGGAGACTTTTAATTAGAGAAAGAAGTCGGTGCCCGTAATCAGCCGGGTGAGTGACTGCCCGCTGTGGGGAATTCTCCGTATGTCAAATGGCATCAATCAAAATGCCACTTGTTATAAAACTGCCTCTGCACAGGAGGAGAGGCTGCTCTATCCCTGCGCCCAGGGCTGTGCTGTGCCTCGGGCAGGGCATCCCCCCCAGCTGTGGTTCCCTGGGCTCCTGGGCACCCCATGGAGCAGGGCCAGGGCCAGGGCCAGCACATCCCGTGCCCCGTCCGGAGCTGGCACCAGCAGCCCTGCACCAGGCTCCTGCGCTGGGCTTGGTGGCTGTGTTGGGGGGGGGGGGCCGCTGTGCCCTGCCCTGGCCCCCAGCCCTGCTCCGGGGACCAGGCACGGGACGGCTCCTTCGGGGGCCATAACCGGCTGCTATGCCTATCTCCAGGCTCATCACAGGTAGCATTAATTGCTGCGAACCTTTTTAATTGTCAGAAATACAATAGGAGCGCATTTCCCCGTGTGCTAGGGCGGGAGGTGTGTCCGGTGAGCAGGAGGCTGGTAAATGGGTCCCTTTGGTCCTGCGTCCACCTGCAGCACCCGCAGCCGCAGAGACCCTCAGCAGCCCGTGCAGGCAGCCCAGCAGCTTCGGCGATGCCAGTCCTGGGCTCGCAGGAGAGGGGGTGCGGGCTGGGAGCCGCAGGTCCTGGGTGAGCCTGGTCTGATGGCCAGAGCCCAGCGGCCACGCTGGGGCACAGGAGAAGGGCCCTGACGCCGGCGGGGATGAAAGGCTGGCCTTGGCCACGTCATTCCTGCCACATCTCGCTCTCCTGTGTGCAAGCTCCAGTGACTCACCTCCCGTCCATGCTGGGCTGTGCTGAGCTAACATCTGTAGGGGTTCCTATAGAAACATATTTCATGCACCAATTGTTTAACAGCGTGGAGGTAAAATGGTTCATGCTCTGCATTTCTCCAGGAGGAGAGCAGCTTTCCTGGAGATGGAGCAGTTGGAGTGGGAAGAGGAGTGCTGCCATGCTGAACCATGAGGAGGACCAGGGCTGAGCCGTGCGGGACACACAGATGAAGCAGGAGTGACGCGAGGCCGGCGCAGCCCCCACAGGGAACTGCCCCTCCTGCAGCACGGGACCACGGCTGTGGGCAGTGGGCCACCGCGAGCAGCCGAGGTGCCGCATCTCCCAGGGTCTCCCCCGCTGTCTCTTCTGCACTGGCCCAAGGACTTGGTCACAAGTACGCCATGAAGGGCTGTGCTGCCCGGGGCTCCCTGCCCCACGTCCCCACGCGCAGGGTTTTCCCACTGCGCCAGCAGCTGAGCTAAACACTTTTGACTCTATTTATTACCAAAAAATTATGCAATTGGGTCGTGTTCTCGCTATTTTATATGCATGAGCCAAGCAGCAAATTCCATTATTTAAAAAAACTGTTTTAGCTAGTGATGCACTAGACCACGCAAGTAAATGCCCAAAATAATTCCAGCTGACACCTTTATGAAGGCAGAGTGAAGTTTAAAGTCTACACAAGCCTTTCATTTGTCATCTCACATCCCTCCTAACTGGCTTCTGGGGGCTGTGCTTTCATCTGGCTCTTTAATGCCCTTTGCTGGCTGTGCCCGTGCCCCATGGCGGGGTGCAACCCCCCGACCTTGGCGCAGGACTGAGTGTCCAGGAGAACAAGGGGCTGGGAGGACTGCTCTGCTCCAGCACCTGCTCACACATCCAGGGCAGGCTTTGGCCCGGAGACCCTGCTGTGATGGCAAACAACATCTGCAAACATCTGCAAACAGCAGGCAGGGCAGAGACACAAACTGGGAAGATCTTTAAGGGCAAAAATCATGCAAAGAAATAGGGAGAGGCTGAGGCCCAGAGGGAGCCTGGGGGAAGATCCCAGAGGTTCCCTGCAGCACCCTGGGTGCCCTCTCACACCCTGGGGCACATGGGGGGACCCTGGGGACCCTCCCCAGGCAGGGCCAGGGGCCACGGGGGCCAGCCTGCTGCCCACAGCCCCCTCGGAGACAGTGCAAGGGGGAAGGTGACCACAGCACCCAGCAAGGGATGGGGTAGGAAACGCAGGTGCTTCATCTCGTTACTGCCCATCGCCTTCTCTCTGCTTATTTACTGGTGGTTTCTAAAGACATGTCTGCCAGCAGACAGTGGCTGACGCTTTGTCTCTCTGAGGGCTGGCTTTGCCAGTGGCTTGCACCGAGAGGTGGCGAGGCTGTAGTTAATCACACCAACCTGATTATTTCCAGCTAAATTCCACCCTTCAGCCTGACCTTGCTACTTTAATGAACAGGCCACTGAGATTTTTCTTACCATAAAAAATTTTGGTTGACCCCAAAAGTAAAAGATGACAAACAAACCATGATATAAATAACCTGGCCTCTGGAAAAAAGCATTAAAGGTAACTTATCAATTAGCCCTTTTCTCACCAATAAATCACCATACTGTGGCATCTGACCCTGGCTAGGCTGACATTTCTATAACCCATTTGCCACCGTTCATGTATTAAATGGCTTCCAGTCACCCTAAATTTGGAGATTTTAATCTCCTATATTAAGTCAGTGGTTCTTAGTAATTCAGTGATTTTATTTTTATTGGCTTTGTAAATCAGAGTTATCCATGTCAGTGACCGTGGTCAGGGAGAGAAGCGTTTGTCTGTGAAATTGGGTTGACACACACCATTGACTGCAATGATAACAGGTGATTTGCAGGGCTGGCTGGACAAGCCATTTACACCAAGCAGATTATAATATAATAATAAAAAAGTTTCATTACTGGAAAAACAGTCGAAGCTACGGCACGCCTGGACGAAGGGGGCAGAGTGGGGAAGGGGTACCCTCGCTCCACCATGCTGGTGCTGAGCCCCTGGGACGGGGACAGGACCCCTCAGGGACACAGCCTAGGGTGCAGGATGGGCTAAACGAGGAGTAATGTCTCTAACATTGGTCTGTGTCCGCCGCTCAGGGCGACACCGCTGCATGCTGCTCCTGCTGCAGGACTGCCCTGTGCCCAGCGGGCTGCAGCATCCCCCCAGCCGCTGGGAATGCCCTGACCTGGAAGAAGAGGAACTCCCAGGCAGCGAACATGCGCCATTTTTAAGAGCTATTGTGATTACTTAACTGGCTTCAGGCTAAACATCGATTCCTGCAGACAAGTGGGCACCCCCGGGAGAACAACCCGTAATTAATATGTTTGCCAACCCATGCCAGCGCTGCCTTTGAACACGCTCTGGCATCAGCATCTGCTGACGGCGCGCACGTGGGCTCGGCGAGCAGACACGGTGGCCTGTCGGCCCATTCCCAGCTGCCCCGCGAGCAGCACCCAAGCTGCACCGGGCTCCCCCTGAGGGCAGGGCTGGGACGTGCCTGTCCCAGCAGCGCGGCTGGTCCCCGCAGAGGGGACGGGGTGTGGGGGCACCATCCGAACAGCCGGCGCTGCGGGCAGGCTGCAGGTGCAAGCCTGGCGCGAGGAGTGGCTGCGCGGCGGCTGGCACCGAGGCACGGCTCCATCGGCACCGTGCTTCCCGGCGGCACAGCTCATAAATCTGAGGCTGAGCAGTGGCTGGAGACGTGAAGGAGAGCAGTGATTAACTGAGCGTGCGGAAAGCATGGCAGTCGCCCCAGCCAGCGCTGCTGGGAGCAGTCATCGAGGGCTGTCGTTAGCTGAGATTTACACACAGGGCTGGTAATAACTGTCTCATCTCCTCGCACTTTTGGGATGTGCTCTGGAGGGTGCTCTATGGATCAGGAGGGATGGAGCTAGGAGCTGGAAACAGCTCGGCTCGCGTCGGGAGGAGCAGCACCAGGACGAGGGTCTGGCCAGCCCCAGGGGACCCGAGCTGGGCTGGGCTGCGCAGGGGCTGCGGCCCCAGCCCCAGGACGGGCGCTGCACTGTGGCCCCACAAGTTCTGGGACCCACTGGGACCCGCTGCCTGCTCCACAGCCTGTGCCCCACGTGGCCCTGGGCACCAGGAGCTGGCCCGGGGCTCTCGCCTGCTCAAGCGGGTCCCAGGAGGCGAAGGGCTCTCAAGGAGATATCTCGCCCATCCTCTGCCCAAGGCAAGCCCTGTGCCAAACCACTTGCATTCAGTGCATGGGAGCTGAGCCGCCAAGCTCCAGTCGGCTGCAGCAAGGGATCAAGCAGGTATGGACCTGCCGGACATTTACTGGCCCTGTATAATGTGTATAATGTATATAATATAGCACACATCTGCCTGTGATAGGAAGCACGGTCAGAGACATTTCATGATTTAACAGCCCTTCCCAACAACGGGAATGAAGGTGGCGAGGGTGGCTGTGCCACCTCATTCTGCAGATCTAGGGACAAGCCTTGTCTGAAACGTTTACTTATCCCTGTGAAAGTGCTTGGGACGCTCCGGTGCAGCTGGAATGATGCTACAGGGTCTGCGCTGTGTGGCGCACCTTGTAGCTGCTGGTGAAGCAGATCCGCGGGTATTTAGGAGTAGCAATTCCCTGGCAGAGCTGAATAATGTCATCAGCTGTTGAACACGTGTCAGATGACCTTTCCCTGCACTCTTCATGAAATCCCATTAATCAGAAGAGCAGAGCAGAGCTAAGAACTCTTTAACAAAATTATTGTAATCTCTGGGTTTCTCATTCATCATGCCGCAGCTCAGCAGCCTCCGTACTCCCTATGGGTGTTAGAGGATCCCCAGTCTTTGCTTTGAAACACTCTTCCCCTTCCTCTTTCTGTCCTTCAGCTCTGCAGGCTTGTGGCTCCTTTGCCTATTAGAGCTTTGCAAATTCCCGCTCACCGGGCTTGCAGGTTTGCTCATCCTTAGCGAGCACCTTATGGTACCTTCCCAAATCGCTGGCAGAGCGGCAAAAGCCGTGGGGGGGCTGCGAGCTGGCAGGTGGGGGTGACACTGCCGTCTGTCACCGCAGCAGAGAAGCCAGGAGGGGAGACCAGCAGCGCTGGCTGGGGCGACTGCCATGCTTTCCGCACAGAGACCACGTCTTGCTGGAAGGTGGCAAACCCATCCCTGTAGCAAGTACTCGCATGTGTGCACATGTGTGTGCAAGGATGTCCTTTCAGCTCCAGTGCATTCTCCCTGCCCCGCAGGGGGATGCTGCGTGTGGGGCCGTGGTGCTGGGGCTGCCTGGGGCTGTGGGACCCCCCTGGCCACGCTGGCGGCTGCGAGGCTCCAGCTAAAGCAGTTTGTGGAGTCCCTGGTGAGCCGGTGTCTCGTGGTGGGGCATGCTGAGCTCCTCAGGCATGGGCGATTCGAGCTGTCTTGGGTGTGTGATCCAAAGGCACCTCTGAATATTCTCACTTTAATCAGGCTGTCCTCTGGGGAAGGGGCTTGTCAAAGTTGGTATTTTTGCTGCAAGATGAAAGAAAAAATATGTAAACGAGAGCCAGAGAGAGAGAGAGATGGAGCAGATTTACCGCTGTGATCGGCTGCCTGGCATGGAAATTCCCAGGAAGGCTTTTGCCTGGAGCACGCTCAGACAAGTGGCTGTTAACCCCGGGGTCCACAGGACCTGTAAGCATCCCAAGTGCCTCGCAGGGGGATGTGAGGCTGAATTAGTCCTTTTCCCCAGGAAAACATGAGTGCTGCTGGCTGCTGCTGGCACTGGATATCTCGGGAATGGTGAAAAATGAGCTGTTCATGGTGCACAGGCACGTTGCTCCCCAAGCACCAAGGAACGCAGCTGTACCGTGGCCCGTGTTCCTGGCGGGCCCCGGTCCCATGCCATGCTGTCAGCATGGGGCCAGGCTGGTGAGCTCCGTCCCTCACTGGCAGGGTGTGAGCATCCTCAGCCGTAGCTCCTGCACGCACTCGTTTAACATGCAGGAGCCTGTGACAGTGCTGAATCCCTCAGATGTGCTGCACAGATCTGGCGCCTTTGATTTGAGGAGTCTGAGCTTGTCCTGGTGTTTCTAATGAGGGTGCGCTGCAAAGCAATAGGATCTGGATTGCTGGCTGATGCTGTGTTTCCAAACTAACAAGAAAAGGAGATCAGTCAAGGTAACTATTTGCCTTTTCAAAACTTTGCAAGCAGCAAAACACGGGTCAAATGCGGACAGGAATAAATCTGGCCAGAGCTTGCTCACGTGGGAAGCACAGGGGGGCTGCTCTGCCCGGGGCCATGCCAGTGCTCGGTGCAGGGCAGTGATGGGTGATGATGGGTGACGAGCAGGCAGGGCAGGAGCTCCACCACCACAGCAGCTCCCATCCCACCTCCACTGCCCTCCCGTGTGCAGCTGCTGGCAGCTCAGCCGCCGACCCTGCCTCGCACCCCTGCTGCTGTGGCCCCTCTCCTCCCATGGGCAGGGGATGACTCCAGCCCTGCAGCAGCTCCACCAAGACCCCCCCAATGCTGCACGGCTGCTACCCTGGTGAGGAACCCAAACTTCCCTTCCGGGCAAAGATCCTCCTTGGTTGTTGGTAATCACAGATCAGGACAAAGTCAAATTTTCAGATACCTTGTGGATGGGACAATCGGGGAGAAAGTTCAGGGGTTGTGGAAGGATCCCACTGGAACATTTCAGGGGGTAATATGAACGTGATGGTGTCTCATAGAAGAGAAAATACTGCAGGAAAGCCAGAACAAAACAATGAGGGAGAGCTGTAATGAAAGATGGCATTTATACTTCAAATCATCTCCAGTTTTTCTGCTGAGAGTTTCATCAGTGCTGACACTTTCCTTCAGAACACCTCAGTGTCAGCGAGCCAGGGCTGGCGGTGGGAGGTATTTGGCCGAGAGGGTCTCGACCAGCTCCGGTGGCAGCACCAGCCGACACTGCCGGCGTGCTTAACCCCCAAAGGGAGGGGGCTGTCTCCTGCCCACTCCTGCCACCCTCCCGGCCAGCCTGGGGTGGCAGCTACCATCCCTCAGTCTCGGTGGGTTGGACCCCCAGTGAGCAGGGCTCTGGGGACGGGGCTGTGCTGCCCGTTTGCCCAGCTCTGCTCTCGTGCGTTTATTCATCACAGGCACCGCAGCCCGTGGTGGGCACATGACTCCAGCGGCCCCCGACCTCCCTGCTGCCTTGCTGGCCAGGGAAGAGTTCATTTCCAGGCAGGTCTCTACCCCAGGACTTGCTGCTCCTTTGGCTGCGACTGCAGGATCCCAGAGCTTCTAATTACCAGCTCCAGCTTCGCTCTGCCTTTTAATCCACGCAACATCTCGAAGAATTAATTTTCAGCTGTAGAGCAGCATTCAGAAATATCCCCCTGGCATCTCCCTTTTCAGTAAGTCCCAGCTTGCAAGGTCTGTGCTTAATTAGTGAATTAAATACTCCAGAGTTCAGACTGGCTTGTTGTAACTCAAGTCCTTTCAAGCTGCGGCGTCCCTGCAGACACCCCCAAGCACAGAGGATGGCACTGGGCCCACGGCGGGGCTGAGCTGAAAGCCGGGGAGCTGACGGTGGGACGGACGCCCCTCGCCCAGGACAGCACGCTGCAGGAGGCGTCAGCCTGCCGTGGCCCTTGCTCCCTGCTGTCGGCTCTGCCAGCACAGGAGGGCCTCTTGCACACTGAATTTTGGACACAGTAGGGTCAGGAGCAGGGAGTAGCCTTTCTAAGGATGATTTCTCCCCACCTCAGAGAGTGGCAAAGATGGACCGAGTAGTCTCACATCCCCCTTGCCGGTCCATACCTGGCTCTGGTCCCAGAGCAAAGGGCAGGGTGAGCAGCCTGCCTGGCACTGGTGGCACCGGAGCGGTTGGTATTTCTAGTGTTCAGAGCAAGAAGGCAGTTGCAGTCACAGGGGGGATTACTTCAGCACCGGAGCAGCTGGGCTCCACGACCATGCCGCCCCGTGCCGCAGAGCTGCTCAGCCCACAGTTCGCTCGGCTGCGGTGGGAAAGCCACAGCTCCGCGGGGCCGAGGGGAGACGGGGACTTTCCCGGGACACAAGCCCCACTCTGAGGGCGGGGGAAGGTGCAAAGCGGCGGCGGCAGCGTGGCTCTGCCCACCGTGTTTGCCAAGCCAAGCCGGCGGAAGAGCGGGAAGCAAAGGACAGGTAACTCACAGGACCATGGAGTGAAACACCAACGACTCTAATCCAGCAATTTTAAAAAGCATCTATCACAGCAGAGCAGTCTGAACTCTGGCCCCAGTGCAGGCCACTTCTTCATGAGTAATCACTAGGTATAAGTACAGCACATTAATAATGCACATATTGATTGGCTCCAGTGCTGCGCCACATACGTGCTCAAATCAATAATCCTGCTTAAGTACACGTACCACAAAACTTTCAAGAAATACCACCCCTACACTTTAGCACAACACTGGGCTGTCACCTCCTAAATTTATTAGTTGACAACACTCCCATCGCACCTGCCTCCAGCCCCGTCCCTTCCCCGCACCAGCAGCAACCCCCCTCTGCCCCCCGCTGCCGGCACCAGCCCCTGTGCGAGCGTGACACAGCCTCCGAGCCTGGTCTTGCCCCCGGTTCTGGGGAAAGGAGCCCCCTGATCACAGACACCGAGTCTGGGGACAGGCAGAGAAGCCGGAGTGGGGCGTGGGGGCACGTCTGCAGGTGCAAGGTGTGTGACACACTTAAACACAGGTGCAAACGGCTGTGCCGTCAGGAGCAGCGGGTGAGATTAGCTCTGTGGACCACGCAGTTCAACAGTTTATTTCAGGGCTGTTAAACACTGTTTTACATATTTATTAAATTGAAGACAGTTTCTTCCTACCAAAGTGTATCAGTGATTACTCTGCCTGACAAGCAGCCGCCGACGGCTGGAAGCAGTGTCTGACTTGCAGCACTTGCATTTTCTGTATTACCCTGCGATGATGCCGCTCAAGCTGCTCAGCAACAGCCAGGAATGCTCGGAAGCAATGGCTGAAGGGAAGATTTAGGAAAAAACCATCATGATGATCCCGGCACCAGGGTGCTGTATTCTGCGTGCCCGACATGGCACATCTGATTGATGAGTCCTGCACTTCACTCCAATCTGTTCAGAGTTAGGCAATGGCAATCATTTTTTTCAAGCCTTGTCATATATAAAAGCAATTGAGTCAGCAGGCACCAGTTGTCTGGCACAAGAAGAGATTATATTTTTACAAGGTTTTGCAGAAGGTCTATAAAAGTTTGTTCTTTCTTTAAAAAATAAATACAGATATGTCAACGCCTCTCTGAAAAAAAAACAGAAAAAATTAAACTTGCAAACTGAAACATTAAGTTTGCAAAAGATGGGCATAAAGAGCCTTCTTATAGCTCATATTAAATGACAAGATTTTGTGTATAAACTGTGTTTCAGGCCAATGCCTTCAGAAAACTGGGAATTTCCCTGCTAGTTCTGGTCCCAGATTGTGGAAACGCTGCTGTTGCTGTATGCTTTCTCCCACAGAGGAGAGCAGATGGGCCCTTCCCCTGCCCCAGGTGCTCCAGAGTAAGTGCCGGGGCTTTGTTGGGGCAGGGCTGGGGGAGCTGCAAAGCTGCTGGTGCCCCCCAGTTTGGTGGCAATGGCCAGCAAGGCAGGGACAGACAGCCAGAGGCAGAGCTGGGGTTGGCACCACGGTGGATACCGCGATGCCCTGGATCCGTAGGGAGTCCCTTCAGCCCCTCACAGAGGGACCGGCTGGGATCCCCACGGGGGAGATGGAAGGCATTGCTGCTTGGCAGACACTGCGCCCAGCAGCGCCCAGCAGCACCCAGCAGCACCGAGCTCCTGCCCCAGAGGACTCCCCGGGAGGCTCTGCCGTGCCGGTCCCGCCAGGGCCCGCGGCCACCGGCGTCGGTTCATTACCGCTGGTCGCTCAGCGGTTGTTGGAGCTGTGGGAAACGCCAACATGAATCTGCAGCTATGGATTTTTTTTTGACAGGAGCTGACCCCCCGGGATTGCTGTTCATTACGTGTTCGAGAAGGAGCTACTGTAGTTATAGCAAATCTTTTTATAATGATCTTTCATTGTAGATGTAGAGTATTAATTATCAGAGGGTATTAAAAAAAGCATTAGCCCTCTGACCCCGGGAGATGCACACGGGCTTTTCAAGTGTCTCCCGCAGATCTATCGGGGCTGTGGGCTGTTCATCAGGGCAGGGATGGGCACCGCAGGTAATGGGCGCCAGCACCACTCGTTTGCAGAGCTGAGCCTCCATGCCGGGGACCCATCACCACCGGCAGCCCCTCGCCCTGCGCAGAGCAGCAGTGCTCCCCCGCTCCTGGCAGCCCCTCGGGAGCAGGCTGTGCTGAGCACCCTTTGGGATCACCCGACTCCCCTGCCCCACCGCAGCCAAAATCTACCTGGGGGCAGAGACCGCCGAGCCCAGGGACCCTCCCTGCCCACCCACACTGGGGAGGAGGTGATGGGCAGCGTCCGGCCCTGTGCACACCTCAGCCCCCAGCTGCCCGCGGCACGTGGCTCCGGTGCTGCTGGAGCACTGCTGGCGCTGGAGCACAGCTGGCAGCCCTGCCACCTCCCACCTGGACACGCTTATTCTGTGCTTGAAATGCATGTTAACAATTTGTCTTCACCTTCATTAATGCTGGAATTTATTGCAGAAGAGAGAATTTCTTTATTTTAAAAAACCCTATAGGTGGAACACAAGCAAATTGCTAGTTTTTACTAGCATATAAACTGGGAAAAACCTTTGAGATACATCTACATTATACTAAACTGCATCCATAATTCATACCTAAAGGAGAAATTTTTAGCTCCCTCAGAGGTTTGCTGGTATCTATTATTGATGGGACCATGTTAGGCAACAATAGGCTCCCTCTTATTCACACGCCATTTACTGGTTGAGTCAGGCTGCAGCACCTCCGCTCAGCAGCATGAGCTCTCAATTAGATTTTTGCAAGGATTTGGAAGGGATTTAGTTAAGAAGCTGGAGTGATATGGACTGAGTGAGTTGGGAGAGTATTTCTAGAGGGATTCCCACTCCCAGTGGTTAATCAATAGATCAGGAACGTGAAAGGCACTTGGAACAATTAGTTTCTATTCAGATCTCCGAGAGCAGCATTTGCTCAGCAAAACTCTGCGGATACAAGTGTTTCTGAACTGGGAATGTCGTAATCCGTTAATCGCGGTGACCGGAGGGCGGGTGGCCTGCAGTGGAGCGGAGAGGCTCAGGGCAGAAGCACCGAGCGTTTAACTGTGCATAATGCAGACGGTCTCAGCTCCCTGCCTGGCAAGTAATTACCGCTGGGATTGCACCATTTGCAGACCTTTCAGAGCCAGCTGGATGCAGCCCAAGTGCTGCAGGGAGCAATTGTCCCCTGTGTCCCTGGGTTTCAGGCTGACACGGGTGGCTGGATGCATCTCCCTCCCGGGAGGTCCTGGGTCAGCATCTGGAGCTGGGGCTGCTGGGGAGCCCGGAGCTGCCGAGAGTCCAAGAGCCTGCGGCCGGGCGCTGCCGGGCTGCCTGTGGGGCCACGGCTGTCCCCAGCCCCTGCCACGCAGCATGGCCCCATGGGGTGAGGATGCACCAGCCCTGCACCCTCGGGGTGGTCCAAAAAGCCTGGGGAGGGATTGCACAAACTCCAAGCTGGGAGCATGGGCACCACCAACCCCAACCCCTCTCTCCCTCCTTTCCCAAATGTAAAATTTAGCCAAAACATCGCTAAAGCAGCTCTGCGACTGGCAAAGAGCAAGAGAGATCATTCATGAAAATGCCTGTGAAATTTGCTTTTCTTTTGAAAATCTTTGAGATATTTTTAAAGTCAGTAAAAAATAAAAATCAAACAGATACTGAAATGTGCTCCACCATTACGGGGCACCTCATCTCCACCTACAGAAAGAGGGCAACTCCAGCCCTGCGAGCCAAGGCAGGGACAGTGCGGGGCGACAGTGCCCTGAGCGGTCCTACAGCCGGGGCCGAGCCATGCTTTAGGACACTGAAATCCCTACTCCAGTGCTTGGGCAAAAGGGAACATTTGGAGAGAGAAGAGGAACCAATAGCAGTTCTCATCATGATTATAAATTAAGGAAAAGTGTCTAGCACATGCACGTATTTACAGAGCACGTAGCAGTTAGCTTAAATCTAAGATAAAGGTTGCTGTTAACATAAAAATCCCATCCTTCCCAACCCATCAATTCTGAATTGAATTGGATCCAGGAACCACAATGCAAATCTCAGGGCTACAAATCTCACTGACAATATGTTTTGTTCCACAAACAGAAGCAAAGCCAGGTATAAAACCACACAACAATCCTTATCTGACAGATTTTCCTTTGATTACCTTTTAATTGCTCATTAAGATTTGGGTGGTTTACGTCTTTTCTGCATGGCAGAGGAGCAGCATCCCTGCAGGGCTGTGGTGATGTCCAGCCAGCAAACCCAAGCTCCTCCCGGCGAGCAGCGCTCCCACTGCCGGCAGAGCTCTGCCCGCTCAAGCTTGCCTTGGGTGCTGCTCTCTGGTTCGGGTGCTGCTGTCCATATTGCCCCCTCCCCGCTTCATTTCAGTGTTGGTTAGGGATAGTCATCGAGGATGGAAACAAATGATTGCTGAAGGAGTTGCAAAACAAAATCTTTCTGGAACAAAACACATCAATCATGGCTCAGAGCCAAGGTAGTTATTGCAGAATTTCCCCGGCATTACCCAGATCTGAGGGATTACGATTTGCCTCCATTTGCTGGCTCAGCTGGAGCAGGGTGCTCAGCGCCGGGGTAGAACTGGCACTGTCTCTGCGCTCGGCAGAGGCCTCCGGCTGCTCTCTCGGCACCCACCCTGCCCGGGTGAGCCGGGCCCTCCAGGATGCTGTGCCACGGGCGCAGACACGGTGCTCAGGCTGCTGGCTGGGTGCTGGTGGGATGCAGACACCGGCTGCCCAGCTCTGGGTGTGCGGGCAGCAGACCCCTCCATGCCCCTGCTGCTGGCAGCACCCACCCTCACAAGCTGCAGGGAGGTGGAAGCTCGTTTCTTCCTCGCTCCTGGAGCGAGCACCAGGATTAGCAGAGGCTGAGCATGTCAGGGGTCTCATGTTATTGTTTATGAGAGGTTCGCATGAAATTTTAGGATTTACAAAGTAGTCATATCATTTAATCCTCTTTAATGAGGTTTGGGGATTTATGGGCCAGACATATTCATTTGCAGTGTGCACAATTAACCTTGATTAACCTATAAAGAAAACTTCAGGATAAGTTTGACTTCTTCAATTATTAAAGCCGGGGATTGGAAGAGCGGCAGGCAGCCCGCAGTGCCCCGGCTCGCTCATGCTGTTACGTATCATGTACAGAGGAGCCAGCAGCATCCCGCACGTTAGGGGCAGTCCTGCCTCCCAGCTGCGTACGTGCTTGTGTACAGTCGTTCCCTGACAGTTTATCCAGGGATTAAGCGTCTGCACTGAGCTGTGGCAGAGCTCGGCAGCGCTGCTGGGCCAGGAGGAGCGTTTGCTCGCACAGGGTGCCCTCCCGACGGGGCTCTGCGGCGGGTCCGTGGGCAGCTGCTCCTCTCCTCCCAAAGAGGCGCAGCAGACACCCGCTGCCCAGCCGCACGCTGCTCTCCAGCCGGGCCCCTCGCTGCTCCCCGCGCAGCCCCGGCTCCGCAGCTCCCCATGCCCCTGCGGCTCCCCTGGCACCCCTCCTGTGGCCGCGGGGCTGCTCCCCACACTGAGACCGTGCTCAGCCAGGAGCTGCGGCTGGGATGGCTGTGCTGCTGGGAAGGGATCCGACCGGGAGCGAATCATGCCCAGGAGTCCCAGCGGACATCGCTGCTGCGGCTGGAAGCGCTTCATGGAGACAGCAGCGATGGCACAGGGCGCTCGGCTGCCAGCAGCGTGGGAAGGCGGTGAGACCTCCTCTTCTGGAGAACACCGGCAACGCAGGGCATGGATAGCTGAGGAACACCAAGGATGCAGGGCACGGATGGCGCAGGCACCCACCATGGTGGGAGGAGCACTTTGTCCCGGACCCCGGCCTTGCTGCGGTGCTGATGGTCCTGAGGAGCCACCCGGAGCTCCTGAGCACCAGGGGGTCCCCGTGCCCCAGCCGCGGAGTCCTGGGCTCCTCTGCCTCCAGCCGCCAGCAGTGCCCATGCTGGCAGCAGCGGTTCAGGCAGTGCAGCTGGTGTCTTGGCCGGCACCCAACGCATTTGGAGGACAAAGCAAACCCACGGCACACCGCCGCACTGCAAGGCACGTGGCGTGCGGGAGGGGAGAGCCCTTGGCGTGAGAGGGAACACCTGGGCAGTGTCCCTAGCCAGCGGTGACATCTGGGCAGCGCTGCCAGCCTTTTAAAGTTCTTGTAATTCCACAATAAATCAGTATGGTAATTTCTCTCTGCAATAAAGCCCCTATTCCCGTCACCAGCTCTCATAACCGGCACCTCGATCTTTCTGTGCTCTTTGCTCTTTATTACCTTTCAATGACTTAAGCCCCTGAACTGAGTAACTTCATCAAGGTGTCAACCTAAACAGATTTTTCCCTATAATGGCCCAACTCTCACAGGTTCTTAATGAAAAATATTGATTCCAAAGGATTAGTTGCAGATTTATGTGGTGGATGCTGATCCGTCTGTCACCTGATACCTTATCAGTGGATGAAGAAACTGATCCTCCCCACATGGTTTTAAAAAAGCAATCACAGACTGTGTCAAGCAGGAGCTTATTCCCAGAGAAATGCATATAATGCTGTGTCTGGATCAGATACGATGCTTAACAGATAGCTAATAGCGGGGGCTGAGGAACCGCCAGCGTGGCCAGGCCAGTTTGCATCTCCCTGCCCAGTGTGCCTGGGCAGAGCTGACGTTGCCGGCAGCCAGCGATGGTTCCGCTCCTGGGGGCCATGGCCCAGCCCCTGGGTGCAGGAGGGCCGGGGTCCCACAGCGGCTGCCTCTGCTGTCCCTCTGCTCCGGTTCCTCGCCAGCCTGGCAGGGAATGTCTGCTCCCGGGCAGAACAGATCTGAGCTGCGGCCCACAGGGCTGTGAAAGCAGCACCCCAGGCAGACCCACGTGGCATGAGTTCACCAGGTCTGAGCACTCCCCACACAGTCACGCTATCCTGTCCGTCTGCAGCCCCAAAGCTGCTGGCACGGCACCAAAACCAGCCCCATGTTCCTCATCTCCCCCTTTCCCTCTGGGAAGAGGGTGGTACTGATCCTAAACATCTCAGCCAACCCCTCTGCTCCCTGCAGAACCCAGTTATGGCTGCTTTGATATCATCTAAAGGAGGGTCCGATGTGCATGAGTGTGTGGGAGGGAAAGGCCGCTTGTGACAGGTGAAGGAAAAGCAGTCTGCAAGGGCAGGAGCTCCTTGATGCTGCGTGGGGCTCACCTCGCCGGCCGCTGCCAGCTACGAGCATTGCACACCCAGCCTTGGCCAGGCACCTCCCGTGGGCTGGGTGGCTCCTGGGCCGAGGGAGCAGAGCCCTGTCCTGCCTTCTGCTCTGGGCTGTGGAGGAGATTTAACACAGGGAAAAGCTCCCAAGCTGGAGCAAGTTCCCGCGGGTGACTGGTGGGCTGGCGGGCAGCGCTGTGTGCGCAGGGCAGCGATGGAAAGCCATTGGCACAGCCCCAAGCCGACCCGTGTTACATTGCCCGCCAGCAGCTCCAGGTTGATCATTTGCTCTAAAGACCGTCATGATCTTCGGTCTATGAGCTGGCAGATTATACAACACATCAGAGACAAGTGCTGATGAGCGGATCCTCTGCCAGCAAACCCCTGGCTGTACCGCACTGTGCCCATGCAGCAATAGCACCCTAGTGGGTCCTGCCCGCTCCCTCGGAGGCTTCCGAAGCCCAGGAGCACCCACCACCAGAGGCAGCGCCCGGCAGCAGCCGGAGCCGTGCGGTGCATCCCTGGCCTGCAGGAGCCTTCCCCTGCACAGGCTGGCAGGGACCCTCCCTGCACCTACGGGGGCATGCTGTGGCCACCCCACCAGCGGATCCCAGGGCAGGGACTGGCCCCCCCGGTCCCCTGGGAGCAGGTAATCAGGTCTGCGGGGCTTTCGGGTGTGTGCAGTGGAGGAGACACTGGCAGCAATGGCATTTAGTGGCAGCCACACATCTGATTATTAATCTTTTTTTTCTCTCCCTTCAGAAACTTGCAGCTGAAATTAATACATAAATTACAGCCCAGAGTGAGACGTTATAAATAATAGCAGAAGGGCTTTGATTATTTACATTTTTATGGAATCTGAACTGATCAAATACATAGAAGTCACCAGGCACATGGGAGAATTATGTCGTGTTCAGACATGATTTAAAGGCCGCGCAAGAGGGACCCTTCCACGAGAAGTGATCAGGCAGGACTGGTCACTCCAGACCAGATGAGCGATGTACAAACACCACAAAATACACCTCAGCCCTTCGAAACTTTGGAAAGAGAAAAGAAAGCCATGACTGCCCGTGACATCAGCCCCTCAAACACCCCTTTGTCTCCCCGCACTCGCTGGGTGCGGTAATAAATGTTTTGGCAACAGCCTTGCTCAAAATCTAATAAAATTATTCAGGATTCTGTGAGAAGCCTTGGAAATAGAGGCTGTCCTACAGCAGCCTCGCACGACTATGGCAGCAGAGCTCTGCGTTTTGGGTTGATTTAAAACCTCATTCGTTTTTCATTAGCTGAGAATTGCTGCAGACGAAGGTTCATTTTTACTACGTGCATGGAAGGCGAACGAAAATCAGGATTTTGTTTCTTCCATTTACCTAGTCTATGAAGTCACCCGATTTAAAGATGAAAGGAGTTATTTACTTCCAATTACCTAAACATGACTGAGAGCAGGTATATCCCTTCCTCGCTATCAAATGACTTCCATATTGCTCATCCCGATAGGCTGCTCACCCCCCTGCCCACGGCCAGCCCTTGCTGGGCTGCGCTGCCAGCGGCCGGAGCTCACCCCCACTGCCAGGTCTCTGCTCGCACCCCGGGGTGCTGGGGACAAAGATGCTCCCATCTCCTCCTGGTCCGGCAGGGCCCTCGGAGGATGGGCTCAGCATCGCTCCAGACACTACAGCTGTCCTGCCTCGGGGCAGTCCAGCCCTGCTGGCCAGGTGGGCAGGCCAGGAGGAGGGATGCAATCTGCCTGCTCCGTAGGGATGTGATACACCTGCTCAGAGGGATGCGATCCGCCTGCCCTGCAGGCATGCGATCCGCCCTTGTCCAGCCAGTCTCCATCCAGGGCAGCCGCGCTGGCAGCTCGGGGGGATAACCATCCCCTGCAGTGCATTGTGCCCACTGAGCAGGTCCTGCAGTGGGCGACAGGGTACAGCGTCCTGCAGCCCGGCCACCACCCGCTGCCCATCGCCATCTGCGTGAGAGGTGTGCGTCCCACCAGCTTACCAAGGATGGCAACAGGCAGAAGCTGCCCGTGCCAGGAGGCAGAGCTGGCAGACCTCCCCAAAAAGGGGTGTGGAGGCCCCATGCCCACCCATCGCCCTGGCCCACAGCCAGCACCAGTGCACCGTCTCCACTGCACTGACCCCCGTGTGTCAGCTGCCCCCCAGCCCCCTCCCCGTGCCGGTGCAGCCGAAGCACTCCTTCCCTCCCCCAGAGCAAGGAGCCTGTTTCGGACTGGGTTGCTCTTCTTTCTGATTTTGTAATTTGCACGATAATCACACTCCATTCACATTCCCAATTACTTTATCATTCAGGGTAGAAAAAACCATTCCAGTGATTAAAACCGCAATAATTAAAATTGAGGCTTTGTGCTGCTTCTGCCTCTTAAACATTTTACAAACTCCCCAAATTCCCAATTTCAAAGCTCCCATCAGGGTCTCAATTTCATGGCTTGCCTAGTCGTTGGCACTGCTGGTGTGGGGCCTGGCGGTGGGCAGGCAGCCCCAGCTGCTGGGGCATTCCTGCAGCTCGCCTCCTGTGGTTATATATTTATTTCTTCACTTTTGCATTATTATTCTGCAAGCATCGGGTGTTTGTCAGCATGCTGGGCGGGAAGGGGGGATTGAGGGGCCTGCTCACCCCCGTTTCACCTGCTCTTAGGCAGCCAAGCCCCCCCCCCCCAGAGTCCCAGCCCTGCCTGTCCCCTGCCAGGTTTCCCACAGAGCCCCCTTCTGCCGCGCAGCCCCTCCACGGCAGCCACCCACCCACCCACCGCCGAGCCTGTCCCTGACTGACAGGCATGTGGAGCCGCTGCTTATTCCCAAACTGGTGGAAATCGGTTGAGCTGTAACCACAGAAAGCTCTTTTCCAGCCGCTGACCTAAGCAGCAAGGCTGTAATGCAGTTTGATTCTGATTTTTCCTCCCAGTCTGGGTTTGCCCACCAAATTCATCCACGAAAGTCAGGTGCACCCTGGGCCCAGACATGCCCTTTGCTTCTGATGGAAAAAGAGGAGTGGAAAAGCAGCATATATTTCGTATGCAAGAATAAATGAGAACGGATTTTAATTACTTCTAATTGAGTCTCCAGAATTCAGACAACTTCCAAATTAACACGAATTAACATAGTATACTTGATATCCCATAACATTTAATTAAACCTCTTAAAATAAGATCTGTAAAGCTTCCCTCCAAGCTTCACAGAGATGATCCCATCAGATGCTGCACCTTAAAGGTATTTAAATAAAATCCTTATACAAGCAGCAGTTGCAGAGCCTGCTGCGGGGAGGCGCACAAGCACGGCAGAGGTGATCTTCAGGTACCGCTGTTAATAAACTGGGCTGATTAACCAGCCTGCGTGCATGGAGGACAACCGGAGAGCATCTCCTGCGGCACTGCCCGGTCTCTGGGGTGGTCCTGCACGGCCACCAGCTGCTGCCGGCTCCCCGCACCCTTGCCGGGAGCCAGCGAGCACCGGTGCTGGTGCATCAGCGCTGTCTTTGTGGTGGGGCTCGGTAGAGGCTGCTGGAGGGATGCAGTGGGGCAAGGAGCTGCAGGGCAGGCGAACCCACCGTCATTCCCCTTGGGCCCCTGGGGCTCAGGCACGGGAGTATGGAGTGCAGGGGGATGCCCTCACCACTGCCTGGAGACCGCCCGAAGTGCTGGCAGGTGACAGACAGGCCCAGTTTAGTTCAAGCCCAGTTTAGCTTGAGCTCAGGGTGCCCATGCACAGGTCTGCCAGCCACAGGCACACGGCCAAGGGCTGCTGGCTGCATCCTGGGCATGACATGAGCTCGCTGGGTGGGAGTACCCGGCATGTTGTCCAGGCATGGATATACATCTCCTCTGGTTCCTCATTTATTATATGACATTGCTTGAACACTCTCCTTCCTCGTGGCATAAGCCAATTATGCAAGGCCAACAAACAAGACATGGCTTTGGAAGTAAACGTCTGGTTGGGAACCAGATGAATAACTGCTAAAAATTGGTATTTTTCTTCTTGTCGCCAATCACAGTTCACAGCCCTTATACTTTGCTACCTACAGCTCTCTGCTGGATCTACATTTCTTGTCCCTAACCTGCATCTAAGACAGAATCCAGCTGTGCAAAATCATATTTCACTTTATTTAGTGTCATGGAAACCTTTGCCTAGACAACAGAGGCACAATGCCAGCCTGGTGTGAGGAGCTCAGCTCCGGTGCAGACTCGAGCTGGGGGGAGAGTGCAGTGAGTCACCGCCTGCGGCCCCCGCACCGCCCTCGGCACCTTGCTCAGCCCTTGGCCACGGCACGAGCCCCCATGGCGCTTGAGCCCTACCCGTGAGCCAGCCTGGCGGCTGCGCTTCAGGGGCTGCTGGCCGAAACAGGGGTGCCCCTGGCTGCAGGTGTCCGTCCCCCTGGGCTCTGAGTTGTCACTTGGGGATGCTTGCGGTGCTTGCACCACCCTTGCTCCGGGTCTCCCCCCGGGTCTCCTCCTGGCCTCGGCGGCTGGCCAGGAAGTTTGTGGGGTCCTGGCCCCCCGACGTGGACTCCATCAGCGAGGCTGCCAGAGCTCAGGATGTAAGGGCAGGAAAAGAGAAGCCTATAAATAACAGGTAAGGGAGGCAGCCAAGGGTTCTGGGAAAGGCCTGGTGTAGCATCCATAACAAATAAATTATAAAAACCTGATGAACTAATACACAGCCTCCCCTCCACTCTGACAGGCTGCTGACCTCCAGCTCTCAACTGCGGCAAAGTGCCAGGAGACAAAAATAGAAAAAAACACCAATTAAATATTAAAACTCACAAATGTAATGCAGAGCAGGAGAGGGGAAGGGGGCGCGTGTCAGCTCCAAAGGCAGGGGTGAGCGCTCGACCCAGCGTGAACAGGTTTTCACCATCTGCAGGTAATAAGAACAATTTGTATTGGAGATTAAAGAAGAACTTTCAAGCTCATTTATAATGAAAACATTTGACGCTAATGACAGTGTTAAGGGTGCAATGGAAATCCACCTACTGTTGGGGTTTCTTGCACACTTACTGCTGACATTTGTCTGCTTTGCAATTCCTCTGCACCTGAATTTGCTCCTCAGCTGCTAGAGGCAGCAGACAAGGAAGGGGGAGAGACACACCGCCCCTCCTGCCCCCCCCCCCCACACCTCCTGCCCCCCAGGGACCTCCTGCCCCCCAGGGACCTCCTACCCACCCACCGCACCTCCTTGCAGCCCTTCCCCTTCCTGCAGCTGGCTCAGCCTTGCTGAAGGAGCCATATGGGAAGGCAGCATTGCCCACGCAAGCACGGCCAAGCCGAGAGCGCACCGGCCGGCACAGCCCGGCACCACTGCTAGTCCTCCCTGCCGGGGGACAGTGTCAGTAGAGAATCCAGCTAACCCAAAGGCTCCTCATGGAAATGAGGTTTTAATTAGGCAAAAGGGAATCATCTTCCTCAAAGACAGAAAAGAAATCAGGGCTGTTAAAAAAGGGATCTAGCCAGGACACGTGCTTATTGAACGTGGAGATCAAATCTGCTTTGAAGAAGGAGCGAATGCAAAAGTTTTCTCCCTGAGACACACAGAGCTGTAACACCACCTCTGCGTCCCGTGGAGCCTCCAGCAGCAACGCTCACGCGTGGCCCATGGCCGCCCCACCGATGGCAGGAGGGAATGCCGCTCTGCCTGGCCGCACCAGGGCCCGGAGCCCTCCCCGGGTCTGCAGAGCGTGGGGCCGCCCTGCTCCGGCCAACAGCGCCTGCAGTCTCGGGGCCCAGGGACGCGCCAGCAGCCAGGATCGGGCCCTGCCAGGGCACAGGGGACAGCACCAGGGGAGCAGCCAGTGTGCCCACAGATGCATCCAGCTGGAGGGACTGTGGGGTCCAGCACCACCCTGGGGATGTTCATCTTCCACAGGGGCTCTGCACCCCCCCCCCTCAATGCCCCCCATACCACCCGCTTAAAATTTAAACGAGAGGAAGAGACTGGGAAATGCTGCCCAGGAGTGAATGTCGTGCGGTCCCATGTTTAATGCATAGAGAAAGCGCTGAAACACGATAAATGCATGGTTCGCAATGCTCTGTTTGCAGCTTTCACAGCACTGTGCATGGTTCTGCTCCCCAAAGCTGCTGCTTGACCCGACTTCAATGGATGCTTTTCAAAGTGATTTAAAAGGTGATTTTTAAACGTCGCATGGTGACAAGAGAAGTACTTTATGAACAAAGGCCGCTGTGGTCATGACAGAGTGCAATGAGAGAGCTTCCCTCCAGCCTCGCTCCATCCCCACTCGACTGAGGAAGTCTGTAGGGACATTTACAAACTTTACTGTAAATAATCTGGAGTTAGGAATGACCGTAGCTGCGTGGTGTTGCCATCAGACCAGCGCTCCCCTGGGACCCTGGGCTGGCTGGGCAGTGGGGGATGCCCCCGGCCGCACACCCCAGGGGAGGCTGGTACCCACCTGCTGGGGCTGGGGCTCTGCCTGCCCGGAGCCGCTCCGGAGCCCTGGCAGGAAAGCATCCCCCGGGCAGGCAGCGCCGGCTCGCAGCTCGCCCTGGCGGGCTGGGGCTGGGGGCTGCATGCCACCTCCTCTCCAGCCTGGGTCTCCAGCCCCTGCAGCAGCCAGAGAGGTCAGGAAGGACAGACCGGGGCAGAAGGGAGGTTCTCCGTGTTATAAGGTGGGGAAGCACAATGCAAACAACAGGCAGATCAGTTTTGCTCAGCCTTTAAAGTGTTATCACACCTCAGGAATAAGCATAAAGGTCAAAATCATTAGTGTTTGAGTTCTGAATTAAATCCATTGCAATTAGCCCTGAAAAGATAACTGGAGATGCTGTTGAGATAACAGAGCAGGTATCTTCTGTAATTGGTAATTACTAGGTGTAAAGACATGTGCACTTGCCTTGAAAAGCATAATTGTTTCTCATCTGAAGAGATTGCTTTATTTTAATGGTCTGCAATTATTTTTATTTTAGACAGACTGGTGCCAACATCTGTAGCCTCAAACCAGCCCATTTCTACAGGAAATTGCTGCAATTTGCCACTTTCCCCCTGCTCCTCCTTACCTACAAGAGGTTCTCTTTGTTGTTGTTGTTGGAAGGGACAGAACTGGGGCTGGTTTTTAAACCTAAAGGAAATTATACACCAAAAGCACATTTGTGGGCACTTTTTTCTTGATCCAGTTCTGTGTAAGCTCCAGGTATGCCCAGGATATTTGTAAACGAGGCTATTTGCTGCTCCCCTCGTTTGCTGAATGCTCACTGAGAGCCAGGAGCATGAGAGGGAGCAGGGCAAGGCACCTGAGGAAGAGGGGAAAAGGCAGAAGCATGCCCAGAGCCTGGTACAGCCCCACACAAGAGCAGCACTGGGCTGTGTGCTGTGGAGTGGGGCAGGGGCACAGCTGCCCCTCAAGCCTGCGGCAGGAGTCAGGCCCTGGAGATGCCAGCTGCCCAAATGCATCCCTGAGGTCTGCCTTAAAACCTCATCCACCTCCTATAGCTGAGGGTGAGAGACAAACACTGATGAGTCCCTCCCGTCGGAAGGAGACTGCAGAGCATCCTGTGTCCAGGCGGAGAATCCCCATATGCTTTGAGGCAGAAAAATTTCCTTTCAGTGACCTCTTGAATGACTCCTGCTTCTTCTGCACACCAGCAGCTCACCCTGGGATGCCAATGAAGCAGGAACCTCTTTTGTCCCTTCGCCTCACCTGGACACCCGGCCAGGAAGGGGCACGGCACCACTCACCCGGACAGCCATGAAGTGCAGCGGCACGTTCACTCACATGGCACAGACTGAACAATTATTTCATCAGTGCTGAATGGGCCGACTTCTGTTATCTCTGCTTCGCACTGCGACTGCCAGAGACACCGGGTCTCTGTGCAATTGCCACTTTGGCTGATAGCATCCTGATATTATGGCCATGAACAATCAATGAGCATCGATCGTGTCATTAGTGCACAGCCTGATCAGAAAGCAGGCAGGACCTGCGAAGTCTCTGCATTTCCTATAGCAAAGAGCTTATCTCTTCTGTGAGGACAGATCACAGGCAGTCGCCCCGGGGGTTGAACCATTGTCTTTGCTTTTGGGTCTGTAGAGCCGCATTGTGAGCAGCAGCAGGAGTAGGAGTAAGGAGGGTTTTAGATCAGCCTCTGACTGCCGGCTCCCCACTCTCTGCCTAGTGCCCCCGCTTCACCGGCTTGTGCCCTTCGCCGGCTGAGCCCCACAGGGCCGGGAGCCCTGGCTGCCAGCAGGAGGGGGACAGCCCTGCACCAGCCCTTGGACAACTCCCTGGAGAGCAGCTGAAATACCATTAACCAGGAAAACAGCAATTTGCCTAAAGTGGACATGCTTCATCAATGCTAGGAGAAGCCAGTTATAATTTCATAACCTTTCATGCTGTCTGATGACAGCACATACATCTTTGTTCATTACAGCAGATACATCAGGCATTGCATGCCCCGCGCGCTGCCCTCGGAGAGGGGGTGAGAACGGGGCAAAGGGGCTGAAACTCGCGGCCAATTACTGCTAACACACCTGAGCACCGGGAGCTGCCGGACCGTGCTGCTGGCTGTGGGCACTATGCTGTGTGGCAGCCCCTGCCGCAGGAGGGGGATCGCGGGGTCGGGGCTGCCCCGTCCCCCAGCCCAGGATGAGGCAGACAGAGGTGCTCCCCTTTGCCCAGGAGCTGCCTGCACAGCTGAAACAATCACCTTGAAAGCAGGGGAGAGGAGGGCATCTGCGGCTGCAGGCTCACGTGCCGCCCACGTTGCGGGAGCCTGTGGGGCTCCCAGAAATGCCAGCACACAGACAGGCTTTGCCAGAGGTGCCATCGTGTGCAGAACTGCCCCGTCTGTTTGCAATGCACAGCAGTCAGGTTTGATTTAAATATTTGCTCTGCTTATGCCAAATAGTTGTTCAAAATCTTTGGGGACATTAATATTTATGCATGAGTTTTGAATAAATCTGTTATGATCGAAAGGTCTCGCATAATTGTGGTTCGTCGCTGCTGTCCAGGACCCATCAGAGCCCACACAAAGTGGCAGGATGGAGCAGTGCCACAGCTAGCCTGAGCGCTGACCTTTGCGAGAGCGCGTGCAGGGCTGTCCTGCTGTCCTCCTGTCCTGCTGTCCTCCTGCATCCGTGAGCGCAGCCAGCTGCTCTGTCACTGCACCAGGGCCCCAGGCTCTCCACGTCAGTACCCTGCCCGCAGCACTGCCAGTCTGTCCTGCCTCTGTCCCTGTCCCTGTCCCTGACTCTGCCCCGTGGGGTGGCACACCACCCGCAAACAGCAGCAGAAGCCCTCAGGCTGGCCAGTCCCAGTGTTTCACGGTTTCTGCTCTACGCCCTTCACACGGCAGATGCGAGCCCGTCCCCCAGCCCCTCTCCAGGCAGCTGATGCCACGTGCCAGGCGCCGACGGAGCCAGCCTGCGCATCCAGCCCCCAGTCACCCTGTCCCACCGCCCCCTACTCTGCACAGGAACCCTGCGGCTCTGGGGCTCCAGCACCCCTGGCCAGGGCGAAGCTCGGGGGCTGCGGAGGGTCCGCAGTGGGATGCAGGGGGTTCCTCCAACCCGTCGCTGCACGGGAGCCCTCCTCTCCCTGCCGGTACCTTGGAGCCACGCTCTTTAGCCCAGGGTAGGCTGTGATTAAAGAATGATTCATGTTTCACACGGAGGGTCCTTCCAGCAATCCGTCTCCTGAATTAGTTTCTCCTGCGCAGAGGTAAGTAAATCAGGGCAGCTGGCGGCGGGCCCGGCCGGACAGTGTCACCCAGGGGCCTCCCCCGCGGGTGATGAAGGGCTGTAATCACCGCTGCGGGGGGGCTGCCTCCGCCTGGCAGGGATTTATCACCCCCGTGCTGCTGACACAAACACAGTTCGGGGAAGTAGTGGCAGTGTAATTATTCTGCAAATATAATTAGGTACAGATGTACTGAATAAGTAATACTAAAATATATTTATTTCCCACTATTCTCCCGACTCCTGCAGCCCATTAAAATGCGTTATTATGATAATTTGTCAGGAAAATGACAACATTTATTAATGCATTAAAGTTAATTCCTAGTAAATTAGTAATTGGCTAAACAATGCCACTCAGATTACTGCACTGGGGCTTTTAGCAAAAGAGAGAAATGCAAGAGGAAAACAATTTGTTTTCCGTGGTTTCTCCCTCTCTCCTCCACGGCGGCTGCAGCTCAGGGTGGCTGGGTGGGAAAGCGCAGCCGGCGAGGCTCCCCAAGTGCCAGGGCTGCCTGGCCCCTGCAGGGAGCTGAGCTGCCACTGCCGGGCACATGCCAGGGGCTCGGGGATGGTGCCTCGGTGGGACGGGAGCCCCAGCACCCGGGCCGGGGACATGGTGGGAGGGGAGCGCACTGGTGCAGCCGGGGAGGCTGTTTCCAAGCCTTCAGGGATGTGTTTTAAAACTTCCTCTGAGTGTGTAGCAGCAGGAAGCTCTGGGAAAGCTGAAGCCGGAGCTGACTGCAGCCTAGCAGGCAGCTGCCCTCACTTCTCAGGACTGGCCATTGATGGGGATGTGTCCAACCTTCCCATTCCTTCTCCGTTAGACACTGGCGAGAAGCCCATCGCTTTTTTTTCCCCCTTTACACAGTTGCACAGGGAGAAGGAGAAAAGCCGGCACTGCTTGCTCGGCCCTGGCACCGCTCCTCTGTCAGCGAGCTGCCAGCACCTGGGGAGGGGGGCCCAGCTGGGCGGGCGGGAGGACGGCCAGGCAGACGCGAGGTCTCTTCGGCCAACGGGCCGGTAGTGCAGGAGCTGCCAGCGGAGAGTGACGGGGCCGGCGGCCAGGACGGGGCCTGGGGAGGTGCAGAAGTGCCCAGGCGAGGAGAGGAGGTGGCCTGGTCACAGCCTGACAGTGCTCCCCGCGGGCTTCCCCATCCCACAGAGGCATGGCAGCATCCCGGGAGCTGGACTTGAGCAGGGGGACGACACCTCTCACCTCGGCAGTGACGGAGCGTGGGATGGCTCCTGCCACTGCTGCGTGGAGCCAGCCGAGCCAAGCCCTCGGCCGAGTCCCTGCCAAGGCCCTGGGTGCCAGGGCTGCGCCCCGGCAGGCAGCCCCTCTAGCCGAGGCGGGCAGGCGAAGGCAGCGTGCTGCTCCCATGCAGAGGGGCACGGCTCTGCGGCAGCGTGGGCTGCGCGCTGCCCGGCTCCCTGCCGGGGCTCCCTGGGGAGCGGCGAGGCACAGCGGGCTGAGTCCTGCCCCAGCCCCTCGCCCCTGCGCCCGCTGCAGCCACTTCATCACCTCACCTCCCCATTTGGGGTTAGCCGGGATCAGGCACGGCAGGGATCCCGCTGAAAGAGCTGTGGCTGCAAAGTGCTTCCTGATTCCCGAGCCCATTATGGAAAGGCCCAAACCTAGCAGACTGCTGATGTATGTGCTTAAAGACCCAAAATGTTGAAACCCCCCAAATTACATAATTTTTCATGTACACAACTGGAAATATTTATTGCAAAAGATAAATGCAAACTCGCATTTGCACCATTGCTCCCGGCTGTCTGGGCCCTTTACACTGACTGCAAATGTAATCTTAGCAGGGTTGTTTGGGATTTAAATGTTGATGTCATTTCTGTTTGAATGCAAAGAGCTTCAGCTATTTGTTAAGTCCAGCTCCTCCAACCCCGGCTTTCCATCTTGTTTATTATACAGAAAATAACAGAGTGATGTATGAGTCATCTTCCCCGGCACTGGGAAGAGAATTTCAATTACGCTCTTTCTTAAAACATTCATACAAAGTAAACTCACATTCTTAGAAACATTTGTGAAATGCAGCCAGGAGAAGACCTGGCGAGAGAGGAGCTTGCTGAGGATTCCTCTCAGTGGCACCTCGGCTTGCAGCTGCAGTTAATGAGCCTTTGAAAACAAAATGCTTTGTCTACATTTTGCTTTTTGTGCAACTGAAACAGTTGTTTGCAACACCAAAGCAAACATTAAAGCCCTGTGTTAAGCACAGTTATATCCACCCACAGCGGTCCTGGAGCAAGACATCCGTGTGAATGCTACCAAGCCTTTCCTCTGCTTGCTCACGCACAGATGCGCTTTCCCTCCCTCCCGGTTGGCGCAGGCAGGGAAACGCAGGCAGGCAGGCGGGCAGCAGGCCAGCCCTGCCACAGTCCCCGCCGGGCACTGCCCTCCCGCTCCCTGGCTGGGCCCAGGGGACAGGGCACTCGCAGGAGTTTTTCCTGATTTTGCCTCTTTTGCATCATCTTCCGAGTAACGCTTTTATGGTCAGAACATTTCCAGGTGCTTGAGTTTTTCAGGGCTGAGGTCACAGGCACCCTCCCGCCCCAGCAAGTACGGCACAGATTGCCACCCAGCCTCTTGGCAGGTCCCCTTCACACCTCCCGAAGGCATCCTCACCTGGCAGGGTGCCGTGGTGGCACGCTGCACCTCGTCCAGCATCTCACTTTATCCAGGAATGAGATTTCAGCCACTTCACATTGTCTAGAAATAATACAAAATAATAACAACCCCCAAATGCTCCCTTGGGTTCATTTTAAGACAAGATCTGCCAGAGCTGCCCCTATTTTCCAGGCTAATTTTGCCCACTCTGGGTTTTGTCCCTTTCAGCCACGTTGCAGCTGCAGATGATCCCTGGGGGGTGGCTCCCCAGAGCACGCTGCTTGCTGCAGTGGGGCGGCTGGAGGAGCACGCCTGCCTGTGCGGGCAGGCTCGTGCAGGCAGGAGAGCGTGCGCCTGGCAGCCTCTCTCCTTGCTCCCAGGGAGGACGCGGCGGCAGGCAGGCGTGCACCACAGGCCCAGGTGTCTACTAACTGATTAGAAATGACATTTGACTTTACCACATAATAAAAGTTTCCACTTATGACCTTTTCTACATTTATTCCACATGCTCCAAGATTTCATTCAGAAAGGTCATCAACAATATTTTATCCCCAGCAGCGGCACGCAGATGCTGTATTTATCATACAGAACTGGCATTCCGGCTTCAGCTGGTGCCAAACTTTTGAGATGCTGAACAACTAAATTGCAGAGGTGGCTGCGAAGGCAAGAGCCCTCTCTTCACAAATTGCTTTTCCCGGCCACTAATGCCACCTGCTCATTGACAAACCCATGAGTCACCGGTGTGTGGTGGGGACGCCGGCTGTGATGGGGGAGCAAAGCAACGGGGTCGATGGCCACGGGTGTCCTGCAGAGGGGTGAGCACAATGGTGTGCTGGGGCTCTGGCCGCTGCCGACACCTGAGCCATGTCCCCCCGTTGGGTCTTCCAGGGGACTGGGACTGCACTGTGGGGCTGCGGGGTCCCTGGGGAGGCTGGGGGGAAGAGGGGGCTGAAGACGATTCCACAGCCCATGCGAGTTGCTGGGGCAGGATTGCTGCTGGGGGGCCACCCTCACCCAGGCTGTGCTCTGGCCACCCACATAACGAAGAACCTGAACTGAAATCATGGCTGCGGTTACCTCCGTCTGCACCCTGTGAGGTTGTGAGGGATGGACACGTTAGCCCCGTTCCTCCTAATTATGAGTTTCACACAACATTAAGTTTCTGAGAGCACACTTTTGCAGCACACCCTATGAAATGAAGATTACTGGACTAAAAAAAGCTGCCAACTTCATTTAATTAAAACACCTCTTGCTTTGGTGCCCAAGAAGTGGTCCTTTTCCCCTGCCTGCTCCACAGGCATGGCTCTCACCTCTGCACCCCTTGCACCACCCTTGCACTCAGGAGCGGTGCATGGTTTGTTTGGAGCTGCCTGTTGTTTTCTCCCCGGGTGCCTGTGAATCAGCTGAGTATCCTGGAGAGCAGGACCCGATGAGCCAGGCCTTGCAGCCCGGCACCTCTGTGCAGCACAGCCGCAGCAGCCCTGGCCCCAGCAGCAGCCAGGAAGAGCAACAAGCACAATCAGCATCAGTTAATCAATTTCCCTTAATGAAAGTGCCAGTCACAGCCTTCGGATTTGGGCTAAATAACGGTTTCCTCCCTCTCCTCTTCTCTTCCTTTCATACATGGGAGCTCATTAAACACCCCTCCCAGTCAGGGCAAGATGGGGAGAGACAGGTACCAGTGAGGTTTTTCGCATTTCCTGTGCAAAAAAGTTAGTCAAAAATCAGAGGTGACAAGGGACTGGGCTGCGCATCTGAAATTGCATGAGCTTGTGATTTGGTTAAAGCCAGACTGTTGTCTGTGCAGTTACGCCCTCGTTATCAAGTGTCTCTATTACTGAATGCACAGCCAGGATGGTGTTGCCCCAGCTGCCAAAGGTTATTGTTCTCATTAAATATCAACCTGGAATAACTCAGGTGAACTTAGAAAGTTCATTTTTCAGTTGTTGACTTATCTAGGAAAATAAACACAGAGCCTTTGGGTAAGTGTTGGATGAGCAGCTCAGTGCAAAGTCACGTACAGCATCTCCCTTGTTTAAAGAAACCTGCTCCTCTGGTCGCTGGTGTCTCCAGCAGGGAAAGCTGAGGGTCAGGCAGGGAAAGTCAGTGAGGCCTCAGAGAACCGAGCCTTGCCATGCTAAGTTTGCCCTGGTTTTGCTTGTTGGTGTCCCAGAGCCCGGCTGGGGCAGCAGGAGCAATTCAGGAAGGCAGAGCGCAGGGAAGGCTGGCGACTGGGGGGGGACCTGCGACGGGGAACTCCCCATCCTCCACCTCAGGAGAGGTCTCTGCAAAACCGGGCTGGGGGAGCAGGGAGCCGCTGCCAGAGAAAGGGTCCATGCCCACCACAGCTGCAAGGATGGCTGCGGGCAGGACCTTTCATGGGACCTGCAGGCCTGAGCCCTGCTCCCAGCCACAGCCCCCTCAAGCAGCTTGAGGCTGGTTTCCCCCAGATGGAGGATGCAGAAGCGCAGAGCCTGGGCAGGGCAGCCGCACCGTCCCTGCAAAGGCCCACTGCTCTCTAGTGTTCAAAGCACAGCTCTTTGCTGGCAATAACCAGTTTCAGGAGCAGCAACACGTGCTGCTGCAGGAGTCCAGGGATTTACACCCCTCTCTGCTACTACGACCCACGGGCCTTGGCTGTGCCCACCCCAGCGCCAGGGCTGCAACCACGGAAGGATCAGTTTGAAGTGTTTACTAAAAGCAGGAGTCCCGCTTCTCGTGGCCATCTGTGTGTGCTAAGGAGCATCGCTCATGCATTGTACCCGTTTCTGTTGCAGCCTTGTCTAAAACACCGCAGCCAGCTGGGATTTCCCCTCCTGCGCCATGGTCCCCTGGCCTGCGCAGCAGGACCCTGTGGCCCAGCACCGCCGCGCTCTCAACAGCTCGCTCTCCCCAGCAGCAGCAGCAGCACCGGGCGCCTGTCTATGAGCACCCACACCCCAGCCCGGCAGAGGCCCACCCGGTGACCGCGCCACCTGCACCGGCCACATGTCACAGTCATTGCCGTGCTCGGCGAGTGACCCGCCGCGGCCATGCCCGCTCGGGCAGCACTGCCAGGGGCCAAAGAACTCTCCAGCCGAAAGCATGACGGAGAGATTCTTTCCAGGAGGTATCCCTGGCAGGCTGGACACACTGACTGCGCTGGGGTTTTTTGACAGCTTGTTTCTGGGACCAGCGAATAAGGCGTGCTCTGTCACCTCGTGTGGGCAGCGGGACAGGCTGGTAGTGCACGGTCGAGGGAACAGTGTTAAGTCAGTGGGAAGCCCGTGTGGCTTGTTAGGCACTGGTGGCTTTGGAAGTAACAAGGAAGAATAAAGGGGATTGACTGATGGATATAGAAATCAATAGCTCTGAAATATTTCATCCAGAGCCTCCTCCAGGTGACTGCAGAAAATGTTACATCTAAATCAGGTTCCCAGATGGCCCAGGAACCAATATAAGTTGTGTTGTTTGCTAGTCCCTCACGCTTTTAGACGAGGTGTGATTTAAAGGGTTTATGCTGAGAATGAAGGTGCTGAGACGTGTGAGCCTGCGGGGCGGGCAGCCAGGGAGGCACGGCAGCAGAGCTCTCCTCCAGCGCGGCAGGTATTTATAGGGCTGGGAAGGCGCTGCAGGCTGAAAGGAAGGACAAGAAGGGGAAAGCAAAATTCCCTCTCCTAGGTACTGGCACAGAGGGAAATGCTGGGACCTTTACACCAAAAGTCACAAGGGGCCACAGCATGGTTCAGAGCTGGGTATCTGCATTCCTGATGGCACTGGGCACAGTGGCCTGGCACCCAGCAGAAGCAGGAGGAGGGGAAGGGCTGGGGCAGTACGCCATGGAGCAAGAGCATCCCACACCCACCAATGACATGCAGCACAAGCACTGCTGTAGTAACATTGCTTGTGTTTCTGTCTGTGCAGGTGACAGTCCTGACAGCCTGAGCCCTGACTGGCAGCACATCCTACTTGTGCCAGTGGGATAGCATGGAGGGACATGGGGGGGATGAGCTGAAAAATACCATAGGTCTCTCATAGCAACCCAAAGAGCCCAGCAAGAGTCCAGCTGGCGGGAAGGTAGGCATGATGACCCAGTCCAGCTTTGTGACTACGAAACATTGTATGGAAATGGTGTTTCACAGAAAATGCAAAGCCCTCACCACCTGCACTGGAACAAACTGCAGTAGTTGGGTTGTAAAGCCCAGAAAAGGGTTTAAGGGCAGCTGGAAGAGGTAAATAGTTGTGAGCGAGGAAGTTACTCAAGAGGAGGTCAGCAAAATGACTTCATAGAGTGTGAAAGCTGCAGGGCCACAAATTCAGCTCAGCCATTCAAGAGAGCAACCTGGCCCAGCAGGTTTGGCTGAACTCTGAGTGGCTGCAGAATGCTTCAGCTCTTCTCAGGGATGGAGACGCAGCAGCAAACTGCCTGGGTCTGGTGCAAAAATCTCCTTGTTACAGTCTTCTCCCACTGATTTTATTTTTCAGTGTATTCAGGGCTGCAGTTTTGCTTCCGCTGCTAAAGTTTCTGGGCACAGGTCCAAACAGAACAAGGAGAACAACACTGCCTGCTGTCACCCCAGCCAGCCTCCCTGCCTGCAGACCTGGCAGACGCCCTCCCAGGCCTCAGAAGATGCTATCTTGTGCCCTGCAGGGCTCTATCCAGCCAAAGCATTTTTTAAGTGTCTGTCAGATCTTAAGTAACGTGGGAAGGTTTTTCTTTAAAAAAAAAATATTTTTTTCAACTCATTCAGCTGTAATGTTGCAAATGTTCCAGTTACACTGTGATGTATTGTGGTGTGAAGCTGTGACCCACCTGGCAGCGGTCCCCAAGATCGCAGAGTTCCTAGCAATGGTGCATTCTCCTTGGAGGCAGAAAGCACCTCGTGAGCTTTGGGCTTGCGAGGGATTTGCACCTATCTTTTCTGCTGGCTTTTTGCAATGCATGAACTCAGCCAAAAGTTTCCAAGCAAGAGTATTAGCAAAGGCCACACGATTTCCAAACATCCCTATGCATGGCCACGGGGAGCCAACCTTTTGTGGTGGAGTTGCCACATCATTTTCTGGTCAGGCCCTGAGAAACTGCTGCATTACCAGCATACCAGAACTCAAACATATCGTGTTCACCACCACGCCAGGGTCAAACATCTTGGAGCGTGTCTGAGGGGACAGGGACCTGTTTGTGGGTGCTCTATAGGCACTGAGAGCAGCCAAAGGCACTGTAAGTGAGACTTGCAGTGCACGTTAGCCCTGGGAATTCACACCCTCAGCTGTGGGTGCTGCAGCAGCGAGGTGGGAGCAGTAAGGTGGGAGCCAAACTTCTGCTGGTGGGCGGCGGGCCAGGGGTGCCGGCACATCTCTCCTGCTCTGCCGCAGAGGCAGCAGGCAGTATTTTAGCAGTTTGACCAATGAACGTTGTAACCCGATGACTGATGGGCCAAGTGTTTTAGCATGAATTATGGGTCTAACATGATGCTAACAGTTATCGATTATAAAATAAGTCATTGTCAAGGAGGCCTTCAGAAATCTTTGAGGGAAGAATGAAAGCTATTTTTTAAATGTTAAGTGATGGCTATCTCGAACAAGTGACAAGGGATAACTTTTCCCTGGCCGTCTGCTGCCACAGTGGAGAGCAGTTCTCACAGGGCGTGGGCACCGGGCGCACAGCAGTCGAAATGCGAAATGCGGAGGAAGGTAGGGGAGCGGAGGCAACCTCCCCAAGCCTCTCCTCGACCCAGGCTGTGCCAGGGGCCACCCGAGGGGCTTCTGCCGGTCCCATGCCTCCCGCCATCACGGCCAAGGCCTGCGGCAGCGCGGGGCGGCCCGGCCTCCGGCTCTCGGCCGGCCCGGGAGCCGCAGCGGGCCCGGCCGCCCCCTTCTCCCCCGGCGGGAGGCCGGGCCGGGCTGCCCGAAGCCTCCGGGCCCCGCGGCACGGGGCTCTGCGGGCCGACACCGACCCCTGGCGGCCGCGGGGCGCACGGCGGGCGGGGAACGGGGAAAGGCCCAGCTGGGGCCGGCAGCCCGGGGGAAGCAGTGCCCGGGGCCCGGGGCCCGGGGCCCGGGGCCGGGGGTGACATGGGGAAGGCCTGGCACTGCAGCCTCCGCCCTCGCTTCTGCTGCCGCGGCCAGAGCCCCCGGGGCCAGCGGAGCCCGCCCGCCCCCCCGTCTGCAGGGCTGGCCTGGGGCAGCGCTGAGCCTGCGCCTGGCCCGTGTGGGGCAGGCCTCTAGCCCCGCGGCTCCGGCAGGACGGGCTGCGGGGCCCGGCCTCAGCCAGGCCGCCTTCCCGCTCGCCAGGCCCGGCCAGGCTGCGGTGTTGCAGTGGCTCAGCAGAGTGTGCTCTCGGCTCGCACAAGGCTGCCTGCGCTGGCAGGGAGCTGCTCCTGCTGCAGGGCTGGCACGCCTGGCTCAGGGAGGGGGGGGGAAAGTTTGCATATTCTTTTCCTGCAACGCTTTGAATCGAAGCCCTGCTGCTCTGGAGAAAGCCTGGATCAAAGGAGACGGAGCCCCGTCTCTCTCCTTCACCAACCTTTTCTATCAAGATGGGAATCCACAGTCCAGCTCTCTGATGGCCTCCTGCCCGGCTCTGCGTGTGGCTCACCTGGGGAGTCCTGTCGCTTGGGCCACTGCGGAGCTAGCAGCTGTTTTCGCTAATGATCAGACCCTCCCTCCCGGCAGTACTGAGCACCTCGTGCTCATCAGCCCCCCAGAGAGCTTCTGAAGAAGCTTCAAAGCAACAAAACCCTTCCTTCGCCTTCTGCAGTAATGAGGGAAGCAGGATTAGGCTGGGCTTTAGCTGCACTGCTATTGTGCTGGCTAGAGATGTCTTTGGGGAAAGGGAAAAGAAATACAGTAATAAAATGTCTTCTGTTAACCCTGGGACAATGACAGGTTGTGCCAAAGTGGCAAGATCACCACTTCTGCTGGATTTCTGTCTTACCTAGAAAACACATAGCTGTTTTGTAGTTAGCAAGCTCACACGGCTGGAAAAGGCAAGGGAAGTAAAGATGCGGGTTGCCCAGCTCCCAGGCAAACGCATGCCGGGAACAGCTGAGGCAGAGTGCGAACTGGTGCTGCCTGATGCTGCCCAGTGCCGCAGCTGCCGCACGGAGCAAGGGCCACTGCTTGCGCTGCCTACTTCAGCTCTGGCTCTGCAAACCTCTGGGTTTTAGAGAGGCCTGACCCCGGAGGTGCTGCCCATCGGTGTGGCTCTGTACCCTGCTGGTCCTGCGCCAGCCCCCTGCGCTGTGCTGCTAAATGGTCTCTGGCTGGTGGCTTGGTGGGATGGGGGACCCAGGTGCAGCTGCAGCAGTGGCACTGCCTCTCCCCAGCACCTGGGAGCTGCCTGTCCCCGAGGAAAGCAGCATGCTGCATAGTCCTCTATGAGCAGAAACTCCCTTGACGCACTTGCCAGGCTGGATGGAGCTGGACCCGTTCCCTCTGCAGGCTGTGTACTGCTACTGTGCTGGCGTGATTGAGCGTGGTGGAGTCTAAGTGCCTGTCATGCTGCCTGGGTATATGGCTGCAATATACTCGTGTGGAGCAAAGCTGGGTAGCAACGACATCTGCTTTTATCTCCTCTGCCCGAAGGAACAGAAAGAAAAGCAACTTTCTGTTCTGGGCTCTTTAATTTTGTGCGGCACTTTACTGCTATGGTGAAGGTGCTTTAAAAACCCTGGAGAAGGATAGAGGCTCTCAAGCCCCAGTGGCCAGGGGAGGTCCCTCGCCCTGGGCAGGACAGCAGCAATGGCAAGCAGTAGGAGGCAGCTGCTGTCCCCCTCCGGGACAGCTGGGCAGGACAGCAGCAATGGCAAGCAGTAGGAGGCAGCTGCTGTCCCCCTCCGGGACAGCTGGGCAGGACAGCAGCAATGGCAAGCAGTAGGAGGCAGCTGCTGTCCCCCTCCGGGACAGCTGGGCAGCTGGACACCCCAGCCCAGCTGAGTCTCCAGTTCCCACCATTGGTATTCCTGAGCAGCAGAAGGAGCACTGCGGCTGGATCTGCTTGCTTAGAAAAGGCTTTGCCTTGACTGTGGGCAGAAGCTTTGTGTCTGCTCAAGAGCCCGGCTACCTTCGGGGCTGGCTGAGCTTTCTGCCCGCTGGGGCTGCAGGAGGCTCCTGCCCTGTTTGGTGCCCACAGCGGAGAAACAAAGGCTGGTCCTTGGCCAGAGGCAGCTCCACCTCTCCTGGATGCCCCACTTGGCTGCTGGGGAGCGGCTGCCTGTATTTAAGATCAGCCATTTGCCTGTTTGATTCCTGAGCAGCAGGCAACAATGCACCTGCTGTGATAGTTCAAGTTGTGTTTGTTTCTGCCTTTCTTCCAGCTGAGAAATTCACTCCGTGAACTTTTCATCCTCTTCTCCTGGGGCAGGAGAGGCCATGGCTGGAGAGGTGGGCGGTAGTGAGCGGGTGTGTTTGCTGCCTGCTCATAAAGAGGCTTTCCCAGGCGAATTAACCTTGCAAACTCAAGAGGTGCGCAGGCAGCCAGCGTCCCTGTCACTCGTGGGCCTGCAGAGCAGCAATTTCAGGGATCCCCTCTGCTCCTTGTGGTGCTGGCAGCTCCTCAGCCTTGTCCCAGTTTGCACAGTCACCCCAGGAATGGCGGTGGAGGGAAACTGGGGGGCTTGGAAAAGAGAAGGATTTGCTGCATTTTCTGTAGGGCTAGCTGGGGCAGCCTCTGTGCGGAAGATCCTCACGTGGGCACAAACAAGCCCAGACGAGGCTTGGGAGGAGAAGATGTGTCTGGCCAGCCTTCTCCGTTGCCTGGTTTTGTCCAGGTGGCTGGAGAAGGTGAAGGAGGGAGGAGACCACGTGCCGTGGGGCTTCCTCAGCAGGTCTGAGCATGTGCCCCGAGCCCGTGGGGAGCTGGGCCTGGTGTGCTGACCCAGAGAACCACGTCCTCATCAGAGCCAGGCCTGCTGCTGGGGGCAGCGGCAGCTCACAGCATGGCGGGGGAGCAGGGCTGGAGGATTAGCATTCATGTCCCCTCCCCACTAATAGATGGGACTCCGGAAAGCGCAGCGTCTGCACCTGCCATTTCATTACACTTTGTTAAGCACCCTGTAACTATGACCGATGGCACTTCCCTGGGCGGCTGCTGCTATGTGCGTTTCAGTCGTATTTTTGCTGTGCTGGCAGCACAGAGCCGAGCAAAGGACAAGTGTAGCTGTGTAGAGACATTCACTCAGGCTCCTGAAGTGATGCTGAGGGAACTGCAGCAAGAAAAGCAACAGCTTTGTAGGGAAATCCGGAGGCGGGGAAAACGGCTGCTGACAAAGCCGTTGTAGCATGGCTTACTGAGTGCCTAATGAAGGCTGGCACCGAGCTTGGGCACCTTGCCCTGCTGATGTGCTCCTGCCCAATCCATGCCCTACCTGCCAAGGAGACCTCCTGGCCTGTCCCCTTCTGTACACCAGTCACCAGGTGCTGAAGCACCAGGTGAGCTGGTCCCTCCATGCATGCACCATTCCTCCCTTTAACAGCCAAGAGCATGCTTTGCTCCAGGGCACACTGTGAACCCAACTCCTTGTGCCATGGTGCATCCGTGCTGTTCCCTGCCTGGGAGACAAGGACCTTGGAAACATTCCCATCCGTCCCCGAAGAGCCAGAGCAAGTCCCAGTGCCACCAGATGGCACAGAGGGAAGCTGCTGAAATGGCACTGGAGCCCATGGGTGGTGAGCTGCACTTGTACATTTAAACATGCTGAATGTGGGTAGACACTACCAATGACACTTGATTAAATGGCCGATAGATGTCTGGTGTCCCATGGACAGTCACTTAATGGACATACTGTAAAGGATGTGCTGCCCTGATTAAGTGTCTCGGGGACTTTTCTGTCTCAGAGTGAAGACAGACAGTGAAGCACCTGGTAACTCTTTGCATGCCAAGATTTGTGGTACAAGAGGAAACAGATGGTACTTCGCATTCACACAAGACGAGAGCAGAGAAGTCTCTTCTGGCACTTCAAGTGTGAGCTAGGCGAGGAGCAGAATTTTGTATCTTCAGATAAAATCTTTCTCCAAATATGCTCATGTTCTGGCAATAAATTTAAAAAAATCAAATCTTGGCTGTCCTTATTGGTGCATCAGCCTTTGCCCGCGTGGAACTGAGCTGCAACTGGCAAGAAAGAGCAGTCAATGTTGTGGGGTAGTTAAAGACTTTGCAGCCCCCTTGAGCACCCCCATGGCCTTCCCAAGGGCATCATGACCCCAGTAGGCTCCCAGACCTAACAGCAGGGTGACTAACAGCATGCAAATACTCACACAAGCCACTCTTTACCCCCGGGTGTGGGCAGGTGCTGTGTGAAGACCCCCAAAGTTCAGTTTTTCAGCAGCACGGGGTATGGAGGTCGGGAGACCAGTGCCCATGCACTTCTGGCTGCGCAGCCAGCCTGGTACCGGCAGGTGCCATGGCAGAGGTGAGTCCCTGGCCTTACAGGTCTCCATGGCTTCTGCAACGTCGAAGGAAACTTTGGAGCACGTTGCTGTTTTATTTGCCTAGCAGCAACCTGCAGCCCTAAGGATGAGATCATGAACCTGTGAGAATTGTCAAGTCCTCTCTTTGCAATAAATCAGCATCTCATTGCATTTGTAACTTATCTTATCAGCTTAATACAATCCTTATCCAAAAAGCACTAATCCAATTCCTCTAGAGAGATGTGTCTGATTAGATTAATTAATCTGTTTGCACTAGAGATTTTCCTAACACTTGAACTTCTTTGGGGCAAACTCCTCTCTGAACCCTGAGCTGTTCTGTCTGAACTGGGGAAGAAAGGGGAGAAGGGCAAAGGCACCGCCAAGGTGGAGAAAAGGCACCGGTGCTGCAGCTACTCCAGTCAGACCAGGAGGGGCAATGCGCAGTAGAAGGGATTTTGGGAAGCGGGGTGCTGCCCAGGGATGCAGCGAGCCCCGCAGCTAGTGCAGAGCCCTGCCTCTGGCTGTGTCTCGCCTGTCCTGTCGGGCATGGCAGCCCCATGCTCGGGGAGCCGCAGCCGGGCACCAGCCCCCATGGCCGAACCCCACGCTGCGGACGCACGACACTGGACACTGGCAGTGCCTGCCTCCCCCCGGTGTGGCACATGTGACTGGGGAGTTCTGCCGGGGTCTGCTTTCTGGTGCTTTTCCAAGTTGCCCCACTTTTTATACATATTTTGATGAGTAAATTTGCCACATCAAGCTAATCTAACTCCCAGCAGAGCCCTCTCTGCACTAAAACATGATGGAATCAAAATGATGATGTTTTAATTGCCAGTCGGTATGGGCACACCTATTTTTAGCCATTATCTTCATAGCTGCCGGGATAAAAGCTTTGGAAAATTATTAGTTTTCCCTCAGATATGTGCTTAATTACACCAAGATTATTGTGTTGGTCAATGGTGTGTAGGTGAGGAGCTGAGTGGAGGGGCTGGGAAGGGCGGTGGGGGGTCCCCTCCTGCAGCAGGGCTCCAGAGGGCAGAGCCTGTGGTGATGTCTGCAGCTTGGGTCAGCCCCAGCTCTACTCGGGTCCTGCCAGCCCCTGGTCTCCTCCGGCCTCTTCTGGCCGCTGTTCTCCGGGGGTTGGCGGAGATGGCAACTCCCGCAACACACCAGGAATCCAGGCAGCTTGGGGCTGCCGGCTCGCGCTCGGTGAGCCGCGGGCTCTGGGACACCGCGCTGCAGAGGTGCCCTGCTGCTCTCCAGCCTGCCATGCAGGAGGAGGAACCAAGACACTCTACAGTTCCGCCAACTCCATGGGGACTCTGCCGTCACCTCGTCAGCTGACTTTGCGGGCACCCAGGGTGCTCCCAGCTCCCGGTGCCAGGGCGCGCAGAGGGCATTGCTCCCGCAGCCCCAGCGCAGCAGCGTCGGCAGCGGGCGGGCAGCCTCTGCGCCGGGTGGGAGGGCGAGCCTGCAGACTGTTCGTGCGAGCCTGCAGACTGTTCGTGCGAGCCTGGCTGCCCGGTCTGTGCAGAGCCTGTGCAGCCGACTGTGCTCTGGTGCGGGCCCAGGACATGGGACGGCCGCTGTGGCAGGCAGATCTCAGAGATGGGGACACGTTGCTGAACACCATCCCCAGGGCTGTTCCCACTCTCTGGCAAGGACTAAAAAATATCATTAACGTTTGTATTCAGATATGCTCTCCCTGCCCCTTCTCACACACAGCAAAAGAGGTGATGTAAAATTTATCAGCAAGTGTCAAGATAACCTATGCAATTCAGAATCAAAGTGCAAAGACCAGCATGAAATGACAGCTGCAGCATCCATGGAGTCACATGTTTTATCCCAGTAAGTACATGAAAATTGCAATGTGCTTTTCTGCTATTCAGGCTGAAGGGCTCCTTTAACACAGACCATCTCCTGATATCAAAGTGAATGATTTCTTTCATTATTCCTGGTTATGAAGCCTATTTTCATGTTATTTGTCATTTGTGAAGCAATTTTGTTTAAAGATGGCTCGAAGCTTTTGTACTGAGCAATCAGGGAGAAAGTAGGGAAGGAATAACTAAAGGGAAGATTGGGATTCTTCATCTGCTCTTGCATAACCAAACGCAGAAGCTGCCCTGTGCAGGGCAGGGATCCATTCCCCGGCAATTGGATTATGTGAGCACTCCAAGGCTCAGATGATTTCCAGGCAGGTGGGTGTGCAGGAGAGGGGCTCAGCTCTGCGGTTTCAGCTTCCCGAGAACTAATGGCACCTCTGGGACACATGGGGAATTTAAGTGACTTTGGAGCCAGCTACTTTCTGCAACTCACAAATTTGGACTTAAGAGCCAATCAATTGTGCAGTTGTTTTTGCACCACCAGAAATGGAGTATGGATCTTCTGGAGGAATTTTAGAGGGACTTTTTATCCTCCCATCTGCAGCTGGGCTGCTATTCCTCATGCTGAAAAGCCAGCCATAAGAGCATCCTGAAAACCAAACCCTGCACTGCTGCAGCTCCGATATATCGTTCACTGAGGAGTAATACTGTGGCACCAGCTAGGAGGGAAACAAAGGGCAGAATCAATTCTCCAGCAAGTGTTGTTTGATTTTGTCATAAACCCTTAATATTCTATATTTAAAAACGTAGCTGCTCAGCCTTGAGATGAAAAGCTGTGGCATTAAAATGCCACGGAGGGCAGCTGCAGCCAGCGAGCGCCAGTCGATTCCCACCCTAGGAGATGGGCACATTGCCCTCCTGTGCTGCTGGGCTGAGCCAGCCCCAAGCCCTGCTCACACCATGACCCACACCCTGGCTGTGGAGCCACTTCCCATGTCCATCCCCATGGGGTCCTTGTCCCCCAATGCTCCTGCAGCCGGAGCTGGGCAGGACTCGCTGTCCCCGTGCTGCGCTGCGAGACAGAGCTGCCCACATGCAACACGTCCCTGCCTGCCCACGAGGGCTTTGGGGATGCCTTGCCTCTTGTCCAGTTAGTGCATAGGGCTAAAGGCAAGCCGGCATCCTGCCTGGACTGCGGTGCCGAGGGGCTGTCCCCACGGGGCACTGCACCCAGCCGGGGCTGGGGGGAGCACGGCCAGAAACGCCGAGGGGAGCAGGGACCGCACACAATGGAGGCTGAGCAGCCTTTGTGGAGGTGCCACGGCCATCCCCAATATCAGGGGCTTCTCTTGCGGCCACCGAAGATGCTGCTCGCCCCAAGGAGCTGAAGGCACTTTGCACTCAAGACAAGCAGCTTTGCTGTAAGTACAGAAGTAAGAATCCCATGGCTTCCAGGAGGATATTTTTATTGGCCGCTTGCTGAGAAGTGGCATTGCAAGTCTAAAATAGCTACTGATGTAAAAGCAAATATAGGAATGTGCCTGCAAAGGCCCCTCCCAACGGAAACAGATTCCATCTGCTCCGGCACCAAGCACATTTCAAAAGGGTTTTAATCCAGTTCCAGGGATTTTGTTCTCTCTCTTTGTACTCTGTATTTTAAGACTGAAGTGAGATAGGGTGACATGAGCAGGGTTTTATCACGCACACAGCAAACCCCCTCTTGTGAGCGGAGCCTGGCACAGGGGAGCCCGGAGCAGCCTCAGCCAGGGCGTCCACAGTGGGTCCCTCTGGGGAGGCAGGGACCTTACCGGGGGCTTTCTGCCCTTGGGGACTCTTTCTTGGAGACAGAAATCGTGAGGGCTATCACAAAATGGAGCCGGAATGGGAGAACCCTCTTCCTGCTGTCGGGTGCCCTCTGAGGCTTTGTGAGCTCCTGCTGCGGCGGCAGCGGCTGTGCTGGCAGGGGTGCAGGCAGGGCGGGCAGGAGCGCTGCTGCAGCCTGTGCCCTGGATCTGGCAGCACAGGCAGCAGCTTCCTGACCGAGCAGACTCGCCCCTGCCCACAGAACACCAGGCGCTCGAGTCTCTCGGACCCAGCTGCAGAAGCAGCATCAGTGGGGCATCCACCCCGCGGTCCCTGGGCGAGCAGCAGTGGGGCGGGCTGAGCCCTGCCTTTCCAAAACCAGCCAGCAGACAAAACTGGCAGGATCTGTTCTGAGCCAAGGATCTGTTACAGAGTGGGCAGCAGTAATCCTGGCTCACAGGAGGCGGATGGCTTCAGCTGAGCCCAGTTCCCCCAGCAGGGATCAGCGGTTGCCATGGCGTTAATGCAGAAAGCGATGGCTGGCACTGGCAGGGCCGGGGCTCCGGCGCCTGCCGGCCTCGAGTGGCCGACGCACCACTGGCTCCAGCGCTGCAGGCAGAGGGGGTGCATGTGGTGCCAGGCCAGGCATCAGGCAGTGGCTTCTGAGGGTTGTTTTGGGAGCACAGGCAAGCGTCTTTTAATGAAATACTGATTTCGCCAAAAAATAGTGTTTCATAAATATGCCTTTGTTTTTAGCAAAAAAGTTAATTTGCCTTCAACAAAAGCATGAGAGGTTGTCACACTTAAGTAAGACCTGCATGTTCTTAATTGACTAAGATTTATGCTTTTCAAGGATTTTTTTTTTTAAATATAAAACTTATTTTCCCCACTGAACACCCCTCCTGCCCCTGGAATGCTGTTTCCAGCCAGAGCAGCTGCCTGGTTTCCCTTGAGGTGAAGTCGGGCTCCCGAGATGGTGCCCAGGCTGCCACACCTCAGTGCTGGCCCTGCGGAGATGGGGACATGGAGGAGCTGGGGGGATCCCAGAGCGGCTGGCGCTGGGGCCAGCCCCGCACCTCTCCCCCTCCTCGCCTGCACCCAAGGTACAGCTTGAGGGGTCCCTTTGCTCCCTGTCTCTTGTCTGCCTGCATTGCCATCACACGTCCCTGTCCCTTCGCGTCTCTTCTGGTTCCCACATGAAACGTTTGCTGAGAGCAACATAAATACAGCAGTCCCCTTAGAAATGTGTTTCATCAAACTCACCTTTCTCCCAGCAAACCTGCAATTAATTCTGTGCTGATTAGAAGTCACTGCTAATGAAGGGAGATGGTGGAGGTGGGCTGGGGCGCAGCAGGTAATAACCACACTGTAGCACTTGAGAATTAATTGTAAAGGCAGCAGAAAGGTAAAAAAGCTGCAGTAAGCGTAACGAGTCAGCAAAGCAAAGTGCCAGCTCCCTGGTCCTGCTCTACAGCCTTGTTGCTGCATCCCAGCGCTCCAAGCTCGCTGGGACTCACCGGTGGGCACCGAGGACCCCAGATAAGGGGCGTTACGTTACGCCCAGCCCAGCAAAGGGCTCTGCTTGCCCAGCCGCTCCGGGCATGGCACTCCGGCTTCGGCGCAGCCCCTCGCCCGCAGGGGCGTTACTCCCCATTGGTGAAGCCCCAGCATTGGCCATCTGAAGCGATAGCCCCGCAGAGCGAGCAGGGGAACCTCTGCTGTCCCAGGGCTGCGGCCGGGCTGAGAACTGAGAGGCGGTCTGCACGCCGGGGGACCCCGGGAGCCCTCTCCTGTCTGGGGCTGCGAGGGGACACTCAGACCTTGCAGCTTCTGCAAGAGACACACATGTAGTGGTTCTGTTCAAGATCGCTTCCTTAAAATTACAAGTCTGGAGACAAAAAGAAAGCTGCTTCTATGACTGAAAATTAAAGATACTGCTTCCTGATCATCGTAAAATTGACTTCTAAAATAAGATACTTAATTAAATGTATCCATTCTTCTGATACTACTCAAAAGAGTTAAGTCCAGAAATGATGCAGAGATACTGTGGGATAATGTATTCATATGGATGGTTATCTTCCTCATAAAGGCATTATGAAAGTAGCAAAAGTAATTGCATTATATTTATGTCAATTCTCTTATTTAACTTGGCTGCAAATGAAGTATTCTGTATTGAACTGCAACCCATTTTAATTTACAAAACCAGCTCTGCTTTGCTCAGTAGTATTGCAACTAATGAAAAATGACTCAAAGGAACAGATCTTTTCCATATGAATGCTCGTATAGACCCGAACAGACAGACTGGATAGATGGAGCAGCTGCCAGGGCCGAGGCAAGCTATGGGCTGAGGGAAAAAAATAAACTGAGTTTTAGCTTGTTCTGAAACTTGCAGGAGCAGAAGGCTCATCTCCCCGCCAGGCCCCTCTCCTGGGGGATGCAGCAGGAGGAGCCCCTCACCTCCCCTCGACGCACTGCCATCCCCCCAGGATCTGCTGCAAAGCTGCCTCCCACCTCGCTCCAGAGGGAGTGGGTCTTGGCTGCAGTCATCTCTGCTCCTCAGGGCCGGATTCTGCTCTCCTGGGAACCGCTCCCTCCCGCGCTCCCTGCACGCCCGTGTCAGCAGCACGGCTCCCCCCCGCCGCCAGCAGATCCATGCAAGCAAAACCATCAAGGCAGCCGAGCACCAGCCCAGCATAGCCCCGTTCTGCTGCCAGCTGATGGGGAGCCCGCGCTCTTGTCCTGACTGACCCAAAATGCTGGATCCCTGCCAACAGCCAGCCAGGGGCTCAGGCACGATGTGACTGGCATGACCTGAGCCGAGTAGAGGAGCCTGGTGCTGCAGCCGGACGCAGAGCCCATCACGGGACCTGGCAGCTGATGGGGACGGGGCCATTGTGCCAGGAGGGGCCGAGGGACTGTCCCGGGGGGGCTGCAGGGCCACCTCGCTCAGACGGACCATGTGCAGCCCTGTGGCCAGTGCGGGATGGCTCGCCTGCCTGCTGTCAGCTGGCACCCAGTGCCAGTGGGGACAAGGCATCCCGTGGGTGCAGCCCCTGTGGGCCTCGGTCTGCGTCTCAGGCACGTTTGGGAGGAGCAGGGCTGTCCCGCGCTGCCCATCGCATGACAGTGACATCTCAGCTGCGGCAGAGCTGCCACAGCGGCAGGACGTGCCCTTTGCTGCAGGCAGGGAGGTGGTGGCGGCACCACCCCTCCCGTCCCCATGTCAGTGCTGTGCACTAATCCAGCCTGATGTTTCTGCACGCAGAGGCATTCCTGAGTGTGCTCAAACATGGTAATTTATTATTATTTATTTACAAGTGACAGAATGTCTTCTGACCTTTCGGTCCCGCTGGGCCAGCTCCGGAGCTGCGGCTCTAATAGCGTCTTGCACATCCAAAGAATGCCAAAAGCGATGCTGTCCTGGGCTGAATCCTGGCGGCAAGAGGGGCTGGCACGACCGCAGGAGGCTGCTTTTGCTCCAGCTGAGAGGAGCACTTAGAGCCGGCAGTGCCAGTGCGGTGGGCTCAGGCAGCTGGCTCTCCATCGTGGTGGGGCAGGGAGGGCTGCCTGGGCCAGGCTGAGCACTGGTTCTTCCTCTCTGCCATCCTCCTAAGTGCTTCGTCTCACCTCTGCATCCCCCGAGCCCGGGCTCGGCCACCTCCATCGGCAGGTCCCTGTATGTCCCGATCAATCTCCCAGCCAGGCACTTTGCATAACATCTGAGGGAGAGCAAAGGGCCTTGCCTGCCGTGTTGGCTCTCCCCTGCACCAGCCTCTCCAGCCCCTGAAATAACTCCCTCCTGCCTGGTGAGTGCCTCAGCACTGCATCCATCGGGCCAGCCCTCTCTTCCTCGAAGGCTGGAGATGTGTGTGCATGTCCCCATCAGCTCTCTGCAGCCATCGCACCCTTTCCTCCTCCTGTTCTGCAGGTCCCTGACATCTCAAGGATGTTCTGCCCTGCTCCATGCTTTGGCCCGGCAAAAGCGTCCCTGCGCTATGGGCAGCGCTGGGAGCCCAGAGCAGAGCACTGGGCTGGGATGATGTGTGATGGGGCAAAAGGCTCTCTGCTCTTTCAAATATGTCAGAACAGGTTTTGTTTACACAACCCTAGGGGTTGCAGCTCAAACTCCAAGCCCCAGGGAGCACCGGGGGAGCAGTGCTGGGTGCGCTTCCTAAGCCCTGCATAGCCCCATGGTGAGCGCTTGCCCCGCACGCACCCTGCACGCACCCCAGCCCCAGCCCGCTGCCCGGGCTCGGCCGCCTGCCAAAAGGTGCCGCGGCCCCAGTCTGCTCCGTGTCTCCCTCACCCACCCACCGTCGCGGGCGCAGGAGCTTGGGTGCTTATTAAGCACATCTGAAGGCCACCACTCGGAGGCAGATGCGGAGATACAGAGATTTTCATTGTCAGTGACAATATTAATGTTGCGTGATTTACAATCTCCTGCGCGCCTGCTCTTCTGGCAGCAAAGCATCTGCTTCAGGCCCATTTGGGTGGTTTAGATCTGTCCTTGAGGATGTAATAGAGTTATTGAGAGGGCACAAACATTGATTGATTCATATTGCTTGGCAGATGGCCTCACATGGTTGTGTGGGAGGGAAGGTTTGGGACAGGGGAGAGGGACCCACGAGGTGCTTGCTGTGCACCCCACAACTGGCCCCGCTGTTCCTTCCTGGAATTGCCTCTGCAATGTGCTGAGCCTCATCTCTGCCACCAGCGTTTGGTTCCTGGCTCCGAGTAGCAGCAGAGCCCAGCCTGGTGCTGCCCCCCCAGGGTGTCCTGGCCCCCCACACTGGCGGGGAAGAACTGGAGCTTGTGCCACTGGACCCCCCGCCCCGAGGACCTGGCCTCCTCTGCTTCTCCCTGCAGGCAGCCAGTCCCACAGGCTGGTCCTGTCGTGGCAGCACCAACAGCCACTTGGTGCTGGGTCCCCACGTGCGACCTGCCGGGTGCCATCGGTGCTCACTGAGCCCCAAGGCAGCCGCCTGTGCCTGCTGCGGCTGACCCATAGCCATGCCCTGGGCAACTGCCAGAAGGATGCCCTTGAGCCGCTCCTAACGAGGTGACAAATCCTATTTGCGCCGTTCCCAGTGCAAAGCGCTCCCCGTGCAGTGGCTGCTGGGACATGGGCTCTGGAAATGGTGTACTGGTGTGTGCACACTTAACCCCAATGGAAAAGACGGGCAACCCCCTTCTTCCATCGGGCCAGCCCTGGTTTGAAGTCCCCTGGTTTTCTGCTCCTCTAGTGTGTGTGCTCTGGAGACACTTGGCTGAATAGAGATGAGGAAAGGAAAGAGATATCCATAAAAATTCACCCTGTTCAATAAGCTGAAGCAGAAAGGCACTGAAATCCATCATCCTGCAAAGCCACCTCTATTTTAAAGCTTGCAGTGTTTTCAAGTAGCCAGAGCCCACTGGATCCAGCAAAGCTGGGAAGCAAGGATGACAGTTTTCAAGATGGAAAATTCATGCAGATCCCACTATCTGGGAGGCAACGGGTGGCAGTGACAGCCCAGGCCTGGCCTCCGGGGTGGCTCTGCACCGCGTGGATAGGCAGGGATGGCAGCCAGGGACGGCCAGCGTGTGCTGCCTGTGGCTGTGGGGCCTCGGGCACTGCAGCCCCTAGACAGAGCCCAGCGCGTGCCAGGACAGGATGACACCCCCACCACCCTGCAGCATGACCAGCGAGGACCTTGGGGGCTTGCTTTAAAAACGCTCCTGCAATATCAGTGCTGAAGCACCCTCAGAACAGAGGCAGATTTTGCCAGTTCCCAAGCATGCAGACCGTGCACCCACGAAGGACCTGCGTGGGTTTTGGAGAAGACCCCCCCCAAGTCGGCAGCAGGCGCGGGTGGAGGGTGCACGGGGGAGACCTTTTCTAGGGTGCCAAAAAGGGATGGCAGGTCTTGCCACTGCGGGTGACAACCTCAGGGCTCACTCTGACCGCGGGGGACAGCTGTGCAGCCCCGGCGCTGGCCAGTGCTGTCCCCCCCACACAGAGCCCCCTCCCGCCCCCCCCATAGCCCCCCAGGCACTTCTCTGAGGCTGCCCCAGCTCATCCCCTCTCCCCTTGCAGTGGCTCTCTCACATAAACTGCTCCCTGATTTAAGTGATGTTTGAGCCAGGGTTTCTGCCACCCCGGAGGCTGCCTCTAGCCAGGGCGTCTCGGGAGATGAATGGTGGGCTCTGTCCACCTGGGGTCCCTCCCGTGAATGCCGGCAGCTGATCCATCCCCGTTCTGGTGGCACACTCTCCCTTGTTCCAGCCAGCCATCCAAGGCAATGATGGAGATGCTGCTGGTGTGCGGGCTGGAAGGGGCAGCTCTGGAGGAGAGGGAAAGTTGTGAACATATTTTCTGCCAGCATGACTGACTGCATGACTAATGCCCTGCACATCCCCGGCTCCCACCACACAGCTAATAACCAGCCAGATGCAAAGCTGCGGCCACTGATGGCAGCACTGGGGTGGTGTGATGGGGCCCAGAGGGTGGGAGCTGGGGGACCAGCCAGCCTGGCTGTGGCAGGAGCAGACAGCAAGACAAATACCTCCTCACCCAGTATTTATAGGCACAGGGTACTGGTGTAGGCTGGGTCCCCGCAGACCATCGCCAGGTCCTGCCCCCGGCAAGGGCCAGCCAAGAGCCCGTGGGAGAGGGTGAGGGGCAGGGTGGGTTCGGGGGGATCCTGCCCACCATTTCTGGGTGCACAGGGCCTCAGGGAGCTGCAGCTCTGCATTGCCCCAGCTGCAGCATGAAGGGACCGGGGAGCACTGCCAGCATCTGAGGTAGCAGTATGCTCAGATGGGAGACAGCCCCCCCAAGGGCAGTGGGAAACCTCCCAGGCTGGCAGGTCTGCTGCCCGCCGTGCTGCTGGCGATCCGGGCACGTGCTGCCGCAGCTCTGCCGAGCAGCACCCTCAGACGTAATTGAATTCGCACTCTTGGATTTAACTCATTATCCTGTCAAGATTTTGGCATTTCAAATGATTCACAATTGCTTCAATTATAAGAATTGGGGTGTTTAGACAATTCTACCTACCCTGCCTTCCACTGTTCCTGTGCCTGGCGTTCCAGGCTGTCAGGCGCATAACCCATCCCTGCTCCAGACCCCCATCGGAGGAGGGTCTCCTCCAGGGGCTCAGCTCTCTCTGCCATTCCCTTCTCCTTCCTGGGCACACTTTGTGTGGCCCCTTACAAGGTCCCTCGTGGGTGCGGTGCAGGGTGGTGCTGGGGACCCAGCCCTGTGAGGTGCATCTCCCCTTCTCTCCTGAAATGGGTAACATTTACTTAAGGCAGCATCTGTCCTGGAAGTGCCCTGCAGACTCGCAAGGAAATTAATAGCTCTGTTTCCTGCTTTTGTGGTGCAGAATTGTAATTCTTCACGGTGCTGTAAAGAGCTGCGCACAGCGGTGCAGGGAGGGATGAACAGGAGCAAGCTCTGCAAAAGGACATTTAGACCTGACCTCCGGAAAACATTTGTGTATCATGGTGGGACCAGCTGGAATAAAGAGTAGCTGTCTGAAGGCAGGTGCACAGGCAAGGGACAGGCAGGAGACGAAACTGCATGGACAGTCCTGCGTGGTACTGGGAGGTGCTGCCAGAGCCCACAGGCAGCTCCTGTGCCCCCCCCCCGGGGACGAGGGGACAGCACCAGGGTGCTGGGTGTCACCATGCCCATCTCATAGCCCTGCAGCAGTTCACCCCATTCTCCTTCAGCCACCACCCTCCAGCACCCCCCAAACCCCTCCCCACCTCGCAAGGCAAAGCCTTCGTCCGCAGACCCCGCACCCTCCGGGGCCTCCTCGAGAGCAGAAGCCTCCCGCTCCCACTTTGCTCTGTGGTTATTTCGTTCAAATCACCAGGTCAATACCTGATCAATTTGTAAGTATCCAGGACCAACTTTGGAGTCTTTAAATAAAGAAATTTTTAAAATAACAATTAAAGAAGCAGTTATAGCATTTGCTACTTCTTTGGGACAGGGATATTTTCATGCAATTCCTTGAGAAGAGCTTAAACATTTCATGCCTGAATATCCCAGCTCGGGGCCTGGGCACTTGCTGCTCCCTATCACCAGCGCCACAACCTCTCCCTTTCTGCAGGAGCCCACCTTTGGATTTGAGTGGCTCCAAACCAGGAATCTCCCTTGAGCCCCCGCCCCAAAATCACTGCACTGGGGTCCTGTCAGCCCTGGCTGCTCGCTGCCCCGGGCCAGGTGCTGCACCGAGCTGCTAACCCACACCTGCAGGAAATGTGCCCCGAATGGACATTAAATATGAACTCTGAAGGCAGTTTTAATGCCAAGGTCATTCGTTTGGTTTTGCTCCTTCTTTTCCATGTTGCCCCTCCCTTTTTGTGCTCTGAAAATATAAAATAGGATTGCAACACTTAAACTGTACTCTGAAAGTCATCAAAGGCATGTAAAATATGTATTTGTAACAGGAACACAAAATTCATCATCTTGTGCACATTAAATATTTCCTATTTGGAGTTTGATGACAAAGTGCATATCAAGGCGTATTATGTAAAATGGACAAGTTAAATCCAATTGGGTCTGAGTTAACATTGGTATTAGAAACTTAACTTCTGCATTTCCTAGCTTTCTGATATTTCCAATCCATAATTTCACTGTTGAGGTAAGGTTGAAGAGATTGCTTTTGATACCTGGGGTCCCCATGCTTCACGTAGGCAATTTTAATATATTTCCTAAAATGCGTGGTACACCAATGCCCGGTGCTCCCAAATAGCTGTTTAACGGCACTCGACGGTATTCGGCATGGAATATATTCATTAGATACCCACAAAAGTTAACTGCAGTTTCAAAAAGCCCAAGCCCTTTATAGGAAACACAAAACAATTAATATAAACGATGGTATTTACTTACAGCAGCAATCCAATGGCAGTGAGGGGCTGCTCTTGGGTCTGCCTGGCTCCCAGTGATGGCGAGGTGGGACGGAGGGGAGAGACCCACCTGGGGCTGGGGGGAACCTGCCCCAGCCCTGCTCAACGCCTTTCAGCAGAAGCATCGCTTCTTTACTTCCCGATAATGTCATTCTTCCACTACAGCGACTGCCCTTTTGCCGGGCAAGCTGCTCCAGAAGGGTCGGGCACCCACGCTGTTTGTGGGGAGCCGTGCGTGGCCCGTTGGCTCTGCAGAGCGCGCTTCAAAGAGTCGTGCTCAAGGGATCTGCTCGGAGGCTGCGTGGCCTGTTGGCTTCCGTATAACGGGAAAATCTCTCACATCCTTATAAATACATCACTTGCTCCTTCTTCCTCAGCCCCTTTCCCAAAGCAAACTGGCATTAACTCTGCTTGCTGCCTTGCCTGCTCTGGCCTGGAGGGGCTCATCCCCTGGATGTGGGTGGGTGCCCTGCTCGGGCAGCCTGGACGAGTGCTGGGGCACGAGGCAGCTCACCCTGGGCACGCAGCCCCTCACCCCCCAGCCCCTCCCCAACCTCCGGGGGCTTTGCCCTGTTCTGTGTGTGGAGGAGCCCTGGCTGGGGTCCCCTCTGCTCAGCTCACCCCACCCTGGTTTCCCGTAAGCTGGGCACCCAGCACCCTGCCAGCCTCCTCCTGCGCACCCATGGGGCACAGCCCCAGCCTGGGGCACGGCAGAGCCACCTGCACCCGGGGGGTCCTCCTGCAGCCCCGCACCTGCGGCTCTGCCAGGCGCCGCAGACCACTGGTGCCAGCGACGGGAACCGCTCCTCAGCACCCAGCGGGTGAAGAGTTTTGGTAAGATTGCTTTCTAAGACAGCGGCACAGTAATGGCAGAACACAGGCAGGAGCAGCAGGGAAGGTTCTCGCATCATTCATAGTCACGCTTGGGACCTGACGCCTTGGTTGGGCATTTCCTCTCCTGCTCTAACAGAGACTACGGAGAACGGGGCTGAGCCACACTGGCCCCAATGGGCGCCGGTGCAAGCCCTGTTCCCCATGCCGGGCATGCGCAGGGGCTTGTGCGTGCCACGTCCCCCAGACCCTCCCCGGGCTCCCGTGGGAGATGCCTGCTTTGAAATGCTGTTCAAGCAAGGCCAAGTGGTTTGAAAACGCACCCAACCGTTGTCCCTCTGCTTTCTTTGTGTGCCGCTGGGTGCTAGCAGGAAGAGAACGAGACTGTCCTCTGGCACCAAACAGGTCATTGCATTACATATGGCTAATCTGCTCTGAGGTACCCATGGCTATCCCCCTCTGTAACCCTCGTCCATACCCAGCAAAAATACATTTACACCCACGTCTACTCCTCTTTGGTCTGGTAGCCAGGCTGCTATTACCCCTGAGGGTTTCCAAATGCCAGTCTGCTGAGGACAACACACCCACATCTGCTCAACTGATGGTTAATACTCTGCAGATTTTTTTAAAATGTACCCCTTATTTTTCCCAGGCCCACTCAGGAGTACAGCGCCTGCAACACGCACAATGCAGAAGCACCAAATCCCACAGCCTCTGGAGGAACGCTCCTTGTCATTCCCAGCACCAAGCAGGGCCAGGGCAGCGAGAGGGCAGTGCTGCAACAGCACCGCTGTGCTGAGCTGAACCGCAGCAGCTGGGATTCATCACATGTGAAGCATCTTGCCTGCGGCTTTGGACTTTGCTCTGTGTCTGTATTTCTCCATTAACCCGATATACTGGATGCACTCGGAATATAGCCCGTGGGATTTGTATGTGGTGGGTGCTGAACTAATAAGAAATCATGCTAGAATTTCTCCCTTGTGTGACTACCCTCATGCTGGCTGACTCGGGCTCCCTGGGCGCCTGCCCTGTGTACTTGCATGGTGCCCTGTCCCGATGAGGTCCTGGGGACCTGCGGCACCAGGCAGGCCCTGGGAGAAGCTCTGCCAGGAGGGAGGAAGGGCACCGATGAGGGACGATCACAGATGCTGGAGCGCTTTGGGTGAGCATTTGTGCAGATCATCCCCTGACCTTCCCCAGATATTTCAATGATCAGCACAAGCATCCAAATATTAGCACCACAGCTCATTACGCTGAAGGAAGGGAAAGGCAGATGGCAATGATTTGCAATTCCTGTTCAGAGAGCGGCGCCTGGCTTCCCTGACCACAGGCTATCCCTGCAGCCAGAGCGTGTCCAAGGAAAGGGCTGACCTCCTGTCCTCGCTCAGCAGGAGCTGTAGGCTGCACCCTGAAACACACTGCACAAATCTCAGTGCAAGCCTGCAGTGCCGGACCTGGTCTGCCACGGCTCTGCTGCAGTCCCACGATGCCTGGCAAGGGCTGGCTTTCTGGCCATTTAATGCAGATGTTGGAAAATAAGAGACCTGCTTTGGGGGATGTCTTGTAGGACAGCCACCTCTCTGGTTCTGACGGTCCTACTGCAGACTTGCAGCTTTCACCCTCTCCCCTTCACTCCTCCCAGACTCATTTTCTTGCGGCTCTGTCTAATGCCCTCCCAGTGCTCCCCCACCTCGAGGCATTTTCTCCCCCACCCATGACACCCAGCGTCCTGCTGGACCAGTCCATAGAGGGCTTTGCTTCCTTGGCCCTCAAAGGGAATAAAGGCCATTTGTGTCTGCTGCCAGAAGCCAGCAGGGCTCCGACACCATAGCTCCCATGGGGTGGCAGGGACAGCCCGGCTGCCCGGCTCCGGGTGCACGCTGCAGGGGCAGCTACTCTGGGCTGGTGACCACTGGAGGTGAAGCACCCTCAGACCCCGGCAGTACAGCCTTGAGGCACCAACAGTATTGTTGAAGAGGGGATCTCCCCGCTGCCTTGTTTCCTGCCTCTCCAAAGGAATGCTGCCAAGTTCAGCCACCTTCAGCCACTTCATTTCCACAGCAGCAAACACATCTTGGCTTTACTGTGTGAAACTGAACTGGGGAGATGTGTGGGGGTGGAGAAACGGCCCTGCTTGCTGTCTAGCAGCACAGGGCACTTCTTTGCTGTCTATTATCTAGAGGCTTATTCAGTCCAGTTTATTTCTCCCACTAATGAACCCAGAAATGCATTCACCTGCAAAGAGCTTTCTCCAACACAGCCAGGAAGGGTCCCAAGGTCACAGGATGCTTTTCTCCAAGGCCACATGTGGATGGAGCCACGTGTTCTCACTCTGCAGTCGCAGGATCACCTCCAAGGGACATCGGGAGCTGGCCGCAGGCTGTGAGCAGAGCGGGGAAGGAGGCACCTGGACCCAGAGCTACGCCTCCGAGCTGCAACACCACGGCTGCACGCAGGGCTGGAGGCCAGTGCAGCCCCTGCTCCGGGGAAAGGGGCTCAAAGGAATGATTTCACTGGAAATGCTAAGGAAAGACTAACCCCCTGGGAAAAAGGAGGGAGGTGGCCAAATGGGAGCCCCTTGGTGTGCCCAGGCAGCCACCTTCCCTGGGGCAGTGGGCTGGGCGCTCCACTGCCTCCGGAGCCCCTTGGAGGGGCAGCGGCTCCGGGCTGGTTCTGTCCCCAACCAGGGTGAGGAGGGGAGCCCCATGCCCCGAGCCCCGCTCTCCCTGGGGTTGGCATTTGGGCCCTCCTGGAGCCCGGGGTGGAGGGCTCAGGCTCTATGATTTCTCCCGTGGTTGTTTCAGACCCTTTTTGTGCTGGTGAGAGCCCCGGCGGGGGGGATGCTCTGTCACCTCACACTAATAGCGGAGTGGAGGTTGGTGCAATATGTCCTGCTTCGCTAGGGAATAACAGCATTTCAGAAAACGCTTTCTCCAATCACAAAGGAAAGCCTTCACCTAGAGAATATTAGCTCAGACCCCCTGATGTAAGTGTGGCTGTTGAAATCCATCTCAACTCTTTAATAGAAAATGTAGAAATTCCTCTGCTATTCATCTCTGATATTTATATAACTAACCACTGAGCTAAGGCGCACTCTGAGCGCTGATCTCAAACAAATACTTACTCAAGACTAGAGATTTAATCATTACTTTTGAAAACATAGTTGTTATTTTTCTTATTATATTATAGAGAGACGGAGAGAGAGGCAAAGTGTCTTTTTCAGACCAGACCTGGGTTTGCTGCGGGTATGTTCCAACGCTGCGTGTCTTATGCCAGGCTGGGGAGCAGGGAGCTGCGCTGACGTACCCCTCTTTGGTCTTTGCAGCACCCAGATCAGCCTCTGGCGTGCAGAGTCACTTCTCACCATGCAGGTCAGTCCTTGCCCAAGCCTGGGAGAGGCTCCAAGGGAGTCTTCCCCTGATGGGAAGTTTTGCTCGTGCTGCTGATCTCAGAGCAGAGGTAGGGATGAGGCGTGGGCTGGGACTTGCTTTAAACTGGAGAGGCTTCAGTGTGAAGGATGCTCAAAATCCTGAGGGGGATTTTGGAAGAAACTTCTGAATTGCAGCTGGTCTCGGACCTCCGAGGTGGCAGGTGCAGAGTGGCAAATGAGGGTGCTCCTGCTGATGTCCAGGGTTTGCCTGTTGGCTCCTGAGTAGTCTCCAGAATAACCATGTGAAGATGCACTTTTGGAGGTCAGCGTGGCTCATTGGGAGCGCTTGCAGCCCTGCAACACTGGCAACAGGGCAAGGGCTGGTTCTCTACGAGTGGCCCTGCACGTTTCCCCTGCGCAGCTTGCAGAGCTGTCCCCGCCATGCAGCTGGGCGACCAGGCTCCAATGCAGCCGGCTGTGGGGCCTGGAGTCTGCCACTGACACCAGCACACTCCCACCACGCACCCTCTCAAAGCAACAGGGCAGCATAGCAGCTTATATTAATTAGGCCTTAAGTTGTACCACAGCACAGACAGGAGTGCAGTTTGTTTGTTTTTAAACAGGGCACATGTCACAGTAAATGCCAGCAGTCCCAGTGCTTGGAATAATAAGTGTGCAAATAGCAATTAACAGTTGTGTCTTCTGCTCACATGCAAAGGACATAATTAGCTAGTTCCATCTGTTAATTATACCTGCCATGGTTCAGATATTCATATCCCAGCCAGAACTCAGAGGAGGAAGGTGAGCTTGTGCAAGCAAAATTCTTGTCATCCAAACATTAGGTCCAGCAAGCTTCTATCTCCTCTCTCTTGGCTGCAGCTCAAAGGCACTACATACTTGCAGGGTACAAGACTGCAGCAGCTCCCCTTTCTCCCACTGCTCCAGCCCCCTCGCAAGGTCTCTCCCCAGTGCCCTCCTGCTGGCATTTCACCAGTTCGGGAAGCCCCAGCGATAGCTGCTCACTGGAAACACCCGCAGCTGCAGAGCCGTTGGTAGGTGGTTTCCAGAGACAACTTCCCTCAAAGCCCTTCGAGGCTGGGTTTGCACAGACCTTTGCCAGGGCAGGAGTCAGAGCATGAGTCCAGTGTGGTGGGAGGTTCGGGTCAGACCGCGGGCTGGGACTCGGTGGCTGATGAGGCTGAACCCAACACAGAGCGAGCAGACTAACACAGCGCTCTGGTAGCGGGCTCGGTGCTTGCACCCCACCACATCTGAATTTTTACCTCTGAGGAGATAAAGGACGAATGTGCCTGTCTCACCACACACCAGCCAAGGGTAAGGGTGGAGACGGTGCACGGTGCCAGGGACGGCGTTGGCGACAGTGCCGAGGCTGAGGAGCGGAGCCCCAGGGAAGCTTCCAGGTGGGATGCATCTGTCCAGCTCTCGCCCTTGCCAGCTCTGCTGCCACTTGCCTGGAGCCCCCCAGCCTGCCCTCCAGTGCCTGTCCCTGACCCCGACCAGACCCCCAGCACCCAACCCTGCCCCCCGACCAGCCTTGCAGCGGGGTGCAGCTCTGCAGCACCTGATCCTGCCGAGTCTGGCCGCTCGCTGTCTCCTCCTGTCCCACTGCCGTCCCTTTCACTGCCCTTTGCAAACAAGGGCTCATCCTATTCCACCCACCGCTGCCTGTGCCTAATAACAGCCTCCGAGAAAGCCCTGGCATGGGCCTGGGAGGGAGAAGGGCGCGTCGGAGTCATGAGCGGCTGCTTTGTCATTAAGAAATAACTCCAAATTCAAGTGCGGAGGATGAGGACCGAGTCCTGGCTCACCAGACACATTCCTGTATGCTAATTTCAAACAGACTTTCAGGATGTGCTCTCGTGGATCTAAGCAAGCAACAGAATCTTAACTATCAGAGCTCCTTGCTGGCTGATAAAATATGGATAAAGGAGCCATCACTTTAGAACAGCAGGAAGAAAAATAATTGCCAAGGTTGGCTCTCATTTGAATATTGTTTAAAACCCTTGTAGCATGGAGATGGCTGTTTCAGTTTCATTCTGCTTGTGTGAATAATTTTGCTAGACAAGATTTCTACTCAGCACAGCCAAAGCAGAGGTAGCAAGGGTGCCTGCTAATTGCCCCATCAGACCCAAGCGATTGGCCTGCTCCAGCCAGGGCTCCCCTGCTCCGGTGCAGGGGGGACCCCAGGTGTCAGGGCTGCATCCGCCAGCAGGGATGTAGCCTCCTGTGCAGGGCCCAGGGAAGAGCAGCAGTAGTAAGTAGTGTGAGCCATGAAGGAATGAGCCACGGAGAGAGGAGCTGGGTCTTGGCAGGATTTGGTTTGGTTTTAACAGGCTTTTTTGTTTGGGTTTTTTTTTTTTCCTACCTGAGCTAGTGCAGAGGCTGACAAGGACGGTAAAGTGACACTGACTAATTGAATTCTGAACTAGCAGGAGCAATGCAAATATCTGACAAATTGATTTAATTGCATTCACGTACAATAAAGCTGAGATCTAAAAGGTCAGCTAGAAAATGGAAAGGGTCCCTGGAGTGCTAACAGGAGGAAGCTGACTTTAATACACATTCATCACATTTTATCATCTAATTAGTTCACACAATGCCAGACTGATAGACAGAGGCCTAAACAAAAGTATCGATTGATTATTAGCCACATATCTATCATATTGCCACCAGCCGGCTGTCAGAGCGTGCTGGCAGCTCCTGTCCAGTGTATCAGCAAAGGGGGGGGGCATTTGATAAATAGTTTTTCTATAGCAGAATTTAGACTCTGGAAAGTGTTTTACACAGACACTGAATGATAAAGATCCTTGCAAAAGCTCTCTAGCAAAACCACGATCAAAACCCAGCCAGTCTTGCCTGCATCAAGAATATTTATGAACGTATGGGCAGCCAGCTCTGCTCCAGTAACAAGCGCCCCAGCCCTGGCATCGCCTGGCACCCGCTCTGCAGCCACGCTCACTGGACCCCCAGGGGGGCTGCCCAGGCAGGGTGTCCCCCTCCACTCCCTGGTACATAAACTCTCTCTTTTGGGACTCTCATTAGGCAGTTTCCCTTCCTGACTTTTCTAAAGCAAGATGATTTTAAGTAGGCAACAGGAGCCAGGCTGGGGCTCCTCCGAAGAATAAACCTTGGGGCCCTCCTGCTTCCATGCACAGGACATTGCAACCCCAGGACAAGCAGCCACGTGAAGCCTGGCAGAAGCCTCCTCCTGCGCCTGCCGCTGAGCGGGGGGCTCACAGCCCCTGACCCTACCCTGGGGGATTTACCCCAAATTGCACAGCTTCCCCCAAGCAGCACCACAATGTGGGGTCTCTCCCCAGCCAGGTGCCCGGCAGGGCCAGGGACTAGCAGACCCCATCCCCAAGGGGCAGCCACAGTTTGGAAAGGGCAAGTCAGGGCGGGAAGACCAGGCTCCTCTGCTGACACCATGCCAGCCCCAGCCCGTGCCAACACCCAGGGGGACAGGCAGCAACAGCCAGGGTCTGGCAAGTGCCCGGCGCGACGCTGTGGGCTCTGGCAGGAGAACGATAGAGTCAGAGAAGCTTGCCGAGAGGCTGGGTGCTCCCGCTACTTCCCTCACCAACCCTCCTCCCGGTCCCACCGCGCTGGGGAAGCCTGCTCAGCCTTGACGGCTCCGCACTCCCTGCCGAGAGGATCCCCGAGCATCCCCAGAAACGCCGTTACCTGATCAAATCCAGGAGCTTTCCCAGAACGCTATTGCTGTTTCACACGACATCCAACTCCTGCTGATCCAGCAGGATCAGCTCCAGGCTGATCACCTCTGCCCTGGGGGAAGCCCATCGGCACCCATCCTGCCGGCTCCACACGGGGCTGGCGCAGGCACCCAGGACCTGCAAGATGCACGGCAACAGAGGAGGGAACCAAGAAGCATCTGTCCTTGGCAAAGAGAAAACCCCAACCCGTGGGAGAAGGTGACTGCGAGGCCTGTGCGGTCCATGGGTCATCCCCTTGCAGGCAGGGACATTCAGCCTCTCCTGGGCCACCTGGAGCAGCCACACGCTCATAAGCCCTTCTGCACACACATATACAGCCACCGCACAGGGCGTGGGATGCAGCTGGCATGCTGGGCTGGCAGCTTGGATGCTGCTCCTGTCCCCCTCTAATACCCACAGTGCCAATAACCTCCTGAGAGACCCGAGCTCCTCACACATGCTGGTTCAGAGCAAGTGTTTCACCTTTCCTGGGCTGGGAGCCTCCCTGAAAAGCCCCGTGGGAGGGAAGGTCCCGGGGGCAGCTCAGTGTCCCCAGGTGCTGTGAGGATGAGCCCAACTCACTTCAGCTGTGCCAGTGGCAGAGAGCCCGCTCCGCTCCCCCAGCCCCGGCAAGCACATTAGCTATGCTCCTTGGGAAGGCTCAGCCTGTATTTACTAGTGATTTGTAAGATGGCAAATTTATGAACTGTAATTTCATTAAGCAGGAAGCAGTCACGGCTCCCCACCGCCCAGCTGCAGGGTGTGGGGTGGCCAGGATTGATCCCCGTCAGCCGGGCAGGGAACAGCGGCAGTGCCAGCAGCCACCGGCCACGTTAATAACCTGCAGCAGGGGCTCCTAGCAGAGGTGAGAGACTAATTAATGACAGCCGGCTCCATGCAACTTCACTCAGTTTGCCACTTTGCAGCTTGTACTGGAATCAGCCTGGAGCAGGCACCACTGAAAAGGATCCCCTTTAGAGGGGGTGAGGGGAGCACTCCAAAAAGCAACGCACTGAGCACATGCAAACCAACAATTTGAACCGAGTGCCGTAAGGTTACACGCTGGTCTTCTGCCACACATCTACATCTGCATTTATTTGCATTATTTTTGTCAGAACATATGGGATGGGACCTCACTAAAGCAGCTTGCTTTTCCTTTTCCTCAGGCTTTATTAATTCGTATTCTGGATTATCTAATCATTCGGGCTTTAAGTATCTAGAGTTAGAAAACAGATTTGACTATGGCCTAATTCAGAAGAATTAGCTTCTGCTAAAACTGACATCTTCAACAGCTGCCAAAATAACATCAGCCTTAAAAAGAAAATGTCTTCACTTTTTTATTGTTAAAAAGTTAGTAGAGTTAATAACTGGAATGGAAGCATTTAATTGGTGCACAGTATGTGCTGAATCTATTTGTTAATTACACTGCAAATCGGGCCTTAGAAGCAGTGCAGTTCTCAGCCTAAATATTCAGCTGGAGCTGCTCAGAGACCCGCAGGGAGCCTTGGCCAGACCCAGCTCACCTGCAGCCATGGCATCCCGCAGCTCTCTCCCAAACCAGTCCTAATGCAGGGAAAAACCTTCCTGCAGAGACCTCCTCTGCCTCCGACATCTCTCCGGCAACATGGGGCTGGCCAGGGAGCATCCTGCAAAGGCTTCAGCTCTGCACAGCCCTCCCACCTCCCTGCCCACATTCTCCTGCCCACCAGCAGCTGCAGGCAAGGCCTCCCCTTTTCAGTGGCGCTTGTACCGCACTTGGCAAAATGAGACCTTGCCTGGCAGCTCTGCCATGGTACGGAGGCAGCAGCACACACCAGCCTGCAGCAGCTTCGTCTCCCACCGGCATGTCTTCATTATCCTCAGATACTTTCCACAGGAGGGGAGGAGAAGAGAAGGTCCTGAATGCAGTGGGATGTGCAGACTTATGTGCAGGGCTGGGTCTTCAGCCCGACTTGGCCCCAGTCAAGTCTCTGACCTAGAGAAGGCTTCTTACATTCTGGTGTTTAGCCTGACTCTAATTATCTCTCTGAACAGACTACCACAGCTAATTTATTTTGAACAAAGCTAGAAATAAAAGGATAATCAGGTTATCCCAAATGACAGCTGCAACATCTGTATTTTCTGGTACACTGGGCACATTTGATGTACAGAATATTGTAATGAGGCTGAAAAACTTGTCAATGATATTTCTTTTGTCCCTTTCTCAAAGGAGCAATGGTTAGCTCTCCAAAAGAATATTAATTGGTGCAAAGTGTGGGAAACGGCATTTTTCTGTAATGATATTTGTTGTTTGCTCCTGACTTTCTGCAGAGAAACCTCTCCCTGCAGCAGCAAGCACACCCATCCCCATCCCATCGCCAGCTGGCGGGGAGCAGCTGGAGCTGCCTTTGGGAACCTTCACATCCACTCCACAAGTTGAGTTTCCAGCCAAAGACCCTTGCTGAGATGCCCCCAGGGCAGGAGCTCAGCACTCCCCCCGACCCTGCCTCTCGGGTCTCTCGTGTCCAGACCCAGGCAGAGCCGCTGGTGCCGATATGCCAAAGCACCCCACAGCTGGCCCGGGGTACACCGTAAACCGCCAAGCCTGTTTATTTAATTGCAGGGAAACTGATGGGTCTGTGTAACCCCGGGCAAGGGCCCGCTCTGCTGCCTGTCCCGCCGTCCCCGGCTCGGCCAGCTCTGCTCAGTCCTGCCTCCTCCCGGGCTGGCGCCCAAGGTCCTCCCCTCCTGTCAGCGGGGCCACACAAAGCACTTCTCTGCAGAAGACACACAAACCTGCTGCATCATCTTCTGAAGCCAAGCAGCGGCTCCACCATCACCACCATCCAAGCTGGCCGGCAGCAAAAGCCCCCAGTCCCGCTCTGCCAGGATCTCCCCTGCACCCGGGGTCTGTGCACAGGATGGGACTTGCCCACAGTCCGGGTGTCCTCTGCAGATGCTTCTCACGAGGGTTTCAGAACAGCTTTGAGGCAGCAAAGCTTGGAGAACAATTGCAGATTTTCTGTTTACACTCATTTTTGCTTTCAGCTTTTTAGCTCTGCTTATTCTGCAGGGGGATTATATGCTCCTCACCACCAGGCTATTGCTTCAGTATTTTAATTTATTTTTTAGCTATAAACCCATTTTCCACTCTGTCGCAAGGAAAGCAGCAGCCACCACGGACTTGCTGCTGGCAGGTTCAGGCTGAAGGCAGGGCAGTTTCCTCCTCACGGCCAGGGCAGCAGAGGGGCTGGGTGCCCCTCGCACCAGGAGGTGCCAGCTTTGCTGACTGTCAAGGTGGACACTCTTAATCACACACACCCTGATAAAACTCAGGGCAGCACTTCCTATGAAGTCCCCCTATTACAGCTTTTCTCTTTCCCAAAATTGTTGCTGCTCACATGAAAATTTTTAGCGCAGTCTTGATTGAGCCTCCTATTAAGGCTGGAACCCCCTCAAGAGCAAATCTGCACCTGGAGTTAGAACCACGAAAAGCAGAAGCTGTCTCAATAGACACCCCCCATACACCCCCAAAATCCAGAACACTCCCATATGCTCCAAACAGCTGGAGCACAAGGCAGCAAACCACTAATTCAAACAACACAAGATACTCCAAGGAAGATCCTGGCATAGCACAGCTATTCTCCCCTCTCCCATCCCAAACACAAGAACAGACAGCAACAGGCAGCTGTGGCCCTCTCCTTCTTTTATCCTAATTAATGATTATTGCTTTCCCCTGCGTGCCCAGCTGCTGCTCCTTGCCATTAGACTAAATTAAATGCTGCTGGGGAGCAGGGTCTCCATTCCTATACAGCGTGCCCTGATCCCGGGATGGCTCTTCCCCTGGGAGGGAAAACTGCTGTAGTTTAATGTTTTACAGCTATCAAAAATATTTCATGTGCTCCTCTCAGTCATCTACAGAGTGGACAGCTAGCAACCTGCAGGTACCCGAGCTGGGGAGGCTCTCATCCGTCTCACCTCTGTGTCCACCATCCCTTCCTACCCACCCCGTTATCCCTGAGGGGCTGCATAGTTGCAGCTGCCCCATCACCCAAACCTGAATTGTATGAGCTGCTCTAGGCACAGGGACTCCTGTATCTGAGTTGGTGCGGTGGGGATGGGGTCATTGCACCTGGGCAGATGTGGAGGGTCCCCTGCATGGGAGGGCTGCAGGAGTCCCTGGGCAGCCAGGGGGGAGGGCACCGGGCTCGCTGAGGGACGTGCCAGAGGGACATGCCACACATTGTGGCTGGCCATCTTCTGCAACTGGAGGAATTCTATTTGGCTGCAAGCTTACAACTCATCTCCTGCCTTCTTTCACGTGGGTTCCCAACAAAAGTGACTGGAGCCACCCCAGGGCAGTGATGCCGGTACGGAGCACCCACTGTGCCGCTGGGGACGCTGCCAGTTCAGTGGGACTGAACGGGGTGCTGGCTTGGGTAACAATCTGTAATTCACTAATTTTCATTTAAATTGAGCTTTGTGCTGCTTAGATGAGGGAACGTATTAAAGCCAGCGTGGCTGATGTTTTTTAAATAAATTCCAAGATGAATTCCACACATATCCTGCATTAATGTGGAAGGTGGAGATAGAGGCCAGGGTGAGCTGAAGCAGAAAGTATACTGTAAATTGAAGCTTGGCATTGAATATAAATGGCAAAGGTTGCTGACTGCCAATAACAGTAAATCAGGTTCGAGCAGCACGTGGCGATAAGGCTGCGAGATGGATTGCCTTTTGGCCGGAGCTCACCCGGTCAGGAGGACAGCTCGGGGCCCAGGTGGCAAAGGGGATGGTCGCTCACCCCAACCAGCAGCTCCCGGCGGGTGAGGAGCCTGCGAGGTGCCCGGGCAGGGGCTGGAGGGCCTGACAGGGAGCAGCTCCTCCTGTCCCACAGTGCAGGGGGAGCTGAGACCCAGCCCTGCTTGCATGGCTCGACACCGCGTCTGGGGCTGGAGGGCTCAGGGTTGTTTATGTTATGCGCTGGCTAACTTGCTTGGGAGGTAATGGAGATAATTAATATTTCCTTTCTGACTGAGCTGTAACTATGCTGCCACGGGATTCCTGTGCAGGACAAAGTCCAGGGAATTTTCTCCACGGGCTGGCAGCCGACTCCTGGAGGGAGCAGGGCTTTGCAGAGCTCTGCCCTGGGGCATCGCCCCTCCCGTTGCCGTGGAGCAGCCAAAAATTATGCCCCAAACATCTGTCTGCTTACCTGCTCCCTTGGCAAGCCAGCACAGCCTCGCAGGACCCCAGCCTCTCTGGGGCAGAGACTTGGCTTTACCAAAGGCAATTCCCAGCTGCCTTCACCCACCGGAGGAGGAGACATTACCAGTGATAAAAACTACACCATCCATCCCGCCGCCATACGCACGCTGGGGCAGTGGCTGGGATCCATCTGCCCTGTGTCCCCAGCGTCCTTCCCCCGTCTCCCCTAGGTAGCACGGCAGTTAGACTGGGGAGCCAGGAGCTGGCATAGGGGCGACGGGCGCCCCAGGATGCTGGGTCCCCAGGGAGCCGCAGCTCCCGTCGCAGGGAGGGCATTGCAGCTGTTGGCAGGGGTTTATCTGAGTGTGTGAGTGTGGGGAAGAGCTCATCTGCTGCAGGGTGAAGGAAATCACTTGGGTGAGCTGCTTCGGCCTTCGAGGAGGGCAGCCAGTGGGCTGAGAAGCCGATTGCAATGTGTGCCACGCAGCCTCGGCAGTGCCAGCACTGGAAACCCTTGGGCTGCAGCTTTGTCAGCCCGGCGTGTGCTGCAGCTTCCCTGGGACCAGCAACGTGGCTGGCAGCAGAAATAAACTGCAGTTTGGGGGCCTGGATGAAAACTGGTGAGTGCGGGACTCCCAGGCTGGCCAGACCATTGAAGTGGGATTGCGCAGATGCTATCCTTCCCGAGAGCACTTCAAAAGCACCAGGAGACTTCAGAGCTCTGCAGCTGGCCTTTACGGAGGGCAGAAACCCAGCAGTGTGAGTGCTGTGAAAAGGAGAGCTCACAGCCTGCTGGGTACAGGAGAACAGAAATTAAACGGTCAGTCTGGGGGCACCTCGCCTGCCCAGACATCGGGCATGCAGGAGGCTGACGGGAGGAAGCGGTGCTGGGAGAGGCTGGTCAGTGGGTCTGGGAAGCCAGGAGCTCCCTCGCCCATCCCCGCTGGGGCTGCTCTGCCCTCTCCTCACGAGCCCAGCCCAGGGCTCTCCCAGCTGCTGCCAGCTGTGGCCCCACTGCAGGCGCTCTGGGCATGCAGGGGAGATGCTGCTTTGCAGCAAATGCGGCCTCCTGCCATGGCAGGAATTTTAAGTGTCTCTCCTGAGGACATGCCACGTGCGCAGGGAGGAGCTCCCTGTACCCCTCCAGTGGGAAGATGCGGGGAGTTAAGGAGTTTCTGAGGCTTTTGCTCTCACAGCCAGCCCGTGTAGGGAAGGGTAATTTGTATCTGCAGCGAGAGGGGAGAGAAGGAAGATGACCACACAGAGACAGTTTGAGAAATGAGAAGACAGACCAGAATGTTTTTATAATGAAGAAGGAACCTGTGCAAAATTGTTTTCGATTAATCTGCAGCTAACTGAGCTCATTAAATTGAAATTATTTCATACAGGGCCACGAGAGAGCGCCTGCAAAAAGCTGTGTTAGAGAACAGGGAGGTATCAAACCCTGCAGTGCTGGCAAAGTTTGGCCTCAAGCAGGAGACAGGAGTGGGATGTCGGCTGCCTGGCCCTTGCTCAGCCTGCTGTCCTGAGCAGGGCTGCCGGTGGGAGGATTGGCAGCATTGGAGCGGGGCACTCCGGGACACCCTTGTGATAAATAACCTGAGGGGGCACCTCCTGCCCACCCCTTCTCACAGTAGCTGCTGTGCTGCCGGACCCTGTGCTGCCATGCTCAGCCTGGCACCAGGCTCCCCTGCGTTTCAGCAGTAGAGTGAGCTGTGTAAGCACAGCCAAGTTCTGCTGCCCTCGGGCAACACAGTCCCCGTCACCCAGTGTTTGTAAAGCATTCAGGCATGCTGGGCTGCCTGGTCCGCGTGGGAGGGAGGGTGACCTTCTGACAATAGCCAGACGTAACAGGATGACTCAAAAATGTACAGGACGCATTGAGTATATGGGTCTTAATTTAGTCCTTTTTGTCACTTCTTGTTTCAATCTCGGCCTCAACTGGATTTAGCTGTTTCTGTAGGTTTTTCCTGAGGCAGCTGAAGAAAAGGAGCAGCAGGAAAACGTTGGAGCTCCCCGCACCTGCAGGAGAGCAGGCAGGAGGACTGCTGGGCTTGCTGTCCCCGCTCTGTCCCCCTGACACTGCCAGCGCGGGCCTGGGTGGCCGATGCTCAGCCCAGTCCCACCTGGGGTCCAGTCCTGGTGCGGCTCTGCAGCCTGGGGTGCTCCTCTTGCTGTGGGCAGGGGGTGGCAGGTGGTGGGTCCCTGTGCAAAGGAGCAGAAGCTGCAGATAATTGCCTGCTCAGGAATTGCCCAGAGTGGTTCTGCAGCCCCAGGAAAGGACTGTGATTGATGGCAGCCGAGGCAGGATGACAGCTCTCGCTAACCAGACCTGAGGATCTGAACTGGCTCCAAGTTCCTTGTGGAAAACCAGCCAGACCAGGGTGCTCCGTGCAATGCTTGGCTGTAGCACTGCCTCCTCAAAGGCAAAGCAGCTTCAAGGTTACACATGCAGAAATCTGCGTGGCTTAGCATCAGTACTAATCCCACGTCTGCTCCTCAGGAACAAGTCCTGGTTTTGTAAAAAGTATCCCCCAAATCGTCACTGTCTGCACTCTCTTCCCAGACTGGGTTTTGCCTTGACAGCAGCCTAATTCCTCTGACCTGGAGGATTATTCCAGATTTATGCTGGGATGTGAGAAAAACCAGGACTGATCAGGCCCAGTGGGAACAACAGAAGGCAAATCCCAGCTGTCTTCCTAACGTGTCCCTAATAATTAAAACCTTTTAACATGATAATTTTGCAAACGGATTTATCTCAAATGGGTCTGACAACCAGTCTGCTCGTGGAAATTCATCCTCCCAACGCCAGCCTGGAGGAATCCACAATACGGGGGTTTTTATGATGGTGAGTCCCAGCCCTCTTGGCTTGCTGGTGCCTCCCCCAAGGAAGCAGCAGCCAGTCTCAGGCACTTTGGATCCATGGGGTGGGAATGGCCCCAGTGCCTCCCGGGTTTTGGGTGGGCAACTCTCAGCCTGCAGAAGGTGTTTTTCTCTTCCAGGAAACAATGAGCATTCACTGAAACTCTGTGGAAGTGCCATTGCCTCTGCTCCTTGAGGATCAATTTCCACTCTTATCACCACAGTAATGCTCTCTGCGAGGCAATATGATTTTCTTCTATGTAAACAGCAATAACTTCAGAATTACTCAGGAAAGACAGAGACCTCAAGAGATGTTTAAATTACTGGCTATCTCATTAATCAAACACAAATGCAAGACTAGCAAAGGCTCTAGTTGCTGAGCTGGAAAATGCTTGAATTCATTTATTGAGACAGCAGGGAAAAGCGGATGGCTGCCAAGGACTGGGAGGTCCGAGAGCTGGGAGGTGACCGTGCTGATGTGCAGCTCTTGCTGCAGTTGTTTCCGGAGGCTCCGGAGCCTCTGCTGGCCCCAGTGCCAGGCTCCTGCACCAGTGTTTGCTCCTGCCTCTCCCTGAGCTGAGCTCAGCCCTTCAACCAGAGGGAATCCGAGCGCAGGTGTTGGGCAGCCGCCCCAGGAGCTAGGCCCAGCGTCGCCCACAGAGCTGCTCTGCTTGGGATTTTTGCACCATTTGCCCAGATCAGCGGGAGCACTGGCACGAAGGAGCTGGGATGCGTCTCCAGCCATGAGAGCTGTAGCAAGGCTGTGCCATCTATCCTCCCGGGTTGCCATGCCAACGAAGAGGAGACAAGAACCGATTTAATTTGCAGAATCACCCTCTTGACACAAAATCCAAGCAGCTTGTGAGGAGTAGGATCAAAGATGTCAAGGGAGCAGGGAGAGATTCTCCATGCCTCTCTGCATCCAGTGCATGGCTGTGTTTCATCTCCCAGAAAGGTCTCTGACTCCTCTTCTGCAGAGCTGGAAATACAAGAGCCAGATACAAGCCCATGGAAGGTCAGCTGGCTAGTCTTCAGAAAGCAGCTGGGAACCCAGTGGATATCTCAGCACAAAATACATCAGCATGCTGCTTTGATATGGTATGGCTGGGTCACAAGGAGGGAGCACTGTCCCAAGGCATGGAAATGCCTTCACCTCAGATTCTCCTTCCCCGTTGTAACACGAAGGGGGAGAGAAATGGTGGAAATTGCAAAGCCGTTTCTGCTCTTCACCCTCTTCTTTTCATGCTTGAATCTAGCTGGGACTGTAGATGATGAAGACTCAGCATCATTCCTCTCTGACCAGTTTCTGTCTGGAATTGCAACCCAAGGAGGCTCTTTCCTTAGAAAGATGTCCAAAGATAAGGGCCAGACACAACTGCCTCTACTGCACGTCTTGCTCAGTAGCTGATAGTATGCATGTAGCACAATATAATGTCTGGCCATCCCTGGAGCCCTCCAGGTCTGCCTTTCTGGCTGCATATCATATTTGTACCATACAAACTGACACTGGAGACACCAAGAGCTCCATGCTGTGCTGCCAGGAGCAGGGCATCCCCAATGTTGTTCCACGGTCAGAATGACCTGTGCAGTGGGGAGCAGGACACAGGGTTTCCTGTGCCAAGTTTCCTTGTGCCGAGCTGCAGGGATCCACACACAGTGAGGTCATAGATGTAAAAAAGAAAAATTATTATTTCCTCAAACATCTTGTGGTGATGCTCCATCTTCCTCTGCAGCAGCCTCCACTCCATCCTTCCTCTCCATCTCTGTGCATTTACCATTCTGTGCACTCTGCTCTAACCCAGGTTAAAAACTCATTAAGGACAGCCTGCCACCAGACGTGTTTTTGGTGTGCCCAGCAAGGGGCTGAGCTTCTGCCTGTGGTTCTTCCATGCCAGTGTGATGGATGTGATAAACAAGAATAACGGTGGACACAGTGTCCTTAACAACAGCACAACATTTAATTCTGTGTTCCTGCTTCAGCCTCTGATGTAAAATCTGAAGAAATATAGATTGCTCTTGGAAGGGATTTTTGAGTTTTCACAGCTATCTGGAGCACCCGGGATCACAGGATCTGGCCAGATTATCTCAGCAGTGGACTGCCATCATCACCAATCAATATCCCAAATTACCTCTTCATACTGAAGGTGCTTTGCTAATTTTCATGGATCCCCTGCATTTCATGCCCTTGGTGTCCTGTCATGCACTGATAGTTTTAGTCCACAAGCTAGAGTGCAATATGCTTATGAGTAATAGCATCTTATTGGAGTGTAAAGATCTTCCTATTTCACTGATTTATCCTGCACTTAAACTAATTCAAAATTCACTTACTTCAAAAGTACTGGAAGCAAAATGCTCTCTGTAAATAGCCTAGCTTTTTCTAAACTGATATCGCTGAAAGGGAAGACAGAATAACTTGCACTATCTATTTTCTCTTGGAGGTAGCATCACTGTATTATTTTGACTGTTTTCCATAACGAGGGCCATAGTTGATTCTTCGCTGTAAAAGAGGCTTATGTGCTGGCAAGGACTATTTGACCTTTATACCTGAATCTTTAGAAACTCTGCTCACATGAATCTGAAGTTTGTTTAAGCAGCTAGTTAGGCAGCCACTTTGTTTTCAGTTCACTGCACGGTGGATTTCGGAATCACAAAATGCCAGATATCCAAATCCAGTCCCCTTGCTTTGGCATTGTGGGTTTTTTTTACTTTTCCTTTCCTCAAACATTTCAGATACTCTTTCAAGTTTATGAGCTGTCACTTCTCACATCATAGAAGAAAAACTGAACCCGGCCAGGAGTGGTCGCATTGCTCAGCTGCGACAGAAAGCTGCACAGCTGGAAATGTGGAAACGGGGACCGAGGCAGGGGATGCGAAGGCAAGCGCTGGGCCCCAGCACAGCTCCTGCCAACGACAGGACGGGGACAAGGAGAGCAGGGTGGGAAATCCTTGCAGCAAAAGGGTCCAATGATCCCTGCATAGGCATTTCCAGTTCTGTCCTCCACCCTTTCCCTGCCGTGTCCTGAGCCCCTGGCAGGAGGCAGCAGCCTTTCCTTCTCGGTCACTGCCTCCAGTCTGGAGCCAGCCCAGGAGCACCCCACATCCCCCCTGTAGATTTAAGAGGTCCTGGGGACTGAGCTAGTGCCACAGCAAGGACAGCACTGGACCATGCTGGCCATCTCGTTAGCAGTTGCTGGAGGGAAGGGTTGGAGACACAGATGGGTGATGAGGGCTGCTGCGGGTGGGCAGCGTGCTCCTGCTGCTGGGGTCCTGGCAGAACCTGGGGATCACTGTCTCCCAGTGAGGCCAAGCCCTGCTGTTCCAAGCTGGTGGGTACCAAGGGAGAAGAAGGTACAGAGAAGAGCATGGTCGAAGTGCAGCAGCCCAGGAGATGCAAGTGCAGCCCTGCTGTGCTTCCTCAAGAGGACGCAATTTGGGGCAGCATGGGCTATTTCCCTGTGGACTGTGCACTTTAGCTGTAGATAATGCCCTGTCCTGACATGCAGTGACACAAGCTCATGAAAGTCAGTCACTTGGCACACTGCAGGGGTTTTCTGCTCCCAGATGAAGCCAAATGTTTTACATGAGTCAGTTCTACCTAGAAATCACACCTACAGCTAGACTAAATTACAGGCTGAATACATTTACTGTATTCTGGCACAGCAGAGGACAAGCTCAGGTTGCAAAATTTATCAGAGGGTTGCATGCAAATTGCTGAATGGGTGGCAAACACCCATTTTGTTTCCTGGTCCTTTTCTTAATCCCTTGATATTCTGTACTCCAGAGCAGGACTGCTCCATCACTTGCAGCTATGGGGTGTGAACTGTCATCACCAGGGAATGCTTTCAGAGGCAGGAGTCCTGAGTACTTGTGGGCAAGAAGGGTTTCATTTGAACTAAACTATCCAAAAAGCTCTGGCTCCCTTCCTGCTTCCTCTCTTCTCTGTTGCCTCTAATAAAGGCTCAGATGCTCTGAGACACCCACAGGGGAGGTACAGTGACTGTCTCTCCCTTCCACCTCTGTGGGATGTTCTGGTGGTGGGGAGGATTGCATCCCACCACCAATTTTGGCAAGCACTGGCAATGTCACCTCACTCTTCTGTGGTGGGCAGTGAAGGAGGGGTAACAGGAACTGGCTCTGTGCCGCAGCCAGCTCCCAGGAGGTCTTGGGCTGTCTGCGGTGCTGCTGGCCAGGTGATGCTCTGATCCCACACCAGCAGCTAGCTGGTAGCTGGATGATGATGAAACAACAGACAGGGTTGTAAAATTTAACATCTCAACAATATTTCTAACATGAGAGAACAAAAACTTCTCATTTTTGATAGAGAAGAAATTACTTCAGACTTCACTAAATGCCATCCCAGACAACATTAACTGCTATCTTGCTCAGAGCCCGCTGTCTAGTTGGTCGTATAAGGCGTGGAGCATAGTTCATTTCCCCACTTGAAATTCAGGTATTATTTGTGTCACAGCAGTTAGGGACACATCAGCAGAGGTTTCTTTTTCTAGACTATAGAAGATACCAGAACCAAGGAAGGCAGATGTGGTATCAAAATCTAGTAAATGAACAGTCATGATCATTTATTAATTCTATTTCAATCCCAAGTAAAATAATTCAAAATCCTAAAAGAAAGACTCCCTAAGCAGTCAAGAGAGCAGAGCCCCACAGAGTAGGTGGCATGGGTGTTTCTGAAGAATAAATCTTAGAGGGAACATGCTGGGTACCTCGTTACCAGGCAGAGAGTGATAAATTAGGCAGCTCACAGAAGAGCTACAGAAATGATGAGGGAGGTGGAGGATCCATCTAATGAGCAGAGATTAAATGACTGAAATTGGCAAGGCTTGGCTGAGTGGCAAGTGAGGAGGGGAGGAAGAACCGTGTAGGGAAGGGAAAGGATGAGTAAGAACGGATGATTTACAGAGACTCACGCTGGGCATTGCTCCTGCCAGCAAAGGGCAGTAGATAACAGGCAGGTCCTGGGAAGCCTCATTGCTGGGTCCCTGTAAAACCTGGTGATGATTCGGGGAGGCAACTCTCTACCACAGCAGTAGGGTGAAAGCCCTCCCGGCTGAGCACTCACTACTGCCAGGGCTAAGCCACGCAGCGATGAGCAGCAGATGCCATAAGGTGTCTGTGGCTGTCCCGCACTATGAGATCAGAGACATCAGGTGCTGTGCCGTGTCCGGGGCAGCGCAGGGGAGTTGCAGGTTATGACGCAGAATCAGGTTCTGGTGCCGGTACAGGTTTGTCAGCTCTAGTTTAACAGTTTAAACTGGCAGCACTGCTGGCTACCAGAAGGTCTTCCGCAGAGAAGGAATGAAGTGAGTGAGGTGACAATGTCTTTGCTCCATGGCCCAAGCATCAGTGTGCGATGGAGAGAGAAAGCATTTCGGCTGTTAGGGCTCTGGGCTGGGGCTCAGGGGGAGCTGCACCTCCTCGGACACAGGGCTGCAGAGGCTAGGCTGGCCGTTCCCTCTCCAGGCAGCCTATGCGATTGCTATGGTAACACATGAGGAGCACCTCGGAGCTTGGTGTGAGCCAGCTACCCGAGGTGGAGCTGGGAGGCTGGCACAACTGTGCTGATTCAATGGCATCTCGCCATAGACAGTCATCCCTGGCCCACGAGCAAGCGCAGGAGATGTCCTGCATTGGAGGGGGTGATGCTCTGCAAGGCTGCAGCACAGTGGCCCAGCACACTCCTCAGGCAAGGAAGCCGCCCAGCCAGTGCGTTCTTCTCCTGCAGTGGACCATGCAGCCAGTGAAGGGCATTTTAGAAAGCACGGTGTATGTTGGCAAAACACTTCTAATCCGGCCTCCTGATGCAAAGCTGGCAGCAGGCCGTGCTGCGGATGAGCCGTATCCAAGGCCCTGGGCTCTATGCTGTTTGGCAGGTACGTCCCACTCCTTCCCAGTTCAGGATTTGCCCCAGCGCTGTAGACACTCTTCCAGCACCACATGAGCAGGGCACCAGGAGCGATGGCGAGGTGGAGAGGCCAGGTGGTCTCCTGGCTGTCCTGCTAATCTCTCACCCTTGGCTGGCTGGCTGCATGATGTCACGATGGCTCAGAATGAGCTCACCGCAGCCAGCAGTGTTGCAGTCCACGTCAGCGGCCAGAGACGTGCACAGCTCACACTGCCCTGGAGGCAGCCCTGTCCGCAGAGCTGCAGCGTCAGCAGCCGGGGCCAGGTCTCTGCGTGATGTGCTACCAGCCCCTGCGAGCCTCTGGCCCTGAGCACCGACACACAGCAGGGCTATGCTGCAGCCGCAGCAGGGCTGGGATGCGGACAATGTGCCTTCCAAGACTGGGATCAAAGTCACTTTGTGACCACAGGTGGATCAGTTCCTCCCTCCCTGCCTTGGTTTCCCCTTCTGTAGCCAAGCAATAATGTACTCAGCCACCTTACAAATATGAGGTGGCTTCTTCTCTGCAGCTGCTGCCTTCCCCTTTCCTACCATCATCACTACTTCAGCACAGGATGGAGACAGCCAGCTAACACTGTGTTCAGCGTGGCTTTGCCATGTCATCCTGTCACGCCATCAGCGAAGGACCTCATTCTGCAAGAGCCGAGATTAGAACAGGAGATTATCTCCTGATTATGTGCAGATAGAGCCACTCACCCACTTCCACTGAGTAAGTTCATGACAGATGGGATAGGTCCCGCAATACCCTTCCTACAGGGAGAACAGCCTGCTCCCATGCTTAACAGTGAGACTGAGGGCAGCTGTGAGGGGAACTGGAGGCTTCGGCCCTGAGCAATAACTCACTTGCAGAGTAGGAGCAGGTTGCTCAGCAGCAGTGGGAAGTCTGAGCCTCTGGCCATGGCACGACCTCAATGTGCAGCCCCCCTTAGCGGGACACTCCTCAGGCTGAGCCCTGGGAAGCCTCGCTGCTTGGGGCCATGTCTCTGGGGGTGCCAGCAGCCCCAGGCTGGGCTTGCTGTGAGCGTGCTGGCCGCAGCCTTCGTGATTCTCCATCCGCATCTCCTGCGGACAGGCTCCTTGCTGAGGAGAAGCAAGGCTGGCTCTCCCCATAGTGCTGCACGGATCCAGGTCAGCAGCAGGCTGCTTGTAGGAAAAGCGAGGGGGAGGAGGCAGAGCCCCAGCCCTGCAAGCACAGGGAGGATTAGAGGGAGCAGATATGTAATTCAGGTGTTCAGCAATGGAAGGAAAATTCCTGGCTTCAATCTTTTCACAGCTTTCCTAAGGGCTGGCTTATCAAAACAGTGACAGCAGAAACAACAGAGCCCAGAAGCCGTTGCTTCCCCCAGCGTTTGCCACAACCTCTCCCATTGCTCATACGGCTGGAGCCAGGGGCCTTTACGATCTTTGGCCATGCGGAGGGTACAGAAACAGATTTTAAGGGCTGGTGGGGCCTTGAGGGACCATCTAGTTCATTCCTATGCCTGTGTCACCCGTGACTGCCCCTTGTCTAACCTCTTCTATTGCCTCTGCCAGCATGCACCTCTCAGACTGAATGCCTTTCCCTCTGGCTATGTTTTCAGGACTATTCACTGTATAAATCACGTACCACAACATATTTGTGGCACATACACTTTTCCAAGTCTAAGAGCTGTTCCCTTTTTTATAGCAACTGTGAACAATGCATCAGTGAAACAGGGGGTTTGGTTTCTGAGCAGCTTGCCCACTGACGCTCTTCTTCCACCTTTTGTTAATTTTAGGCAAGGAAGATGGATGTAGGTTCCTAGGCTGTATAGTTTAGATCACAGGAGCCACTACTAAAAGCCATCAGAACAAACACTTATTCTAAACTTGAAGCTGTTCCCATGAATGCGAAAATGTTTTGACAGCGTGGAATGCCACTGCAAAACATCTTGAGTGCCTTCTTGGACTAGAGTTTCAATGTCATTGCATTTTTACTGTTTATTTTCTATTCAGTATATATTTACAAACTTCATTCATTTCCTGAAAGAGGTAGAGCACCATGTGACTTAATCTACCTCTTTTCAAGGTGTTTCACTGCTTCTGATGACAAGTAAATAATGAGAAGGAATTATGGGAGGTTAACCTCTGAAGTTTTCTGAAAAATATATTTCTAGTGTTTGTAGAAGTCAGGAAATAAAGGTGATAATCTCTGGAAGCTTACTTCTTAGCAGAAGCAATAATTGGGATAGCAGGATGTAGAGATTCACAGGCCAGAGACTTTCGCACAGGGACCGCATCCCCAGCTTACATCTTGGTCCAGTAGGACCATTTCTTTCAAAAGACTTCAGGTCACAGCGTAAAGCCTTCCAAGAGAAGTAACCTGCCATATTCATTCACAAATTATTGCAAAAGGCAATTACCGTCCCTGTTAAAACACACTTCTCATTTCACTCAGATGTGTCTAATTCCAGCTTCCCATCAATGGGTCTTGTTAAGCCTTTGATAGATTAAAGAGCCCTTTCCTGTCAGAGGTCATCTTCTCAGACTGGTGCTTGTGAATCACAACAGGAGCGTAGAACTGGAAGGGACAGCTTGGGCCATCAAATCCCATTCCCCTGCAATTGCTGGCAACCATGTTATAAAGTCCATTTCAAACTCAATCTTAAAACTAATTGCATGCTTTGCCCCCAGTACTTCTCTCAGGAATCTGTTCCCAAACAACATTTCTCCTGCAGTTAGAAACCATCTGATTTCCAGCCAAAATGTATTTGTGCCAATTCATACCTCTTTGTTTTTGTGCCAGCACTGCCTATTATCTGAGGCCATTTTCCTCCTTCCTTGGTGCTCATCTGCTTGTGCGTTTCAAGAGCAGGAATACGCTCCCCAGCCCTCCTCTCGCTTGGCTAAATATGCCTAGGTCCCCTCAGATGGGGTCTTCAGTCAGGAGGTTGTCCTTGGAGTCTGGCTCTGCCCCTGTTCCTCTCCCAGTTTATGTTCCTGGAACAGAGGTGATGATGAGAATGGTGGACATTCCCATGTCTAAACAGTGAATGAGCCAACCCTCACCTGTCCCTGCCTTGGAGCAGAGTTCTGCTTCCCCTTCATGAGCCAGGCCACCAGCCTTTGCACAGTCGAACCAGGCATGAGAAACCCTTGTGCTGCTTGGAGGTGCAGCAACATCTCAGAAAGGGCTTTCCAGTCTATTATGTGGGAAAACCAGCTCTAATTAGAGCCTTGCATGTGCAGAGTCAGGCCCTACCAGCTGGTGCAGGGAAGGGGTCCCAGCTGCCTGCTATGACTTATTGTCACACATCCCCATAACCAAGATTTTGGCACAAATCTCAGCGCTGCTGTCCCTTTGGAGATGAGAGCATCACAGGCATGTCCCCCAGGCTGGGACAGCCACAAGTCACACTAAATGATGGGCACTTAGCAGAAACTGCATCTTAGGGGACGCTGCTCCATGGCTGCCCACTACAGAGTTCTTCTACCTTTCTCCAAAGCAACTGGTCTTGATCCCTGCCAAAATTTGGGGCATGAACTAGATGATCCACCAGACTGACCTATCCTGGCAATTCCCATGCAGGGCTAACAGCATCAGTTGGCCTCGCTAGACTGACACTTACTGAATGCTTGGGAAGCACTCTTACTGCTAATTAATGTGAATAGAAGTGTGCAGGTAGGCAGTGTAAATACATAAGCCTTTAAAAGCAGAACTGTCAAATAAAGCGTTCCACTCCATCAGCTCCTATTCATCTACTGGCTGAACACCACCAGACACTTGGATAACACTCCGATCTGCTCATGGATGATTTTGACATCCATACAGGAGAAATACACATTCTATGATGAATAAAAAGAGTCAGAGCCCAGGCAGCAGGCATTTAAGGCTAAACCATTTGTTTTAGAGGGCTTTACATTCTGGTTGTAAAATTTCCTCTGGGCTGGAAGCTGATGCCCTAGAAGAAATAGTCTTTCTGTTATGTATGATTTGCCTGCAAATCCTATTAGTCTTCTGTGCAGCACATCATAGGGGAAGAGATACAAGGATGTCAAACGAGGCCATTTTGCTAAGCACTGCAGTTTAGATGTGTGCTCGGTATAAGGAAGACCAAAGCACTGTGACTCTTCATTAAATGGTGTCTATTTTGAGGTTTATCTTATATTTGTGGAACTGAAAACAATTTTTTTTTTTTTTTTTTTTTTTTTTTTTTTGGTGTGATGTTGGGAAACTCGAGAGCAGACTTGTTGATGCCAGCAGACTCACTGTGGGTTCTCCAATTTGGAATAAATGTTGTCTTCATGTATGGGGAGGATTCATGTCTCTCAAGGTAGATCGATACATATTAAAACAATTATGTGAAAGGACACATATATGAGCTAAGCAGGGCAGCAGAGCGAACCCACTCTGCTCAGGGCTTCCCAAGAATGTCAGTCTGTCCCCAGTCCTGCAGCATGTGCTCCTCCCCACCATGACCGAAACTGCACCTAACTTGGGATTTTTGTTTAAGGTTCAAGTCTGATTGCTAAATTTGCAGCAACCTTTCTGTGGGCTCCGCAGAGCTCTAGGGAACGCCCCCAGGCCAAGCGCCTGCTGCCTGGCCACAGGCTGTACAGCCTCCCTTGAGCACCGGGGCAGGAAGCTGTGAGTGAGGGATGCGAGGCTTTGCTTCTGTCAGTTCAAGTTAGTCCCTTAACATTCACATTACCGTAATGCAGTTGAAAACGAATCTACGAGTTACAGGAAATGATTTACAGGACACAAGACACTGCATTTCAGAGGTCTCATGTGTACCATAAAAAATATATTATGAAGGAATAATCTCTATCGGAACTGTAGCTGCACAGAGAGAACACATGTCCAGCTGAGAGCAGTATTGAGCTTTTGTTCATTATGGGAAAAGTCTGTGCTCTTCCTCTTTTTCAATGAATATTTTTCTCAGCTCTGGGTATCTACTTAATATTGGCACTTAATTTTTTTTTTCAAATGTTGCTTTTGCCATGAGACCAAGCATAGTTGAGACTCCAATGGCATGTTGCTCTGGTGGAGTTTGCAGTCCTGAGGGATATGGGACAGGTGAAGAGCAAAGTCAGGACCCTGAATTTTAGGAAAGCAAAATTCCAGCTCTTCAAGGAGTTAGTCAATAGGACCCCCTGGGAAAATGCCCTCAGGGACAAGGGAGCAGAACAGAGCTGGCAGATCTTTAAGGATGCTTTCCATAGAGCACAAGAGCTCTCGATCCCCAGGTGTAAGAAATCAGGAAAAGAAGGCAGGAGACCAGCATGGCTGAGTCAAGATGTGCTGGTCAAACTAAAGGGCAAGAAGGAAATGCACAGGCAGTGGAAGCAGGGACAGGGATCCTGGGAAGAGTATAGGGATGTCACCCGACTGTGTAGGGATGGGGTCAGGAAGGCCAAGGCATGGCTGGAGCTGAACTTGGCAAGGGATGCAAAGAATAATAATAAGGGCTTCTACAGGTATGCCAGCCAGAAAAGGAAGGTCAAAGAAAGCGTACCCGTCCTGTTGAACAAGACTGGCAAACTGGTAACAAGGGATGGGGAGAAGGCTGAGGTTCTCAACAATATTTTTGCCTCAGTCTTCACTGGCAGTCTCTCTTCCCACATCTCTCGAGTGGATGGACTGCAGGATGGGGACTGGGGGAGCAAAGTCTCTCCCACTGCAAGAGAAGATCAGGTTCAGTGACCACCTGAGGAACCTGAACATGCAGAAGTCTATGAGACCTGACGAGACGCATCCCAGAGTCCTGAGGGACTTGGCTGATGTAGTTGCCAAGCCACTCTCCATGATATTTGAAAAGTCATGGCAGTCAGGTGAAGTCCCTGGTGACTGGAAAAAGGGAAAAGTTGCACCCATTTTTAAAAAGGGGAGAAAGGAGGACCCTGGGAACTACCAACCTGTCAGCCTCACCTCTGTGCCTGGGAAGATCACGGAACAGATCCTCCTAGAAGCTATGCCAAGGCACATGGAGGACAGGGAGGTGATTCGAGACAGCCAGCATGGCTTCACCAAGGGCAAGTCCTGCCTGACCAACCTAGTGGCCTTCTATGTCAGAGTGACTGCATCAGTGGACAAGGGAAGAGCTACGGATGTTGCCTATCTGGACTTCTGTAAGGCCTTTGACACAGTCCCCCACAACATCCTTCTCTCTAAATGGAGAGATACGGATTTGGTGGGTGGACTGTTTGGTGGATGAGAAGTTGGTTGGATGGTTGCCTCCAGAGGGTAGTGGTCAACAGCTCAATGTCCAGATGGAGGCTGGTGACAAGTGCTGTCCCTCAGGGGTCCGTATTAGGACCAGTACTGTTTAATACCTTCATCAGTGACATAGACAGTGGGATTGAGCACACCCTCAGCAAGTCTGCAGATGACACCAAGCTGAGTGCTGCAGCTGACATGCCTGAGGAATGGGATGCCATCCAGAGGGACCAGGACAAGCTCAAGAAGTGGGCCCATGTGAACCTCATGATGTTCAACAAGGCCAAGTGCAAGGTCCCGCACCTGGGTCAGGGCAACCCCTGGTATCAATACAGGCTGGGGGATGAAGGGATTGAGAGCAGCCCTGCTGAGAAGGGCTTGGGGGTACTGGTGGATGAAAAGCAGAACACGACCCAGCAATGTGCACCTGCAGCCCAGAAAGCCAACTGTATCCTGGGCTGCATCAAAAGCAGCGTGGCCAGCAGGTCAAGGGAGGGGATTCTGCCCCTTTACTCCGCTCTGGTGAGACCCCACCTGCAGTACTGCATCCAGCTGTGGGGTCCTCAGCACAAGAAAGACATGGACCTGTTGGAGCAGGTCCAGAGGAGGGACACAAAAATGATCAGAGGGCTGGAACACCTCTACTATGAAGAAAGGCTGAGAGTTGGGGTTGTTCAGCCTGGAGAAGAGAAAGCTCTGGGGAGACCTTATTGTGGCCTTTCAGTACTTAAAGGGGTCTCATAAGAAAGATGAGGACAAAGTTTTTAGTAGGGCCTGTAGCAATAGGACAAGGGGTAATGGTTTTAAACTAGAAGAGGGTAGACTAGATATAAGGAAGAAATTCTTTACTGTGAGTGTGGCAAGACACTGGCACCGGTTGCCCAGAGAGGTGGTCAATGCCCCATCCCTGGAAACATTCAAGGTCAGGTTGGACAGGGCTCTGAGCAACCTGATCTAGTTGAAGATGTCATTGCAGGGGGGTTGGACTAGATGACCTTTAAAAGTCCCTTCCAACCCAAACCATTCTATGATTCTATGCTCCCCACTGAGCTGGACACACTAACAGCAAGATTTGAAGCAATCCCTGGACTTCCCCTGTAAAATCTAGGCCATGGCTCGTCAGCTGAAGGAGCATGAGGGAGCTCCGCCAGCTCTCTCCCATCCAGCCCTTTCCCAGAGCACCTCTGCTTGATGGGATGCACAGCTCTGCAGTTTCCCAAAGCAGAGACTAGTGGAGAAGGTTCACTGCCTCCAAACACTGCTCCTGCTTGCGGGCAGGATGAGGTACCCAGCACTCACAGCCACACAGGGCTGTAAATGTACTCTGAATTTTTCCAGTGCTTGCTCAGAAGCCCAGCTGTGGCCCTTGTACGTGTTAACGTGCAGCTGCTCTGCAGCTTTTGCCACCTGGATCTGGTGCTGGGTGTTTGGGTGATGTGCAGCATTCAGATAGCGCTGGTGGTTTGGGGGTAGCAGTTCAGGTGCAAAAGGTTAGGTTGCTGCTCCTTCACTTGTGAGGGCTTTAGGAAATGACTGTGTTCCTCAATTCATCTCTGTATCATGGCAATGCCAGCACTGTTCTGCTGAGGGGGACCATGGTGGCCAGGATGCCAAGAGCTGTGTGATGTGCCCCAATGCCACAGGACAACACTTACGAGGGAGACACTCCTGGCAGACCCCAGAATGAGGGAGAGGAGGAAGCTGAGAGATACTAAAGCATTTCTTTCCCTCACAAAATCCTTGCTAAAGCCAAAGCTGAGAACTGGAGGTGGGAAGTGCCAAAATGTGGAGCTGGGGAGAGGTGGTGGCTGCTCCAGAAAAACTGTTAGGAGGGAGGCTCTCAGCCCCAGCCTGCTCCACCAAGGCTGGGGACAGAGTTCCTGGAAGAGCAGCATGCGAGGGTGCAATTGGCCTCACCTACTAGTGCAGCTCCTGGCACCTAAACTATGAACCCTCCACGCTCCAAATGGCCCTTAGCTCCACTGTACCGGCAAAGAAGCTACTGCCGGCCCCTGCCCACGGTCTGCCACCTCTCCTGTGAAACCTATCCACTCTGCTCCAGATCCTCAGAGGGCCAGAGCCAGGGGACCTCGGCCCTGCTGCATGGGGCCATCCCAGAGGACCCCTCTGGATGTTCCTCCCTGGGGAGCCGGAGGATTTGGGCAGGAGCTGTGGGCCGGGGGCAGCGGGGCGAGAGGGTGACAACACAGACCTTTGGGGTAGGCGGAGGGGAGCAGGTCGGGACAAGGGGTCAAGGAGCTGCGGCACGGTGCTTCCTGCTGAGGGAAAGGAGGATTCGTACAGGATAGCCGGCGCTGCCTCCCGCCCTTGGGGGCCCGTGCCCTCCCGGCGGCCGTGGGCGCTGCCGGGAGCTGGCTGCGGCCCAGCGGGTGGATCTGGGGAGCAGCTGGGCGGGCGGGGTGCGGGGCTGCTGGGGGCCGGCCCCAGCCCACCGGGGGCCAGCGGGGCTGCTGCCCCCGCCGGGGCTCCGAGCTCTCCCCGGCGCCTCCCGCGGGGCCGCCCGGCCGCTGCCCCGCTCCGCCCGGCGCGGCGCTCGGCGGGGCCCGGCGCGCTCCCTGCGCTCTCGGCGGCGGCGGCGGCGGGGGCGGGCCCTCCCCGCGCCGGGAGCGCGCTCCCGCCTCCCACCCGGCACAAAGTTTAGCGGCAGGAACTCGGGCGGCAACAGTGCGGAGCCGGCGGCGCCGGGGCGGCACCGGAGCGCAGCCGCGCTGAGCCCAGGCGCCCCGGTGCCCGGCGGGGGCCGGCGGCGACCGTGCCATGCGGGGCTCCCCCCCACCGGCGGCGGCGGGGCGGGAGGGCAGCGGCGCCCCATGCGGCTGGGGCGGCCGGGCGGCGGCTGACACCATGTGCGCCCGGTGCCCGGGGCGAGGAGCGGGGAGCAGCCATGTCCCCCCCCGCCCAGCCGGGGGTGCCGGGCGGGCGCGGCTCTAAGGTGCCCCCGGCGCGGAAGCTCCTCTGCATGTGCAGCCTCTCCCTCTGCCTCACCTACCTGTGCTACAGCCTCATGGGGGGGGGGCACCGGCCCGGGCGCCCTGCGCTCCCCCGCCGCCCTCCCCGGCACCGCGGCCCCCGGGGCCCCGCGCTCCCCCGCCGCGCTTCCCGGCACGGCGGCGCCGGCGGCCCCGCGCTCCCCCGCCAGCCCGCCGGGCAGCGGCTCCGGCGCCCCGGCCCCCTCCGCGGCTCCGACGCGGGCCTCCAACGGCAGCCGGGAAGGCGCGGCGGGCGCCTGGCCGCGGACGCCGCTGGCCCCCGGGGAGGTGATCACGGCGCAGAGCGGAGCCTTCGAGAGGGACCCGCAGGAGTCGAGCACCACGGACGAGGAGCTGAGCCGGGCCGGCAGCCCGGGGAGCCGCGGCGGCGGCGGCGGCAGCACCACGCCGGACTACGGGGAGAAGCGGCTGCCGCAAGCCCTCATCATCGGGGTGAAGAAGGGGGGGACGCGGGCGCTGCTGGAGGCCATCCGGGCGCACCCCGACGTGCGCGCCGTGGGCACCGAGCCCCACTTCTTCGACAGGAACTACGAGAAGGGGCTGGAGTGGTACAGGTGAGGGTGCGGGCCCGCGGGCGCGGACCGCGGCGGGAGGATGCGTGTCCGTGCGCGCCGGGGCGCGGGTCCCCGGTGCCCCCCACCCCCCCGCAGTGGCCCCGGTAGGTGGCTGGGCGGCGGGTGCCGGGGCCCCGGACGGTGGCGGGGGCCGCGGCGGGTCCCGGGACCGCGGCGTGGGGCCGCGGCAGGTGCGGAGCGCGACAGCCGAGCCGCGCTGTCAGGGCAGGCCGGGCGATCGCGTGGGTGCCTCGCCTGAGAGCTGCGGTGATTCAAAACGCGGCGTTCGGGGGGCGGGGGGGGGCAGAAAACGCGTAAAAAACATCCCCGTTCTGTCACCCCCGTGCAGAGAGCGCCTGAGCAGACCGCAGCAGTTCAGCTGCGCTTGGCGTAAAACACGTCTAAATAGGTCAGTAACTACTGAAATAAACAAGATTGTAAGTTGTTCCAGGTGGTGGTAGGGGCTTTGAAGTGAAGAAGGATGCCTGCTTTCATACAAGCTGCAGGGTTCACTTCACAAATAAGATTTACTCTTTATTCAACAAGTTCCACGTCAGAAAGTTTCTCCCATTGACAAGATCTAATTCTATCCGTGAAGAAGTCTCTAAATGTTGTTGTCTGACGTAGGGTAACATTTTAAAGGAATCTTATGCTGGAAGTCCTGATTATTAGAAAATACTGGACTGCGGGAATGAAGTGTTAAGTGCCCTGGCAGGTTTAGCAAATCAATGAATTGTGAGGGCTCAGGGTCTCTCTCTCCTCCCCCCCCCCCCCCCCCCCCCCAAAAGAATGCAGTACATCAGTGGAACTTGCAAATTACCAGTAGTTCTGTAGTTAAAAGCAACCCATACTAGTTTCTTCATAAGAAATATTATGCGGCTAAGCTGATGAAGTTCTGTCTTTTTATTGCACTTAGTATGGTAGCTGTTTAGCTGCTCTGAAAAGGAGGGAAAAAATAAATAGAGGCAGCAAGTTAGTTACTGCTTGGATTATCTGGTCACTCTTTATTAAAATGGAGCACACAGTCTTCATGTCAATGGCATTTAAATGGAAGGAACTCCAGGCAGTTTTCTGTGGCAATTGTGGAAGCAAAGTCTTCATAACACTTATTTGGTGTAGCATCCACCTGGCTTTGTTAAAATGCTGAGGGATTTTCTTGAGGGACTTCGATAAAGTGGAGATCAGCACTGGGAAAGCACATTTGTCTCAGTGTTTTCAGTGTGCTGTACCAACGTGGGAAAGGAATAAAGGATTAACTGTGGTTATTGTGTTTATATATATAATTTCAGACGTAGTTTCTTATTTTACTGAATTTTCCTGCAGGAAAGGCTTGCCTTGAAAAATAAGTTTAGAAACTTGCTTGAAGAGGCTAGAAAGTGGAATATAAAAAGGTTTCGGTTTATTCAAAATAGGCAGAAGAAGATCAAGCACTGAATATGGCAAGCAGCTGCTTTTTCATCTTTAAAGTCATGCTACAAGAAAAGGGCTAGAGAGTGGGTGTAACTCCTCTCGTGCAGTAAAAGGCACACACAGGCTTTCATTTGCAGAATGCATTTTAAAATTTTTCATCCCTGCAGAAGCTCTGTGGTTTGTTTAGCTTATTTCTAGCACTGGTGCTATGCTGCCCTGGTAGAGAGGTGGGAGAAAGAAAGGTTGGGTCAGAGCTGATTTTTGAGGGTCCTGGGCAGAGTAGGCTGGGGGATTGATTCTCTGGTCATGGGATGAGTAAATTAAACTGCTGCTTAATTGCCATTGTGGCCCTGAGGATTTGCCCTGATTGTTTAACCTAAAGCCATCTTCACACCTGCCCAACCCAAACAACATTATTCTCCTCTCTCCTTGCAAAAGTTTTTCAGCCTTGCTGGGACAGGACAGGTTGCACAGCACTGGCAATCCCCACCGCAGTGGGAGCGACAGGGTTCCCCCAGTGCTGTACCGGTACCGGGCTGTTGTCACAGACTAGGAGGCTGGTGTGCTTGGTGCCCTACAAATACTAAGCAAAAACGGAGAGGTGAAAGATCGCCATCCACACTAGCAGCTATTTCTTCCTGACCTTCTCTGAGATTACCTGATTGAGTGCACCAAGAAGGCCGACTGCTTGCAGCTGTGTCCCAGGTAGAGTAATTGGAGATTGTTCCCATCCACAGAAATGTCAATTTTCTTTAAGCAAAGAAGCAACTATTGAAGTGTTTATACCAGCATCTCCTTACAGTGACTTCTATCACTTGTTTATATTTTGCATATGACACTTCTCTTTATGCGCTATAAACTGTTAGCTTTTAATACTGTCAAGTTTTTTCTTATGTAGTGAAATAAGGAAACAGCAGAACCTCAGGATTCCTTGCTTTGTCATGAGAATATTTTCTAGTCCGGCAGAGCTGTAGGGAAGAGAAGCAGTTTCCCCACCTTAGTTTCTCCGCCTGTAAAATGGAGACAGCACCTGAACGCTACCATTTCTTTTGTGTGTGTCCCATGCTGCATTATTCATGTCTTTGCTGCCTTGAGGTTAGTCAGCTATAAACACTGTGTCCAGGATCTGTATCGGGACAGTAGAGAGAGGCTGAAGTTAGTGCATATGGCTTTCTGCCTGTTGGCTGGTGCAGTGTGGCAAGCCTGTTACACCAGCTCTCTGCAGTCTGTGCTGTTTTCCTGGTAACCTTTAGGGAAAGCTGTGCTGTCTGCGATTGCTTTAGCTCTTCAGTCAAAGTTTATGTAGAAATTACCGAACTGAGGTCTTCCTACACAGGTACTGATGCGAACTGAGTTGAAGGCTTGTTTTGGTTGGTTAGTGTTATGCTGCCAGAATTGTTCGTGTAATTGTAATTTGTGATTCCGTACATCCTAATGTTGGGCTGTCTGAAGGACAAGTTCCATGATATAGCTTTCCTTAAACTGCACTTAATACCCCCATGTACATTAACTTTTGTTGATAAATTTCCTAGCTTGCTCTTTTTTTTGTTTCCTTAATGCAGAATGTAACTTGACTACTGTTGAACAGTGTGTTAAAGGCTGAGTGGGAAGTGACTTTCAACCTTTACTTTTGTTAAGAGTGTGGCAATACTTCTCTCTGGTGTATGTATTACTTGTATATCTTCTTCTCTCTCTCTTAAGTCCAGGACACTGATACGTGGCAGTAAATACTATCTTTGGTGATGAACTTTGCTGACTTCATCCCTTACAATATGCCAGAACTTGGTCCCACCGTGGACGAAGGTTCTGGCAAGGAGCAGGTATCTGCTTTTCCTTTGGAAGTCACTGGCGGCTCTCTTTCACCCGCTCGTTCCTTCTAAACTACAGGATATGCCATCCTTCCCTGTAGGAACTGCTGCTGACTTTCAGCCAGTGCCTGAGTGTCCTTCTGCTCCTTTGCACGCCCAGGGCAGCTCTTGCTGCCCACTCAGCCCAGGCGCAGGGTAACCCCCCTGCATGGCCCCTGCGGCCAGGCTGGACCGGAGGCGTTTGCATGGGCAATGTGCTCTCTCCAGCGTGATCCTCATGCCTCAGTGGGCATGTCCCATGCCGTGAGCTCTGCCCCGAGCTATCCTGCAGTTGGAAATGAATTGTGAGAGCCTTCTTGAGGGTGCAACAAGGACAGCAGAACGATGGGAAGACTTTGGAGGCCTCTGAGCACAGAAGGAATTCAGCTTACATCTACAAATGCTCATTACCAGCACAAACAGAAGCAGCATCTGGGGTATGCCTGAGTCCCTTGCGTGAGCATGAAACAAGGGTGCATGAGCACGAGAGGATTTTGTGGATAACAGGAACTGCAAACTGCTTGCAGTGTCTGACACTCAGACAGGTTTGTCACCTTGTGGTGCTGGAAGCCTTGGTTTGCTGTCTGCTGCGACAGCAGTTGGAGAGGCCGTGTGCCGGAGGGCTGGACCTGGGGTCTGCGGGGGAGCCCTGGCTTCGCTGTGGTGCCGCATGGCTTTATGTGGCTGGAGGAGAAGGGGAGGCGATCCTGTTGGCGTTGCATAGCTGTCGCGCTGCGGTTTCAGCGGTGGGATGGCTTCACGTGTGCAGATGCTGATGCCTCCAGATGCTCAGATGCTGCTGGTGACCGGTCTGGAGGTGTTGGAGGAGAAAAGCTTTTGGGTGGCCGTGTGAAGAGAGCGGGGCTTCTTTGCACCGGGACAGATGGTGCTTTAGTTGGGTCGTTCTGCTGAATGACCAGCACAGCAGACCTCGGCATTTCCGCATCTTGGTGGCTCCCTGAGCTGAGCGGAACAGCCCAGTGCTCCGAGTCTACCGTTCCCAGCTGCCCGCAGGCTCAGCACGGTGAGGTGGTTCGGTTTTGCCCCTTCACACTTTCAAGCCTGTCTCGACATCCTCTGTTTAGCAGGAAACTGGAGACTCGTAACAGTATTTTGAAAACAAATTTGCAGTTTTAACAAAAATACGATCTCTACAATGCAAAGAGAGTATCTGATAGTGGTGAACTTAAATTGTGGAGTTTTAAAGTTCACTGATTTGAAGGCTGCTCCAAATAATTGTGAGTTAAATTCTATGTGTACATGCACATTACTTTACTCCTTGCCTCCCTCTCAGTGGAGCCTTCACAGAGAAGCTGCAGCAATGTCTCTGTAATTAGCCCACGTTCCTCTCACTCTGCCCTAGGCCTCCACACGTTAAGCACTTATACAGGGGTGTAGCTTTATGCGTGGAGTGGCCCCATTGCAGCTACTGCAGGGAGCA